>NC_083704.1:17505000-17805000 GCF_033118175.1 Dama dama | reverse complement strand
TTTGTGGAGCAAGGGTGTGGTGCAAACCCCTTCTCTAACAGATGGGAAGACTGAGTTCAGAGAGGGAGAGTGACTTTCCCAAGATACTTCATCATGCTGGAGGAAGTGGCTTAGGTGAGCTCACCTGTCTCCTTGACTCCCTTATGATTCAGGTCTACTGCTTTAGAGCAGGGGTCCCCAACCTCCAGGATCTATTGCCTGATGATCTGAGGTGGAGCTGATGTAATAAAAATAGAAATAAAATGCACAATAAATATAATGTGCTTGAATCATCCTGAAACAAAGGTAAAATTGTCTTCCACGAAACCGGTCTGTGGTGCCCAAAAGGTTGGGGACAGCTGCTAGAGGGAAATGCTTCTGAAACTTTAATGTACCTGAATCACCTGCAGCCTGATGAAAATACAGATGCAGTAGGGCTGTGGTGGGGACTGGGAATTTTCATTTCTAGCAAGCTCTCAGATGATGCCAGTGCTGCTGGTTCTTAGTGGTGAGATCTTGGCCATCATAGTCTCTGAGGTACTATTACATTTATCGGCTCCCCTGAGCTCACAGCAGCCACAGGACATAGTCAAGCCAAAGGTATTTATTCTCCTCCCAACACAGGTGCTTTCCTACCTGAGGCCAGTCCAGAGACAGCCTGCGCTACTGAGGCTGCTGCTGGGAAGAGTTTAGAGCAGGGCCAGGTGCACCTCAGGTTTCTCGTGGTCAAGTCACTTACAGCTTAGTCGCTATGAAGGTGTGTCCTTAACTACAGCCCTGAGGCTGTCCTTAACTACTGAGACCAAAGTAATTAAGGCAAAGTTGTAGCAGAGTTGGTGAGGGGCTCACCCACAATCCACTCTCCTCTTTTGTTAGTAAAAGAAATCTGATTATATTGGAAATGTCAAAGTGCTCACCTTAAAAATATACAGTTTTAATTCTCCCTTGAAGCTAGGAATAGACTTGCTGTAAGTTCTGGCCAATAAGTTATAGTGGACATTGCTGAAAGAGGCTTCTAGACAAACTCCTTAAAAGAGGGGGCTAAATCAGTTGGTATATGCCCTTTTTTTCCTTTACCACCTCCTCTTCCTTCCTGCCTGGAATACAGATGTGATGGTGGGGCTTTAATAGCCATATTGTGACCACGAGGCACACTAAAGAATAGAAGCTACATTCTCAGGATGGCAGAGGAGAAAGATAAGAGTGTGAGACCTGACAGGATCATGGCTGTGCTGCACTAGCTCTGAACCACCCACTGCTACATTTCGAATTACATTAGAGAAAGAGAGATGCAGATTCTTTAAGCCAATCTTTAAGCCTCTGTTTCAAGCAATTGTGGGGAATTTCTAACTGATGCAATGGTTCTGTCAACAACCTTGAAGGGTGACACAACACTTCCTATGTATTCCATTCCCAGAATGAAATAATGGAATTCAAATTGGATTTAAAGTGACCAGAAATAGATAAATTTGAGCAGGATGAGCCAGAGAGGGTGCCACTGGTTCTGTGATTACAATCTGCTCCCAACTCTGTACATCCTCATTGCAAGGACTCTGTTGTTCGCTGTTGCTGCTGCTGCTAAGTCGCCTCAGTCGTGCCCGACTTTGTGCGACCCCAGAGATGGCAGCCCACCAGGCTCCCCCGCCCCTGGGATTCTCCAGGCAAGAACACTGGAGTGCGTTGCCATTTCCTTCTCCAATGCATGAAAGTGAAAAGTGAAAGTGAAGTCGCTCAGTCGTGTCTGACTCTTAGCAACCCCATGGACTGCAGCCTACCAGGCTCCTCCGTCCATGGGATTTTCCAGACAAGATTACTTGAGTGGGTTGCCATTGCCTTCTCCGGCTATTGCTCTCTCTGGGCCAAAAACATGTCACACAACGGCAGCTGCGTGGATCTCAAATCCATGTTACCCAATAGCAGTGGGGTGACCTTGGATCCAGCCCTCAGTCTCTCTGAGCTTTAATCATTTTGAAAATGAGGACAGTAATGACCATGCCTATTTCATGAGGCAATTATGAAACTTAAGTGAGATATAGTTCAAATAGTATTGACATTACTATGTATTAAGTATTTATTGAATGTGTATTATTAGATTTTGAAGGGTCAGAATAGGGGTACAAAGATGACAAAAGAGTAGTCCTGTTCCCTCAAGGAACCCCAATCTTATTCCTTTACTCTTCATTCTTTGACTCTTGTTGCTTGCCTTTCATTATTAGGAAATCATTTGGATGCTGCCAAAGAAACAACTCTATGTGCGGGCCTGTATCCTGGGACTCAGCCCCCCAAGCCTCTGGATGGACATTCTCCTAGGAGTCCATTTCCCAGGGTCCCTGGGGACTCTCCAAGGTGAGTTCTGAATGGGTATCTCTAGTGTCCTGAACGATGCAGAGGTCTTTAAGGAACTGGTCACCTCAGTGTTTCACCTGGTCTTTCCATTTTGACTTAGAAAATTTTGTCCCTAAGTCAGTTTGCTTGGTGTTCGAATGAGAACGATAAAACCACTAGTGTCTCAGGCCTGCTGCAACAGCTTCCAGAGCTTTGTAGGTGAGAGGTTGAGTGTGCTGCCCATCATTCGGGGACAGCCAGTGTCCGTCCTACTTTTGGTGAGTCTGCTTGTGGGTCCCGCTGCCACGTGGCCCCTCTTCTCTGGCTGGGAGTCCACCTACCTGGCCCCTTGCTGCTGCTCAGAAGGTTGGTCATGCAGAAATTCAGTACCCCCCCCCGCCCAGTGCCGGGCCTAGAGGAACAGGAAGAAGGAGGGTCACATGAATAATTATGGCAAACTGATGCCCAAGTAAATGAGTCACTCCCCAACAAGGCAGTGAAGGCAGCGCCTCAGCGCTTCTTCCCACAGAGACACCTGCACAAGGGAAGCTTTGTTGTTGCTGTTCAGTCACTAGGTCATGTCCCCTTCTTTGCAACCCCAGGAACTGTATCCCGCCAGTCTCCTCCGTCCATGGGGTTTTCCAAACAAGAACACTGGAGTGTGTTGCCGTTTCCTTCTCCAAGGCATCTTCCCAACCCAGGGATCAAACCTGGGTCTCCCACGCCCCCTGCATTAGCAGGCAGAGTCTTAGCACTGTGCCACCTAGAAAGGCATGTAAGGGAGGCCTTGTTGTGACCTGGCACCAGCCAGGCCAGGAAGAGCCCCCAGGTATGGGAAGGAGAGGAGAGCATGATTTGGGGGCCAGAATCAGCCTCCTTCCCTTGCTCTCTCTCCACCCTGGTTATAGAGCTGTGGCCAGAAGGACACATACACACACTTGCTTTCCCAACCAGTAGAGGCTCACAGCTGATGGCTGAAGGGTTTCGGGGGTGAGTTCAGGGGAAGACCCAGAACTTGCTTAGAACATTTCATCAGAGGAACACGGGGGCCGCTCATGCTCCTGCTGGCCCTCGCAGCCCCACTCCCACCAGCTATGTCTCTCGCAGCCCCCTTCTTACCTGCAGCTCCACCACCTTTGTCCTCAGTTCATTCTGGGAATTAAGTGAGATAACCATGTAGGGCTCTTGGCACATAATAAGCAGTGTTGGCTGGTACCGCTATTAATGCTGGTGCTGTTCTCTCTGTTCTCACTGACCGTCGTGGCCTCAGCCTTCCTTGCTGGGTCTGAACAGCTCACTGCAGAGGTCAGTGCTGACTGTGTTCATGCCAAGGGCAGGACACATGGCTTCTGGGTCTCAAAGAAATGCACAAATATGCTCCCCACTTTCCTAATGGCTCACAGATGAGGTCTCAGCTAAGCCCTGTGGGTTTAACACTGCTAAGGGAGGGCTCTATGGATCTTCTCCACTGTGTTCTGGTGGCCACCCATTCCCATTCTGAGCTTGATGGTGAGGACTGGCTACTGTGGTTCATACTTGTCATTAGGGGAGATGAAGTATGAAGCTGCTTCCACTGGCTGGGCACCAGGCCTCTGAACTGGGAATTTTCCCCCCTGTCCTGGGAGAATAGGTTTCCCAGTGCTGACAGGGGTTACCTTAGAGTTTGGAAGTATGTGCACATATGTGTGTGTATATGGATGTATGTAGTTTCCCTAGGGCTTTAGGATCTATTGCACATTTTCTGATGAAGTACGTAGTAATTGTATGGTTAGTAGAATCAGGTAAATAATAAGATACGGGTGGAGCAGAGGAACCAGGCCTACATCCATTGAGAATGAGAAGAGCAGAGCCAATGTGGGACTCATGGATCTGGGGGATCTTATTCCTGTCCTGGAACCAACCTGCTGTGAGACCTTGGGCAAGTTCCTTCCCCTCTCTGGACTCTGTTTCCTCATCTGTGGAAGAAGGAAACTGATTCGATGAGCTCTCAGTTCTCTTTGGCATTGACTTTCTAGAATCCTCTCATTCTGATGGACACGCTGTCCATGTCTTTTGACCCCATTGCTTTTCAGACAAGAAATACACCCTCTGGCCCTTTACTGCTTTCCAAGGTTGGGTGAGCCTGCATATTATGCATCATGTTCCGGAGACCTGAATACTCCAAGGGAGCTGATAGGGATAGGCCATTACACCCTGCAAGGCAAGCTCTCAGCTTCCACCAGATCACCAGCTTTCACCTGTTCCTCCCAAGCCCCAACCAAGAACGAGGGACAGCATTGTTCCATCACAGATCTACTGGGCACAGATCATGGAAGTTCTTGTCTCCCAGAGCAGAAGGCATGGAGTGGTGTAGGATCAATGACCTAGGTCTAAGGATGCAGTGGACGTTCCCTGGAACCAGGAAGGGGATTTTAAGCGCTAGAGACCTCAGTGCTTTGTGCACGCTCTTCAGTTTGGCTGGGGAGAAATTTTGAGCTAGAGGAGTAATGAGGCTGTTCAGGGGTCAGAGCGGAATCAGAGGAAAATCACCTTGTCATGTTAAAGGGAAGTTGCATTCCAGGTCCTGGGTGTCCCAGCCCTGGCAAAAGATGTCTTACGAAGCAAGACACCAAGGAGTCACTTGCCACCTTCAAGAGACCATACAGGTTTAAACAGTGAGCACAGCCATGGTGACTGGTATGGTGCGAGGCCAGGGCACTTTCTCCAGGTGCTCCAGACCTTGTAAGGAAGCCTAGAGAGATTACTCACCCCAGGGATGACTGAAAGTTCTTATTCCTGCAGGGCTGGAGTCTCAGAGACATATGTCATTTAATATTAGAAAAATAAAGTCATATAACATCACTTGTGTCATAGTGTAGTAAAACCCCTGCTTGCTACGTGCTGATCATCAAATGGTCTGAAAGAGGAGACAGATCTGACATCAGTCACCTCCCTGCAAAGGATCCTTTGCCAGAATCTTGGCCCATCTCACTGAACATCCTCCACCATCCTCAACCAGGTAACCAGGCCCCACTCTTCTTCCATAGGAGTAGGTACCCTCTAAGGACTGGTTTGTGTCCCCTGAAATTCATAATTAGGGCTTTCCAGGTGGCTCAGTGGCAAAGAATCTGCCTGCCAATGTAGGAGATGCAGGTTCAATCCCTGGGTTGGGAAGATCCCTCGGAGGAAGAAATGGCTAACCTACTTCAGTATTTTTGCCTGGAAAATCCCATGGACAGAGGAATCTGGTGGGCTGGCAGGGACTGCAAAGAGCCAGACATGACGGCTACTGAGCATGCACACATGCAAATTCATGGTTTGAAACTCTCAATGTGACTAAATTCGGAGATGGAAGATAATTAAGAAGATGACCAAAGTTACATGAGGCCAGAGAATGAGGCCCTAACCTGATAGGACTGGGCTTCTTAGAAGAAGAGACACCAGAGATCACAAGTGCACAGAAGAAAGTCCGGGTGAGAAGACTGCAGGAAGGTGGCCGTCGACAGCCGGGAGGAGAGCTCTCACCAGACACTCAGTGCTGCTAGGTTCCGTCTGAAACTTCCCAGCCTTCAGAACTGTGAGAAAGTAAACTGCTGTTGTTTAAGCCACCCAGCTTGTGGTATGTTGTCATGACAGCCCACACTAATATAGTAGCCAAAGTCTAATGTTTGACATGCTGCACCGGAATCATCCAGAGTACTTGTGAAAAATGCAGATTCTTGAAATCAACTCCAAATCTACAAAAGGAGAAGAAGAAATCTCTAGGAATAGGGCTCTGGGATATGCATTTTAGGATCACTCCGGGGCTGTGGGACGGGATACTCCTGCCAATGACATTTGGCGGCCACTCCGGTGGTCCATTGCTGGGTCTCCATCCATCCCTGCTCTCCACCCTCCCCATCCAGAGGACCCTCAGATATAGCCCTGCCCCTTCCAGGAAAGCTCCAGCCTGCTGTGACCTCCACTCCAGTGAAGTCCTTCAATGAATTTTCTGCTATGAGTTCCAGGAAGATCTGAGGGACTTACCCTAGGGAGATTTGAGTTGGTTTGTCACGTTCCAGTCATTTCTAACCAGTGAGAGTGGTTGTGGGCCAGGACGCACCCTTCTCCTTTGCCAGGACGCACCCTTCTCCTTTGCACTAACAGCTGTTTTTCAACATAGTTCCCACCCATCTGCCAGCTATTTTCTTCAGCTTAGCTGCAGCTCTGCTGTTTTATTGGCCACAGATCCAGACAGATTGTTCTAGAATTACATGTGACAAGTGCATGAACCTTCACAGTCAAAACTGTGAGTGTGTTCAGGGAGAGGCCATCTGAGTGCCTCCCCTGGAACACCAGCTCCACACACAACCCCTGACACAGAGAAACTCAGTCCCAGATGGTTCACCACTCCAGCCTTGCTGACCAGCATCTGTCTTCATCTTTTCCCCGTGGTTGGGTCAAAGGTCAGAAGGGCACCATCTCTGACCTAGGAGAGTGAGTATCTCACTGGCCCCTCAGGAAGTTTTCCCCCAAGAGGACGGATTCCTAACCAGTCCCCAAGTCAATTCCAATCTTATTCTATCGAAGTGATTTCTTTTCACTGTAGAAAACCTGGAAAGCACAGGAAATTAACTGCATTATTAAAAGTATAGTTTCAGAAACCTCCTCTGCCAATTCTTCCCTGGCTCAGTTGGTAAAGAGTTGCCTGCAGTGCCAGAGAGTTAGGTTCAATCCCTGGGTCGGGAAGATCCCCTGGAGAAGGAAATGGCAACCCACTCCAGTATTCTTGCCTGGAGAATGCCATGGACAGATGAGCCTGGTGAGCTACAGTCCATGGGGTCACAAAGAGTCAGACACGACTGAGTGACTCACACTTCTGCCAGTGTAACTTCATTCATTCACTCATTCATTCAGCAAATACTTGAGCCAGCAGTTCTCTCCCCAAATAAGCATTGAAGAGGGAGAAAACGAAGGTCGCAGAGCAATTCTCATTCTGCATGGAATCACTAACATCATTTTTGATTTAAGATTTGTAGTTCATTTCAATTAAATATATATTATATTGAAATGCTCCTTGGAGTCATATTTCATCTTGGATTGAAATATCCATTAACATCCATTCTGTATTTCCTTTGTCCATTTAGATTAAGTCGTGTTCCGAGCTCCCAATTCTCCAGGGCATGGCATAGCTCTTAGAGCACACCCTGCTTCTTCCAACCCAGCTCTCAGTCTTCCCTCTAGCCCAGGGCTAAGAGGTTCGAGATCCGAAATGTTTTCTCTTCTTACACGAATTTCTCTGGCCAACCTCTACTGAATCCACATCAGGTGATGCATTTTCCTCTGAACAGTGTTTCATGAAGTGAAATGCTATTGTCTCAGGCTGGTGCCTTCTGATTTCACTGCCCTCGCTGTTCTAGGCATCTTTTCTTCTACCTATTTTTTTTTTTCTCTTACTTTGAAATTATGAAAGCAGGTATCAATTATGACTCTAAGACAATTGTCATTTTAATGAATGTGTCTCTATTTCAGAGATAATGTGAGCAAGAGCATACCTCTCCTGCCAGCACCGCCCCCATCCAATCCTATTGTAGCGAGGAACTTGGGTACAAAATAAAATCACACCTCCTTTAGTATTCAAATTCATATAACTCCAAGCTCCGTTCTGTTCCCCGGAAGGGTGTCTTTCTTCTCTAGTGCCACTGGCTCATGCAGAGTTCAAGAATCTCAATGGTGGGTTCACTGTACCTAGTCCATCCAATCACCTTGGAACCCCAGGGGGAAAGTCTTGGTATCAATCCATTTCTCCCCAGACAACTCCTAGACCCTAGGCAAAGTGTCCTTCTTTCATCCCATTGACCTTCCTGTCTCAGGAATTTGATTGGGAAGTGATTGAATGAATCTCAGGACTGCAGAGCTCCAGACCTCCCAAACAAATATCCTGTTATACCTTCCCACAGAGCAGTGGGCATTCCAGGTCCTGAAGGGCCTCCTTAGTGCCTTTGCCTTCTCCTCTTGGATCTCAGTTAAGCTCCAGGATTTCATCTGAGCTCTAACCCTTATTAGCTGTGTAAACTCTAGGACCATGTCTCTGATATCCAAGCTTATTCTCTATATTAAAGTTGGTGCAAAAAGCATATTGAAAATGGCAGCCACTCCCAGTCATGGCTCCTGGAGCAAGGGGGTCATTTCTCCCCTGCCTGAGTCAGCAGAGGCCAGCCCCAGGGAGGGGGCCCTGCTGGGGAAAAGGATCTCAGAGTCTCAGAAAGGCAAACCAGTGCTCCTCACGGTAGGATTGGGATCTGCAGCATCAGCATCTCCTGTGATTATTAGAAATGGAGATTATGACCCGCCCCCGATCTCACCTCCAGAGTCAGAACCTCTCGGGCGGAGCCCAGGAATCGAGTGGAACATGCTCTCCAGGTGATTCTAATGCACACTGAAGTTTGAGAACCATGTTCTAGACCATCTCATCTCATTTTTCCCCTACAACCACCTCCTTGGCCATTTTATACCAAATGAGATTCAGCCACAGGAGACCAGGTTCCTTGAGTCCCCAGTGGGGTGTCATTCAGCACCGCCTTCTAAATTTGCTCTAAGACCCTCTGTATGGGGGGTCTTAGATGGCCAGCTCGTCTAGATGGCCCTTTGCCCACTCCTCCAAATCCCCCTCTCAAGATCCTGCTTCTGAAGCTCCCCTTGCTGTGGTTTCTGAAACAACCAGTTCCAACATCCCAGTGGCTCTGCGTGACTTTCCTCTCCTTTCTACTGTGGCCCACAAGACTATAACCTTCTCATTAGAGAAGGCCCCTTTACCTGAACCCACTCTCAGTCCCCTCAATACCATGAGTGAGCGGACAGATTGGTTAGATTCAAGTCCTGTCTCACCATGACTGTGTGACTCAGGCGAGTGACTAAATGCATGTGGGGCTCGATTTACCCCTCTGTGAAGTGGGGAAGACAGCCTCCATCTCCCAAGGCTGTTGTGAAAGTGAGATGATGTCGGGGCATAAGCCTGGCCTGTCTTGGCTGCTCAGTGAATGGGGCCATCTTGCTAAGGAATCAGTTGTCGGGAGGTGGAGAGGGAGGAACAGAGTTTACCTCATGGACAGTGCTTACAAGGGAAGAGAAAGGAATGCAGGCACTGGAGGAAGATTACCAAGTGAATTACATCTCAGGTTCTTCGTACTTGGCTCCCGACTCCTCCCCAAATCTGACTGAATAGATCTCTACTTATACACCCAATGAGTGCATTTCTCAACAAGGGAGGTATCCTTTCTGTCACTGTCCCAGGCCCTTGCTATGAATGCTTGAGTTGGCAGTAGGTGGGTGAGGAAGCGGTGCTTTAAGCCTCACCCTGCCACCTGGAGCTCCTGGCAGGTAGCAACTTGCAGACTGGCATGCACTTGTATGATGGTCACATCCTCCTCCTCTAATCTTCACATGCAGCTGTGGGAGCTGCTGTGAGAAAGGAGGGCATTCCTCCTGGAGGTGAGACACTGCGCAAGGGCCAGACTCTGCCACTTAGGGGCTGGAGACCTGGTCAGTTACTTCTCTGACCCCTGTAACTTCCTCTTCAGAATGGGACAATAGGTTTGCCTGTCTCACAGGATGAAATGAGATGATGTAAGTAGAGTGTGAAGGCCTGGGGTCTGCACTAGTGCTATCGGCACTCAATAATGATGGTTATTTTTTACTGTTATTAACATCTCCCTGACTTGGGAGGTACCAAGAACGAGAGGACTTTCTAGACCTCCTAGTCCAGGCCTATCCATTTTCCAGCTGGGAGAGCTACCCAGGGAGAAGCCATGAATGTGGATGAAGTCTGAAGCGGGCACAAATCCCCTTCAGTGAGAACTCACTGCCCAGCTCCAGCAGCCCTGGAGGCGGATGCAGCTGCCAGCTCTTGGGACAGTCTTAGCAGCAGGCAGCTACTTCCAGGTCCTGCGTTCTGAGGATGACCCACCTCCAGCAACCCACTGAAGCGGGGGTATAAAGGCCCAGCCCTGTGCCCCACGCAGGATGACTCCAATGAGCATCTGAACTCCTGAGCTGCCCATGGGTCAGTCACAGCTGACCTCTGCTCCTGCCCACTCCTGCCACCGCCCGTTCCCTCACAGGTGCTGACCCAGGCGCTCTCCTCTGCAGGCTGACCTCCCTCCCCGAGAGTCTTCCTGACCTGTGGCAGGATGTGGGCAAGGCATCTGTCAGCTGACAGCCAGATCTGCAGGCTTCAGGTTCCTGCCGTCTCCACATCAAGGTATAGAACTGATGCCCGTGGCCACCCCAGTGGGGCAGGAGGTCCCTGACACTGAGAGATTAGTCACCAGCCTCTGTGATCTCACCAGGATTTCTGCAGCCACCTCGTTGTCCTCCCCACTGCTCATCTTCTCCTCCCTAAATCTGTCCTTTCATGGCATCCTTGGTGACCATCCTAAATCCAGCCACCCTGCTTTCCTGTGTAAAATAACTCCTCTTTCTCTGTTGGACAGGGTTTCCCAGGTGGCACAGTAGTAAAGAATCTGCCTGCTACTGCAGGAGACACAAGAGACCCGAGTCAGGAAGATTCGCTGGAGGAGGAAACGGCAATTCACTCTAGTATTCTTGCCTGGAAAATCCCATGGACAGAGGAGCCTGGCAGGTACCGTCCATGGGGTTGCAAAGAGTCGGACACAACAGAGCACACACACACCGTCCCTGTAGGACAAAGTCAAGTCCCTCTTTTCCCAGCACTTGGAGCTTTGGTATTTCACACAGCATGTTCTTTCCTCTTACATTTTTGCGGGAGCTCCTGCCTCTGTTTGGAATACCTCCCCTTCCCCTTCTTAAATTTTCCCCAGGGTTGAGCAATCCTTCCGGTTTCTTGCTCTTAGTCCCACTTTGCTGGGCCCCACTGCACTGTGATTACTAGCTTGATGGACTGTCTTCCTTGTTCGTCTTGAGGGTGGGGACAGTGCCTCAGTCATCTTGGTGTCCCCAGGCCTTGGCGCCGAGGGAGAGCCCTGTACCTGACACGGCCCCACAGTGCCAAGTTCTTAAATCTATCTTTGGATGAGGGGTGGGTTAAAGGGCCAAGGCATCTGAAACTCACTCTTTCTTTCAAAGTCTCTGAGCCCGAGAGGAACTGCCTGAATTGCAAGGCAGTTCTGACCCGATGATCTGACCGCAGGCAGCGTGTGCCCACAGCCGTCCCCATGGGAACCATGTCAGGCAAAACTCCAGTTCAGGATGAACAGCCTGCCTTGGGCCTGAACCCGGCGGGGGCCGACGTGGGCACAGGACTGGCTCAGGTCACCCGCAGCCCCACCTCAGGGGGCCGGAGAGGGGCTGCAGCTGCAGGGACTGGGTGGGCAGGTCGCCATGGAAACCAAGCTGTTCTTCTTTCCCTGGTGCTTGGAGTTCTGACAGGGAGGCCAGACTCCACAGAGCACCCTCGCCCCTGGGCTCCTCCTCGCCCTCTCAGCCTGTGTCCAGGGCACTTCACGGGCACAGAGATGGATGCTGGGGACTTGGAGGAGAAGGGAGAGCAGATGAACCAAGAAACTAGCAGTGATTCTTCCACTGTGTCTCACTGCTGCCATGATTCCCAGGGATGGTTACTGCCTGAAAGGAGCTGGTTTGTCTACGCAGCAGTAATGGAAGGAAGCAAGAGTCACGTCTGGAGAACCTGTGGTGTTGAGAGCCTTGGAGTGGGAGATCTTGTGTTCCCAACCTTGTCCTCATACTGCAGAGCTGGGAGCCAACCTCTCCACACCCAGTCTCCCCACATACAAAACAAGGACCATTTGATCCACCAGTGATCTATCAAGTATCATTAGTCAAAGTAAAGGGGAGCTACAAAGCCCTTGTACACATAAGGAATTGGTGCAATAGCGGGCTAAAAACATCATCTGTATTCAAAACAATTAGATAAATGAAAGCATGACAACTCACTGATGGATTAAAAGGAGCAGCAATTCCTTTATTCCTTCAATTAGTCTGAGCTTAGTACTTCTCCATCCACTGGCATAGTGCTGGAAGCTGGAGACCCAGGATAAGTGCTTGGACTTTGCCCCGGAGGGATTCCCAGCCTCACAAAAAGGGTCTTTGTTGACCTACTTGTGCAGTCAGTGCTGTGAAGCATGCCAGAAGAGATGGGTCCCACTTTTCTCAGGGAGCACAAGTAAAACTTCTTAGGGAGATGAGCACAAGATATATGAAACACAGAAGGAAGGTAGTAATGTATTTGGGAAGAAGACCTTTGTAGGTGTCTACTCAGTACAGAAAGTTTCCTGAGATGAAGAGGAAATTGCGTTAGAGGGGGTGAAAATTCTGTGTTTGTCAAGAGCAAAAGAAATCTTTGCAAAGTATGTTACCTTTTGGAAAATAATTCTTCTCCTTTAATATGCTCAAAGTGAGCACCCCGGTCCAGTGTGGGGGGGCAGGGCAGAAATTTTCCCTCACATTCAACAAGCAAGTCTGTGTTTGACACCCAATAAACTGGGTGTCTTACAATTCAACTCAATTCTGACACCATTTACTCAGAGATAGCATCAGATTCTGCAAGCTAAGGGCTCAGAACTGCAAGAGTGCCCTCTCCTTCAGAGGCCAATTGCAAGCCCAGGTTGTCACTTGCCCTTCTGACCAACTGGCTATAGAGCAGAGGTTCCTACCACCCTCATCCTTGGGTTCAATTAATTTTCTAGAATGACTCACAGAACTTACCCGTAACTTATCCCATTTGCTCACCAGATTGCCAGTTATTATGAAAGGATATAACTCAGAACAACCAGATGGAAGAGATACCCAGGGCAGGATATGAGGAAGGGGCACAGAGATTCCATGCCCTCCCCCAGCCCCACTCTCTTGAATCTCCATGTGTTCAACAGTAAAGAACTTCCCCAGTTCCCATCCTTGTGGGTTTATTTTTATTTTTATTGAGGCTTCATTACAGAGGCATGACTGATTAAATTGCTGGCCATTGGGGACTGACTCAATCTTTAGTCCTCTTTCCTCCCCAGAGGTTAGGAGTGAGACCAAAAGGTTCAATCCTCTAATCCATAGATGGTTCTCCCTGCAACCAGCCCCATCCCAACAGTCACCTCATTAAGGAGTCAGGAGACTCCTTTATGGCTCTCATCACTTAGGAAATGTCAAGGATTTTAGGAGCTCCGTGCCAGAAAGAGGGGGATGAAAATAAAATATTTATTTTTGTTATAAATCACTTGTTTACAAAACAGAAACAGATTCACAGACATAGAAAACAAACTAATGGTTACCAAAGCGGAAAGGTAGGAGGAGGGGATAAACTGGGAATTTGGGATTAACATATATACACTATTACATATACAATAGGTAAACAGCAAGGACCTACTGATCATCACAGGGAACTATACTCAGTAACTTGTAATAACCTAAAATGGAAAAGAATCTGAAAAAGAATATATATTTATAACTGAATCACTTTGCTGTACACTTGAAACTCACACAACATAGTAAATTAGCTATTGCTATTTAGTCACTAAATTATGCCCGACTCTCTGCGACTCCGTGGACTGTAGCCCATCAGGCTCCTCCATCCATGGGATTTTCCATACAAGAATACTGGAGTGGGTTGCCATTTCCTTCTCCGGGGGATCTTCTTGACCCAGGGTTCAAACCTGCATCTCCTGCCTTGCAGGTGGATTCTTTTCTGCTGAGCAACCAGGGAAGCCCAAATTAGCTATATTTCAATTTTTAAAAATTTAAAAAATCACATCACATAATGCATTCATTAATTTCTTAGTTTCTTACTTTCTGTGCTCCCCCCTTTTAGAATATAAGCTCCATGAGAGCAGAAATTCATCTTTTTGTTTCTACACTTTTTGCTTCTACACTTTTGTTTCTACTCAGCACTCAGCGAAGATGCATCGTAGGTTCCTTTGAAGCACTAGTTAAGTAAATACACAAGGAGAACAGACAGATATTGAACAAATGACTTGAAATGTTTTATGTTCTCAGTTGATATAAATGGGTCGCGTAGTAAGATCTTGTCATCATGAGTGAGGCTCCAAAAGTTCAGTCATGTAGACCATGTGTTGCATTATCATGTCTCACCAAATGAGCAGGGTGAGCCAGCCGCTGCCAAGGAGGAGAGCCAATAGCTGATTGCTGTCTGTCTGAATTTGTGTTACAGCAGGCTACGTCCCCACAAGGCATTTTATCGTAGCCATTTTCAGAATTGTTTATTCAGAGTCTGTCTCCTGATTAGACTGTAGGTTCTTGGCACCTAGGTACTCAATAAATATGTGTTGAGTAAATGAAAAAATTTGTATCAGGGTATAACATGAGTTTGGTTTGGAGAATCAAAGAGTGTATTTTCTCAAGGAAGTAATATTCTGTCTGAGGAAGAAGGATCACTAGTAATGAGTAAGTGAAGGGAAGAGGAGGAAATATATAAGAAAACAAGGAAGAACAACATCTTCAGAGTCTCCAAGTGGAAAAGAGTGTGGTGTGTTGAAGCATTTGTAAGTGGTCCAGTATCGCAGGGGCTTGGGCATGCGGGTAAGGTAGGGAATTGTCAGCCTGAGGCTAAGAGGTCATGAGAGCTCATGAGCGGCTTCTAGGATCTGGGACTTCCTGGTATCAGCGATGGGCAGACATTAAGGGGTTTTCAGCAGAGGTGTCTTCTGATCAGATTCTGTTATAATGAACATCCCAGCTGCTGTGTGGAGAGTATGTTGGGGAGCGGTAGAGTGGCAGTGGGGAAAAAGAGGTACAGAGAAATTAGGTGGCTGGTCCAAGGACACAAACATAGCAGCAGCAGAGCCCACCTTCCCTGATATCAGCCCAGAGCTATTTCCTCAGATGGTGCCACTTTTGAGAACTCTGAAGCCTGGGCTCTCTGCTCGGAGGAGGAGAGAAAGCAGGGGAAAGGGTGATTTCTAAAAGCAGAGAGCAGCCCTTTTCTCACTGTGCAGATTCTGTCACATAGTAGTGATGGTCTTAACATATGCCTGAGAGGCACTCAGGGAACACCACCTGAATGAATGAACTCCTTTCTCCTATCAGAACTCTTACTCACCCTGTTACTCACCAGACTAGGACATGCAGAATAAGGATCCTGGGAGGTGGAGCCCTAGCCATGATCCTCAAATATTGTTTTAAAGTACTATGTTTGTCCTATAAAAAAATTAATATGAAGAGAGGTTAAAAAAAGGGGGGAAAATTACTCATAGTTCTACAATATACATACAAACACATAAACTTTTGGTGTCTTATCTCCCGGACAATATTCTCTGTAGTTAGCTAGAATAGTTTTTCCTAAAACTAGATCAGTATAGTGTCATAATCCACAAAATATAACTATTGTTAATACCTTTGTATGAATATATTTTAAAAACTCCGTCCCTTGTAGCTCAGCTGGTAAAGAATTTGCTTGCAATAAGAAGATCTAGTTCAATTCCTGGGTCGGGAAGATCTGCTGGAGAAGGGATAGGCTACCCACTCCAGTATTCTTGGGCTTCCCTGGTGGTTCAGCTTGTAAAGAAACTGCCTGCAATGTGGGAGACCTGGCTTCAGCCCCTGGGTTAAGAAGATCCTCTGGGGAGGGAAACAGCTGCTATCCATTATTCTGGACTGGAAAATTCCATGGACTGTCTAGTCCATGGGGCCACAGAGTTGGACACAACTGAGCAACTTTCACTTAACTTTTTTATTGAAGTATAGATGATTACAATATTATGTATTACAGGTGTATAATATAGTGATTCACAATTTTCAAAGGTTATACTCCATTTATAGTTATCATAAAATGTTTGGCTATGTTCCCTGTATTGTACAATATATCGTATAATGCACAATGTAACTTATTTTCTATAAACAGTTTGTACCTTTTAACCCCTTACCTCTACATTGCCCCTCTCTCCTTCCCTCTTCCTACTGGTCGGTACCCTATATATTTAAAAAAATATATATATATTTATTTATTTAGTAATTCCCTATCCTATATCTCTGAATCTTCTTCTTTAAAACATTTTGTCATAGAGATTCAAGCATATACCAAACTGGAGAGAATACTTACCTCAATTCCACCATTATCTACTCATGGTCCATCTTGTTTCATCTTCACCCTCCTCCTCTTAGGTTATTTTGCAGCAAATCCCAAACCTCATGTCATTCCATCCATAAATACTTTAGAAGCTTCATCTGATAGACCACAGGAGAAGCATCCAGAAGAGGTTGCCAAGGGCAAAGAAGCACCACCCTCCCTCCCTACACCCACAGAGATGTAGTGCCCAAACCCACCAGCCTCCAATCTTTCTATGATGTATGCCTTAGAGCCAAGATGTTGGCCCTTCTTGGCCTGTTCCATTGAAAGTTTTGCTTCCTGCATGGAGAGACCAACACTTCATCAGAACTGGATCCTGACCTGAAAAAGCCGCTTTTTGTTTGATTGGGAAAATTTTGCATAAATGAAGTTATAATGCAATACAACATCCAGCCAGTTTCCTGCAATATAAACTAGCCTTGAGGGATGACTCCCACCCCAGCAGCCCAGGGTGAACCAGGCAGCCTCAGAGCAGTCGGGAGGGGCTGGGACCCCCTCAGCTTCACTCTTGGTCCCACAGACACGTGGACAGGTTATTTTCTCCTGCTCTTTTACAAAATCTGAGGTCTCAGACCTTTTTGGCAATTTCATTTCAAACTGTTCTTTCACAAGATCTGGCCTATTACTGAATATACTTGAAGAATAAGAAAACTACTTCAATACGCTTTTCAATTCAATGTTTTCAAAGTACGAAAAATAAGATGTTAAAGTTTTAGTGGGGGAGGGGAACAAAAACATTGAAATAAACGTGACTGTTTGTTCTGGAAGCAGAAGGTAGAGACCCCTGTGAATGGGAGCAGCTCTGCTCTTTGTGGTCAATGGTGGGGAGTTGCCTGTCTGACTCTTCAAGGCAGCCTTGCTCCAGACTGCGCGTCTATCGTGGATGCCGGAGGCACTGCGATCTAAAGTGCAGCTTCTTGGCTTCCTCAGGTTTCAGCATTTCCCATGAGATCATTTAAAATCACATTTGTTACTTTACCATCTAATCACACATAAGCTTCCCCGCCCCCTCCCCACGCCCTGCTTCCATCCAAGGAGAGCACTTTCTGGAGCACAGGCAGCCAGGGTGGATCTCGTGATGGGAAATGGGAATGCCACCCAAGAAAGGAGGATTCCTTACAGTTCCTGGTGAAGGACAGTGAGATTCCTAGCAGACGGACTGAACCACCTCCCTGAGGACATACAAGTGTAAGTCTTTGCAAAACTGGGGGTCCTGGACTTGCCTCCTTTCCCAGAGTTGCTTGTAGCCTCCCGGCAGAACAGACATCAGTCCGAGTGTCTTCTGGCCATGCTTGATGTTAAGCTGAGCGTATGTTTCAGGAACTCATGGTTTCCAGTGGAGGTGATCTGGGATAGAAGAGGTGACCTCTCCACCTAGAAGACAAACAAGATTGAGCAGCAAAGGTTTGGCTGTGGGACTCGGGGGCCTGTCTGTGTCTAATGGTGTAAAGATTTAGGTTTGGGGTGACTGGGAAGAATTACAGGTTTTGTCCATGATCCCAAAATGAAACATGTTTTATGGGCTGTTGAATACATGACTGTCCCCAAACACCGATAGTTCTTAGAAAATAGTTCTACAATTGATCTGTTTGTATAGAAGACTCCCCTGCTTCCCTTCCTCTGAAGGATCAGGGGAAAAATATAGCCAAATCCCAAACTATCAATTCTATATGCCACATTAATGTTGAGTTTACACTCTTCAAAGAGTCACATTGATATAAAGATGTTTTATTGGCAAGTGTAATTTCAGAAATTTTATCAAAGCTGTGGTAACAGAGGCCAAATGTCCTAGCAGTGTTGATGAAAATTTAAATAAGAATGGACGTAGAAAGCAGAGAGTGCATGGTCTGTGGGTAGGAGGTGATACACTCCTTCAGAGATAAGTTTTGCCTCAAACTTAAGCAACAAGTACTCTTGTTAGAGAAACACAAGTAAGGTGAAAAGCAGTGGGTTCCTATCTTGATCAAAAATTAGAATTATCTGGAGAGCTTTTTAGAAGCAGACTCCTGGGCCCTACTCAAGGCCTAGTTAACCTGGTGTAGGAGTGACTGCTAAGAATCTATATTTTTTTTCAGTGCTCTCGAGAACACTGTGATGGGCAACATGGTTGAGAAATTCTTGTTTTAGAATGGTGGTGAAAAAACACCAGCACAGGTGATCAAGGGTGTTGTGCAAGCTTCTGGGGAGCATTTATACATGCTCAGAAAGCTGACAACAGGTCGAACCAAAGTTGCCTCTGCTTTGTTTTTAGTCCCAAATCTGCAATCCAGAAGAATGACTCATTCGGAAGTTTCTATGGTTCTGGCTGTGTTTGGCTTTTTTTCCCCCCTCTTAGTTCAAGGGCACTTTGTGTACATTTGATTCTTGATCATGATTTGCTCTTTGAGAGTACCTGTCCGGTCAGTGCCAGAAAAAGAAAACTCTTCTGTGATTTTAAAATGCAGTTTGAGTTGGCTCTCCTGGCCTTGCAAAATGAAGCAGGTAGAAGCAACCCCACATATGTATTTTGAGTAACAGCAGCCTAAAGGTTGAGCTTTCCAGCCACACGGCGTGGGAGGAAGGAGAAAATAACAGCGTGAAATGAACTGCTTTTCGTCTGGTGGAAGAATTTGTTTTGAAATGGCAGAAAGTTGGTTTCAAATGTTAGGAGGATTTTAGAGTGGTCTTAAGAAATAATGTATGGGTTCCCTAGCCACTCACTTAGCAATCAAATCATGGTGATAAAAATAATAATAAATAAGCATTTAATGTGAAACATCAGCATTTTTTTTTTTTTTTGCAAGGATGGTTTTAAGAAAATCGTCATCAAAAGGAAATGGAAAAAGAGAACGGCCTGTAATGATACATGGTGGATAAAGAGTCTTTCACAAATAAATATTGCCAAGGAAATGCTTTTCTGGGAGGAGTAAAAACAGTGATCATTGACTCTGGGTGTGCATTCCTTTGTGTCAGAACCCAATCACATCACAAAGACTCCTGAGACCTCAGCTTTTTTATGAGCATCAGTCCACAGATTCCATTAGTCCCCTCTGTCTCAGAACAAACCCGTCCTGGGTCCCACATACAAACTAATATCATGAGCTCCGAGTCCATGCCTCCTGAGCCCATGAAAGAAATGCTATCCCTTCCCCCTCTGCAATTTCTGTGCCATTTCTGATACGTTCCTCATTACTGGGCTCGCCCTTTCTGCCTAATCACTTCTTGCCCAGATCTTACCTGCCCTTCCAAGTCCTGGATAGACCTCATTCACCCACAAGGCACAGTGCCCTCTCTTCCCTTCTCTGCTTCTGCCTCACCACTTCATTTCATGTTTCTTTGTATGATACCTGTCCCTACTACAGATCCCACCAGACTGTCAGTTTCTGAGTGGCAGGATCTCAGCATCCTTGATTTGTATACCCCCGTCACAACTTCGTATATACTGGCAGCTCAGCAAGTGCTTCCTGAGTTAAAATCATGGCTTGGCTTCTGGATCATATTGGGAAAACAATTCAAACACAAAAGCATCCTCTCTCACACTCCCACTTCAAGCAAATGTGTTGTCTCCCTTGCCTGCTGGCTTCAATCCTGGGAGCTTAGAACTGTTTGTCCTTGGGGAAGGTGTCACTGTGGTCCATCTTGCTCATTAGACTCCCATGGTCACTCCTCTTTCCTTGCTACTCCTTGCTATGCTTTCCCCTGGGGCTCCAGAGAGGACAAGAGTCGTGTTTCACAAACTGTATCAGAAGAGTGGGAAGAGGTCACAGTGACCACAGGTGGGTAGAGAGTACAGGGGCCAAGAGCACAGGCCTGCTGATGGAGCCAGACCTTGGGTGGTGTCCCAGCTTTGTTATTTATTAGCACATCAGGCTAACTCTCCCTGCCTCCTTTTGTTTCCTCAACTGTGAAATGGCCATAATAATACCTATTTCACAAGATGATGGTGAAGTTTAAACAGCAGAATGTATAAAGGACTTAGCCTAGCCTATTAGCTGCTATTCCTAGTATCATCTAGTCCAGTGCCCTCATTTTATAGATGAAATTCCGGGTCTCACTGGAGACCCGGAATTTCAGTTTTAGTGACTTCTTCTGAAAGCCCACCCATTAGTCAAGCTTGCATAGCTGGTTACTGGCACGAAGAGCAGGGACCCAGGTTCCCTGTATGTGAGGCATTTGCCCTGCCGCGTGTCACTGATTGGCTTTGAGATGACAAGAGGGGAGCCCTCGTAGAGATACTTTGTCCACGTTCTATAGGGAGGGGCCAAGGCACTCTAAGCCCAGCATGGATGCATCAGCAGGTGTAAGTTTGACCTTGCATTAGACACAGAGTGAGTCATGGCATTATTATTATTTGAAGGGCTCACAGAGCTGACAGGCAGGACAAATTACAGATGCTACATGAAGAGGAAGGCCTTGGATAGTGGGTGGGCTTTAGATAGATGGAGAAGGGGCCAGTTACTGAGCATGGGGGAAAGGGGAGAGCAGCAAAGACATAGGCAAAGAATCAGAGAAACCTGGAAAGTGCCAACACTGGTGACAGAAGTCAGAGTAGTGGTTACACGGGGAGTCTTCTAGGGTCCCAGAAATGTTATCCATATTGGTCTTGGTACTAGTTACACAGTTGTTTGCATACGTTAAAAAAAAAATCAAACTGTAAAGTTAAGATTAGTGCCTCTTATTTCCATTGTATACAGTTATCACTCTATTTTAAAGAAAAAAAAAATACCCTCCCCCCCCAAAAAAAAATCAGTGTTGGGACTTCCCTGACGGCCCAGTGGTTAAAACTCCATGCTTCTAAAGCAGGGGTCATGGGTTTGATCTCCAGTCAGGCAACTAAGATCCCACATGTCATGCAGTATGGACAAAAAAAGAAAACAGGAAGAAACAGTGTTAATACTTCTATTCTTCACCTTCTGAACAGAACAGATAAGAATAATGACTTAGGTCTCCAATAAGCTCTGATCTTGGCTATGCCAGCCTCAAGGCTTTAGTGCCTTATCTATCTAAATGGGTTAATAATAGGATCAGCTTGGAATGTCCTGGTTGGCCTGCTAGCTCAGTGCTCGTCCAGACACTGCACATCTCCTGTTCCCATCTATTCCAATCCTAGCTCTGTTGAGCATCAGTATGAGGTCAGGAGAGAGTCTCTTGGGGAGACTGACAGCATGATTGGTGGATATCTGGGTTGTTGTCCCAGCACTGCTTCTTTCTAGCTGGAGGACTTGGGCAAGATCTGTTATCCACCTGAGTCTCAGAGTCTTCACCTGTCAACTAGAGATAGTTGTCCTTCAGGGAGATTGTATAGTTTGATATGAAATCAGACGGGTTGTATAGCACTTCTGGGTCAACTACTCAATAATTATGTTCCCTTGGGGAATGCTGATATTAACAGCAAAATTAATATATGCTTCCTATGTTCTAGTCATTGCTCTAAGCAACTGTAGATAAGTGTTGTTCTAAGCACTTATTTAATTCTCATGATAACCTCATAGTGCTTTTATTAAGCTAGCTTTATAGATGAGAAAACTGAGGACAGAGTAGTCAAATAACTTTTCCAATGTCCCACAGCTAGTAATTTGTATGGTAGGGATTTAAACCTAGATAGTCTGGCTCCAGAATTTAAGAACTTAATCGTTTCACATTGCCTCTCTACTTATTGGTTTCTTAACCAATAGAAAATATTTCATTATATTGAAGGAGAGGTAAAAATGTGTTAAAAAATTTAGAGAAATCAAGTATTAGATGAAGTCACATAGTCCATTTTGAAATATCTAAAATACTAAGCATGTGCGATATAAGTTTTAAAAGTGACAATTTCACTGTGATCGCGTTTTTATCCAGTGAGAATACTTCATGCTGTATACTGTGCCAGGCGCTGGGGGGCACAGAACCGTGGATGGAATAAATTTGTGTCTGTCCTCACAGGACTTACAGTTGACTAGGGCAGACAGGTATTAAACAAACACAGAAATAAATATAATTATAAGCTATGATAAATGTCAGAAAAGAATAAGACTCTTTGGGAGATCACCTTGAAGCTATCTAATTTAGAAAGGCAAGATCACAAATGGCCTCCCCGAGGAAGTGACATTTAAGCAGTGGCCTAAAAGGAGACACACCATTTATGTCAGAATTTGCCTTCTGAAAGCAGAATTTGAGGACCAAATCAGAATGTGATTTGTGGACAAAAGACAGATTCATTCAATGTCAAGAGCCATGCAGCAGCACCGGATTTTCTGAACACCTTTTGCTTCCCTGGAATAAACCAATGGGCTGCATTATATTGGTTGGCATTTACATAATATTCACAGTTCTCTTGCCTTAGAAACTTGTCCAAAATCCATTTCTACCTGTCAGCATTTGCATATATTTTCTTTAGAAACTCAGCAAAGAAAAAGGGGGATTATTGTTCACGAGAAACATATTTGACTCTAAAATAATTAATGTTTAAGAAGAAGATTAACAGCCACAGAATTGCCTCATGCAAAGGGGCCTCATATAGGTGCCACTGTTTTTAGGAGGTGTTCAACCAAGGCCAGACAAAGGGAGAAAATACTCCAGTGGGGGCTGTCAGCTTGGGTGTGAATTTGCATATTCTTTAGGGTCCCTTAGCCCGGTGTGTGCTTGTACCTCTCCCAGCTAGAATATGTGACATTCATATTATAATACAGTCATAAAATACTCTAAAAAAGTAAGCCTTCCCCAGCTTCTCTCATCTAGGTTTGTCCTGCTCTTCTTCAATACCTTCAGGTGCTTGTCTTTATGATTTAAAACTCCATGGCCAGAACCATATAATTTAACAGTCCCCCCCTTTTTAAAAATCATTTCCTATTTGCTAGGATTCTTTTTTCCCTGAAAATACTCAAAGGCACCCAAAGCAAGAAACATGACTTTTTGTTAGATGGGAAGGTCTGAGTGTACACTTAGACTAATTACCTCATTGTACAGAGGAGAAAACTGAAATCCAGAGAGAGAAAATACCCCAAGAATGAACAAGGTTTATTATAGACCTGTGACTGGGGCTCCAGTCTTCTAACTTTTGGCCAGTGGTCTTTCCTCTGTACCACTGTATCAGCCACGACACCATATAGGGCTAAATACACATTAAGCCTTTAGCAGTTACTGGGAAAGGAAGAATTTTTGAGTATTTGACAGAATGAGAAAGAGCAAAATCTTCTAGGCTCACCCTGAAACCTTCAGCAGCTCAGTTGAGCACTTCCAGGCTTTGGCAATTTTAAGAGAACCCTTGAACCTTAAAAACATAAGGCAATGTTCTTTTTTTTTTTTTTTGCAATGTTCATATTTGACTATAGCCAAGGGGACACAGATGTGTTGCTTCTCATTCCCTAGAGAGTGAACAAGCAAAATAAATATGAAGGACCATCATCTTATTCCTCAAACAGTTGCATCCAGAAGGCAACTGAACAGAGCAGTCATGTCAGGGAGAAATACTTTTTCCAGGTGCTTGATCAAACCAATTCCTGATGTTTTCTGCTGCAAAGTTAACCTGTCCTTAACTAGACAAAACCTTAGTTTCCTCAGAAGATCACCCTCAGAATGAGTCAAAGCCATAGATTTACTTGCAGTTTCATAAGACACCAGCACTCACAAAATCTCTAGCTTACTTAAATGTGCCTGAGCATGTTTTAAGAACTCACAGTGCTTGCCAATCTCCCTCACCCAAGAATTCTGAAGGTCTGTTAATGATATACTCTGATAGGGACCTGTTGAATAGGATAGGAATTCTGTTGAGAAAAATAGACTCTATGTGTTTTTAATAAAAACTCTTATTCACAGCACAAATTCCCTTCAAATTCTTGAGTATATTGTAATGTGTATTATCTCATTAAATAAACACTTTTATTTTGGGCAGCTGAACTATATTCAAAAGTATCCATACACTAAACGTGGGGGATGAAGAAATAAAGTGGAAACATTATGAGTTTTTAATATTGTGTTTAATTGTAAATGATCTCAAATATTTATTTCAATAGTATGCAGAGAACTAGTGGTACAGAATTGAAATAGACTAAGTGGCTATTGGCTATTAAACCACATGTGTAATGGGAAATATTAACATTACATTGTACATTTGCATAGCACTTAGCTTACAAAATGCTTTCACATATATTATTTGATTCTCCCAACAAAGGCATCAGATTAGCAGGGCAGATGTTAGCATCTCCAGTTCACAAATCATAGAAATGAGGGTAAGAACAGTTCAAAAAAACCTAGTTAGTGTCAGAATTCAAACTTCCTTTCTCCAGTTCCAGTGCTGTTTTAACAAAACCACAATACTTCTCTCTCTCTCTCTCTTTTTTTTCCCCAGTAATTACAGCTTGGAATCTCTAGAACTGACCAAATCCACCACCCTGGGTTTCTGGTTCCATAATACTCCAGATTATGTGATGAGGAACTTGATTTCTTCCTTACTGACAAAAATATTTCCCCCATCCTTATTTTCTTTTCAGTGGGTTTGTGTTGGAAAATGAAGACTCATAAGGAAAGAATATTTCCCTCCTCTTTGACTTCATTTGGATCTCTGTTCTAGTGAGCAGAGATGTTATGATTAAATGCTTATTAGGCACTTTCCCCAAAACTTTCAGATTTCTTTCTTCCTTGAATTACTCCTTTCTTACACTTTATCTCCCACAGAAATTTGATTAGTCTCAGCACTATAGCCTGACACACTCATTGAGCATTACAAACAGGGCAGTTACTCACCAAGCCTCATAGAAAACCATTCTCAGTCAGCTCTCACCCATCCCCACAGTTCTTTTTCAGAACCACGGACAGCTCAAGGACATGCTAGGCATTACCTTGCTCTTTCAGCACCAAAGATGGTACACACCATTTTCTCCACACTGTAAATAGTTTTTGTTGTTCTCCAACCCTAGACAACAGATTACCTAACTATTATCTTTGAATCATTCAGAGGTAAATTATACTCAGCAAGGATTCCAATAGCCCTATTCCTTTAGCACCAGGGGCAACTTAGGACTATTCAACTTCAAAGACAATTCTGATATTTTTCTGATGTCCCAGATATCTGAGGCTCAGTCTCTGACTATTGAGCAAGAGCATGCATAATGTGGTCTCACTTTCATTACCACAAACAGCTTATTGCACTTTCCCAGTGGCATTGCTACTTCAAATTCTATCTCTTCTCTGGATAGCTTACTGGCATGTCCTGTTTCCCTGTTGCTCCAACCAGATGCCTAATAATTAAATTTTTCAGGTCAATGGACATCTCAGATAGACACTTCTCAGTATCACAACTATCTAAAATGCTGACACTTTAGAGACTACTCTAAATCCTGACTAGTCTGGCCACATCCCTTGAAACAGGAGACATTTAACTCCATGTTCCCATTATTATGGAGACCCCAGCAATATCCCCAGTGCTAAAGTTAGCTAGGTTGCTCATGACATGAACAAAGAACCTAACCACACTCTCAGCACCATGCACAGTATTTTCACCCAGATGTGTCAATGGCTTGTTTACTACTTCTCAGCACCAGCTTAGTCACATCCACAATCTATCCGTGAAATGTCCAACCATATTTTCTATTCTAGTGACATCCTGATAGTATTCTTGTTGTTCTACCAAGCAGCCAAGTCATGAAAGCAGAACATGAAGCAGCTTATTATCATGGTCCTACTCTTTGGGTAACCTCATAGTTAGTTTAATCATGCTTGTAGTTACACCCATACCCAACTACTCTCAGCAAATCAAGCAATCTAGTCACACCTTTTCTACTCCACTGTACTTACTCATGCTCCCCCTGAATCCCCATGACTGAAACCATTCCCATCCCTAAAATCAGGCTCAACAGTTCTTAAAACTTCTCTTCCTGCTTTTCTATGACACTGACAGATCCTTGTTCTTCTCCCTTTCTGGCTGTAGCATCTCTGTAATGTTCAACAGCTCTTTGCCCTCACAACCCTCCAGTTTTCAGTCCTCTGTTTTCCTTCCACCTTGGAGAACAAATTTAATCCAAATCAGGATGGACTTTGGGAATGCCTGCCTTAAGTTGTTAATGAACAGAAAAACCACCCCACCACCACCAGTAACATGGGATGTGGTAAAAGTCTACCCATCCTGATCTTACTGTCCAAGTCCTGGTGCTTTCTCTTCCCTGTTTTCCTGAAACTCAAAACCACTATTAGTTTAATAAATATTTACTGAGTGTTTGCTAAATGCCAGATACTATGCTACAGGGTGGAGAATCAATACTGAACAGGATAAATGTATTCCCTCACTGAGCTTACAATTTAGTGAGAGAAATAGAAAAGCAAATAGCAATTACGAATCAGAGGTTTATAGAGAAAATGCAGCAAGTTAGGCAGCATGAAATGGAAAAACTAACACAGATTTCATATAGGATCAGAAATAGAGGATTTATCCCAAGAGTTAAAGAAGGAGGGGAGATTAATCAGGCAAATCCAGGTGGATGAGTAATTTTAGGCAAAAGAAATAGAACATGGAAAGGTCTTAAAGTGAAAAAGAATGTGTTAGATTTAAGGAGAAAATAATAAAAATGGTATGCCTGGCAACCACAGTGATGGAGAGGTAAATACCCAGTGAGGGTTACCTTGAGTGTTGTAGGGAGCTTTAGAAGGATTTTAAATAAGAATATAATATAGCCAGATTCTCATTTTAGAAAGATCATTTGGATACAGTTGGGAAATAGATGAAACAGGACTAAAGAGGAAGAAAAAGGGGATACATAGAAGGTCAGTAATCGGATGACAGTGATTTAACCACAGGTATGATGGAGAGGCTGAAGAGGATGGAGAGGAGATACTAGGCAGATGGAAGCTATAGCACTGGATGTCTGGTTGGATGTGGGAATGAAATAGAAAGGACATTATGATGATAGCTAGGTTGTGGACAGGCACAGAAATAGGCTATTGGGTACCATTCACAGAGGGAGAGAGCTTTGAGGAGAGGCAGGTACTAGAAAGGGGTGAAGAGATGATAATTTCAGTTTGGGTCATGTTGAGTTTGAGGTGCCCAGCATACATTCAAGTAGAAATACCAAATTAGAGTCTGATCCCTACAGATGTAATAATAACTAGAGATAAAGACTCAGGAGTCATCTGCCTATAGATGAGAACTGAAGCCTTGAGTATGGTTGAGATGCTCTTAGGAGGTGGTGTCAAACAGATCGGGGACTGAGTACCTGTCCTACCACTTATTAGCAACATGGTCTTGGGAAAGTGGGCTTTGCCACTCTGGTTTCTCATTTACATATTAGAGATAATACCTCATAGGGTACAGTGATGGTTAATATGTTAATGCATGCAAATTGCTTAGTTCAGAATCTGAAATATAGTGAATCTCTGTAAATGCTATTCTCACTATTATTATCACTATGCAAAAATTTTAAAGGCATAATGTAGAGCCTCTAGAGTCACAGTCACATATGGGAGAAAGTGTGGGGAAGGAGACTGAGTGTGTCACAGCAGCTGAGGAGAGACTGTGTTTCAAGAAAGAGGAAGTAGGCAAAATAGCCAATAACCTCATCAAGATAAGAACTGAGAAGTTCTCCCTGAATTTAGCTATAAGGTCTCTGCTGTCCTTACTAGGAGGCATTTTAGTGAGGTAGTGGACATACAGCTGCTAAAACTGAAGAATGACTGGAGATAGTGAGCAGAACTCAGCAGAGAATGGGAGGAGAGAAGAGGGAAGAACTGGATGGGCTGTGTACCAAGTAAAAAATTTTAAAGTTGAAGGAGACTTGAGCATCTCTAAATGCTGATAGGAAGGAACCAGGAGACAAGTCAGGAGAGAGAAATTTCAGAGGTAGTAAGAGAATAAGGTCCAAAGTAGAAGGAAGATTGATCTTAGCCAAAATGAGAGGTGATGTTCTCCTGATTGTGACAGGAGGGAAGATAGAAGGGTTCAGATGGTAGGTAAGTCAGAGGTTTGGGGGCATGAAGCTGAAGGAGTTGTGTTTTCTTCATGAGGAAGCGAATATGGTTATTGTCTTACTGGAAGGGGAAGTGGGGGAAAGCAGTCAGGAAAGACAAAGAGTATTTGAAATATCAGACTAGGAGAAAATGTTGCCTAGGGAAACCATATGATTCCTAAGTGGCATTGATGTTCCTCATCACTCCTCAACAGCCCAGATTCATGGAAACCTGAGTTAGACTCATCTAAGTTGACCTAGGCTGGATATTTAGGATAGGGACAAGGGAGTAGTTGTTCATGGGATTCTTATCTGGATATGGAGAGAACTGCTCAGTCATGGACAAAAAGAGAAAGCAGTCTGGAGGTCCAAATGGAGTTCAGAGGAGAGGAGAAGCATCAAAATTGTCAGCAGATAAAAGGTGGTGATCAGGAAGTAGGATGAGACCCCAGATAAAGTAGATCATGGACCAAAGTCTTTGTTGAATGCAGTGAAGTGCCTGTACTCAGTGGTCATAGAAATGGGAGAGAGGGCCGTATGGCTGGATCTGGTGGTGGTGGGATACACAAATGATAAACGAACAATGGCTAGAAAGCTCATGGACAGAACAGAGACTACTCTGAGGTATTGGCTTAGACTGGACTGAACAGCCTCCCTCAAGAACACTGCAGGGCTGTGGAGTACTAGGGGAGCTCAGTGTGAATTAAGGAAAGAACTAGAGAGGTTGGGGGAGGGTAGGGGAAGCTGTTCTAGCAAGCAGGATTGGAGGGGGTGAGCTAGTAGGCAGGCTGTTACCTCTCTGTGGTTGTGTTCACTCTCATGAGTACATTCTTCCTTAAAGAAGAATGAGAAGATGGAATTCCCCTTTGGGTCCCTGGAAACTCCCAACTTCCGTCGATTTACCCCAGAGTCCCTGGTGGAGATTGAAAAAAGAATTGCTGCTGAGCAAGAGGCAAAGAAAGCCAAAGAGAAATTCAGGAAGCAGAAGGACCAGAAAGACAAGCCTCGGCCCCAGCTAGACTTGAAAGCCTGCAACCAGTTGCCCAAGTTCTATGGTACACTCCCGGCAGAGCTGATTGGGGAGCCGCTGGAGGATCTGGACCCCTTCTACAGCACACACCGGGTAAGGGCTACTGGTGGGAATGGCCATTCTCAGCTCTGGAATAAGAGGCCTCTGACCCACCTAGTCCAGGAGTGCTCCTGCCCCCTGGGTGATGTGACTGTCAGCTGAACTCAGTGAGTGGAAAATACCTCTAACTCACCTCCTCAAATCTCTCTTTGAATCTCTATGGTATTCATGGTGGAGGTTAATTAAATTCAGATCCTCTAAAGCAGTGACAACTGTTGTGGAGTTTTCAGATAAAGTTGGCTGTTCCCTTGGTTGGGTTCTAGCCTCAGATCTCTAGAGGTGTCGGCTCTCTATGCAAGTAGGGAGCAGAGATCTTCAGGCTGGAGGTGGGGCCGTGGGTAGAATAGGGAAGGGGAACCAAAATCAGGATGATTTAAACCAGTGGTCCTCAAAGTAGGGTCTCAAAACCCCTGGGGTTCCCAAAACCCTTCTAGTGGGTTCGGGAGTTCAAAACTATGTCTTCATGATCCTTAGATGTCATTTGTCTTTTCCACTCACATTCTTTTGTGAATATACAATAGTGAATGTAGAGCCTATTAATAGAGAATTACATCAGTCTAACAGCTACAGGAATGTATGTTTGTATACTCTTGTGTTTTAAAAGGTCCTTTTTTATTTCTGATATTGTATATAAATATATATATATATATATACACATATATGCATGCATATATACAGACATATGCATGCTTGCTAAGTCTCTTCAGTCATGTCCAACTCTTTGTGACCCTATGGACAATAGCCTACCAGGCTCCTCTGTCCATGAGATTCTCCAGACAAGAATACTAGAGTGGATTGCCATGCCCTCCTCCAGGGGATCTTCCCAACCCAGGGATTGGACCTGTGTCTCTTATGTCTCCTGCATTGGCAGGCAGGTTCTTTACCACTAGCGCCACCTGGGAAGCCCATATATATACACACACATATATACATTCACACACATGGTGTAAGAAAAAGGTATAAACGTTAACAAAATATTTTTAAGGTTCTCAGTAATTTTTGAGAGTACAAGAGAGCCCTAAAATTAAAGTTTGAGAACATCCAGTTTAAACTAAAACTACCTCGGACGTTCTACACAGCTGAAAAAGGGGTGTGCATTTGGGAGTTGGGAAAGGCAGGAACCAGCCATCTTAAATATGGTTTGTAGAGAAAAATAAGAAGACACTGGAATGTCTTTCTCTCTCCTCTCACTTGCCGAGAACCCACATCCTCCCTAGATGTTCAGAGGAGTGAACCAGTAGAAGGTTTGAAAGGGGAGACCTAGGAGGTAGAGAACAGAAGGACAATAACAAACCAGGGATGTTCCACTAATCAGAAGAGGAATTAAATGCAACCAGAACTCCACCTCCCTGCTGCCAGAATCCTCCACCTTGTATGATATATCTCACCAGCCCTGGGTCAGTTTCCTATTCACTGGGAAGCCTCAGGGGCCCATCTGATTCACAGTCAGCCACGGGGGCTGGGGTCTTTCTGGGAGTGAGGATATGGCTTTTAGTTCTTGATCGTGTCTAACTGTCTGCCCCTCCATTTGCTTCTCATTGACTCATGGGTTTCAGAGCCCTTCTCACTCATGAGCTTGAGATAATCTCACTTATGTTCAAATCCATGGTTGGGTGAGGATGTGTGTCTCTCACTGGAGGTCCGCCTTCTGTTGTGTTTTGTTTTAGACATTTATGGTGCTGAACAAAGGGAGGACCATTTCCCGGTTTAGTGCCACTCGGGCCCTGTGGTTATTCAGTCCTTTCAACCTGATCAGAAGAACAGCCATCAAAGTGTCCATCCACTCATATCCTTTGCACGGTTGCTTCTTCCACATGTTAGAATCAGATGCTACCAACTGTGTCCTGTACCTTCCTCAGGGGTTAACAATGGGGCCTTGGGATCATTAAATTGAAAAAAATGTTTATGGTTTTAATGTGTTCAACACCTGAAAGCAGTCCTAAGACAGAAGAGATATTCGTGCAACCCACAGGTGGGTTGGGGTTCACGTAGACCAGTCTGGGCCCACCTGTGGATGTACAACTTGTAAAGAGGGGACTACTGATGCACCCAGGCACATTCTCACCATATGTGGCCTGCTCTTCCCACAGCATAATGACCAGGAAGGCTTTATGGTTTGGGCAGATGAGATAGGGGTAGGTTGGTTCTCTATGGGCTAATTTGGCAAAAAAGCAGCCCTTCCTAGTGGGTGAAGAGAACAAACTATAATGGGCAGAGCGAAGATTGTCTCACTGGGACCCCACTGGTCATGAGGCACTGCCTAGAGCACTAGTTACCCCCCAAACTACCAGCAGGTTGAAAATGTCAATAATCTGAGGTTCATGCCATTGGGGAGTGTAGTAGTGATTAGAAACACACTGGTCAAATGTCTGTAATAAATTAATTGCTTTAGGTAGCTTCAGAAGCTGTCTCCAGCTTTTGTTTTCTATTCTCTTTTTTTCAAGGCAAGCCAAACTAGGACAAACAAGAGACTTTGGCTTGATTTCCAAGGATCTTCACTAGTGACTGTCCAAATTGGAAGTTCCTAATAAGGAATTAAGCTGTGGCTTCTAGGAGGTTGATTTGCAAGAACGTCCTTGCCTTGACTGGCCTAGCAAATGGTAGCCAGCCTCCTCTGGGTGGGGGGAGGACAGTAAAAGAGCTCTCGTCTCATACTCTGGAGCGGCTTGTTGGATTGCTGGGTGGCACTCAGTGAGCTGGTAGCTCACTATGTTACATTCAGCCTTTACGTGTTTTGCCTTTATGGCCAACCTGAGGGAATCATTTTCTTAATTCGGTCTTGTTGTTGTTTAGTTGCTAAGTCATGTCCAACTGTTTGTGACCCCACGGACCATAGCCTGCCAGGCTCCTTGGATTTCCCAGGCAAGAATATTGTATTGGGTTGCTATGCCCTCCTCCAGGGGATCTTCCCTACCCAAGGACTGAACCTGCATCTCCTGCACTGGCAGATGATTCTTTACTACTGAGCCACCAGGGAAGCCCAGTTCATTCTTAGCTTTCCTAATACTATGGAAGGGCTTCCCAGGTGGTGCTAGTGGTAAAGAACCTGCCTGCCAATGCAGTAGACATAAGAGACGCCGGTTCAATCTCTGGGTTGGGAAAATCCCCTAGAGGAGGGCATGGCAACTCCCTCCAGTGTTCTTACCTGGAGAATCCCATGGATAGAGGAGCCTGGCAGGCTATAGTCCATGGGGTTGCAGAGTTGGACATGACTGAAGCGACTTAGCAAGCACAGCACACAATGCTATGAAAGAGTATTTACTGATAGTAACAGCCTCCCACTGCTAAGTACTTGCTAAGCATGAACACTGTCATAGGTACAAGAACCCTTGGAGAAGGGGTTAGCATCTCCATCTTTATATGATGAAACTGATACTGAGGTGTTAAATTAATTGTGCAAGGTCACATAGCAAGTTAAAAAATCCAGACTGCATCCTGCTTAGAGTGGTGTCAGCAGTAAGGAAGTAGGAAGTTAATGGAAATGAAGTAGGGTAATGTTTTCTCTAAGTATTTAATCTCTATATAGGTGTTTTTAAAAATATACATACAATTACATAAAAATTACAGATAAAGAAAAACAGCAAATATGCAAACTCCTTTTCATCCATTCTGGTTGATTTACATCTAGTTAAGTAAGGGCTTCCGTGGTGGCTCAGACAGTAAAGCGTCTGCAATGCTGGAGACCCTGGTTCGATCCCTGGGTCAGGAAGATCCCCTGGAGAAGGAAATGGCAACCCACTCCAGTACTCTTGCCTGGAAAATCCATGGACAGAGGAGCCTGGTAGGCTACAGTCCATGGGGTCGCAAAGAGTCGGACACGACTGAGCGACTTTACTTACTTACTTATTCACTTACTTACTTACTTACTAAGTAAGAAACAGCTATTTAGAAGTAAAATCCCATTAAGGAACCAAGTGTACTAGTAAATATTCTTTTTATCTTGAGATTTGATGAAGTGCTGGGTGGAGTCACAGCTGGACAGAAAAGCTGTTAAGGGTCTCTTTCTCACTAAAGACTGTGTTGATATATTTAAATCTCATGAACTCGGTAGCTCCAGCCCCCAAAATATTCTTCCAGGTATGGAATTCTCAATCTCTTATTATTAATATTTCACCAAAATTATAATTCTAATCAAATTTGCTGTGAACATTTTCACAAGTAATATTATCAGAATATATCATCATTCTTTTAAAGGTTTGTGGAGTTGGAGATATAATTTTAATTTAATCCTTGGGTTAACATTTTCCCCCCATATGAACACATTTCTTAATTTAATTGCAAGTCAACAGGAAAATGTGGCTTAATTAGTAGAATTTCCTTTTTCAAAATAGATGGGTTCCTAAGTAACTGTAAAACAGAGTACATCAAAAGCATTTACAGAAAACTAAAATAGATAAAGATATTTCTGCTCAAATTGAAATTATGAAAGAAGAGTGATTCTCTCTCTCTCTGTAGGTCAAACTTCTCTTCAGGGGTTGTTTGTCTTTAGGAAGTAACTGTTAGGAACTCTGCTAGTCCCCAGAAAAACATCCAATGGGAGATACTTATCTTTGGACTTTGCCATCAATATTTCTGCCCCATCTATTTACCCTCTTCCACTCACCTTCCTTTTCAGTGTCTCTGTCCCCTTTTTGTAATTTATCTGCCCCTTTAATATTCTTTAAAGGGACAAAGATATTTTCTTTGCCTTTAATATTCTTCCCTCTTGCTCACCAGAGATCTCCTTGACAGCCTAATCCTGTTTAGAATCTTCTTCTTAAGCAAGCATTTTACCCACCTGTGCCTGCCCCCACCATTCCTAACCAGACGTCCACTTCCTCAGTGTGACTGACCTCAGCTAAGTTAGAAACACAATCTGACTACCCTAATTCCCATGAAAGCATGTGGCCCTCCCCTTATCTCTAACTTCCTCGGAGTATAGTTGTCTCCCCTGCCCCTGATCCATAGGATATATGTTCCAAGACCCCCAGTGGATGCCTGAAACCTCAGACAGTACTGAACCCTCTGTGTTTTTTCCTATACATACCTATGATAAAGTTTGATTTATAAATTAGGCACAGTAAGAAATTAACGACAGTAATAAAGTAGGACAATTATAACAAAATACTGTAATAAAAGTTAGGTGAATGTGGTCTCTGTCTAAAAACATCTTATTGTGCTGTACTTCTTCTGGAGTTGGTATGAGATAAAACACTTACAATGATGACATGAAGTGAGGCAAATAATGTAGACATTGGGACATAGCATTAGTCTACTATTCACCTCCTGATGATAAGTCAGAGGGAGGCACGTCTGCTTTGGGTGACCCTGGATCATGGAGCCATAATGATGTCAATGGTTGGGTGTTGGAAGCAGACAATGTTGATGATTGGGGATCCCTGGCAGGATAGAGTTAGAAGGCTGAGATGTCACCATGCTAACTGAGAATGGTGGGTCATTTCACGCCTATTTTCAGACTGCCATTGACCACGGGTAACTGAAACTGCAGAAAATGAAACCATGGTTAACTGGGGGGGGGGGGGGGGGTGGGGGGCTACTGCATTCTCTTTGTCTTTTAGGAAAAAAGAGACATTTGCAGGATGAAATTTCAGGCCATACTGTATAGTTAAATGCAGGTGTCAGGGAAGAAGGACATTTTGGAAAAGGGATGCTGTTTCCTTTCATCTTGCTCAGTTCTGTTTTCAGACAATTTGAGCCCACATCTCAGCACCATCATTGACTAGGGATGTATGACCTTAGGGAAAAATATTTAAGCTTTGTCAGCCTGTTTTCTTGGCTCCAATGTGTAGATAATAATATCCACCTGTAGGTTAGTTGTATTAGAAATAATGTGGACGAAGTATTCAGCGAGAGTAGGCACTCAGTGTTAGCTGTTATTGTGTGACAAGACCATAAAGTTGATCTTAGCGAAAGAGTTATGAATTTAATCAATTCAATGTCAAGGTGATCAGCGGTGACCTCAAGAAGACATGGTGACTTTCAGCTTCTCCTTAACACAGCCCTCTCACGTGGTTCAGTTTATTTATAACCATCACTATTTTGGTCAACTGTGTGGGCATGACCCAAACAGAACTTCCAGAGAGAATGGAGTGAGTAGATTTGCTGTCATTCTTGTGCCTTTCCTTTCTGTCCTCCCTTTCTCTTCCTTCACTGGGTGGCTTCTTTCTCTTATTCATCCTGCTGGGTCCCATTTGGGTAATGTGGAATCCTATTGCCTGTCTGACTTTGCCATGGATAGATATCTTCTTCTCTATGGACTCTGTTTCATAAACACACTTATGATTTTCAGCTATAAAGAGCTGTAGATGAGTGGTTCTCCCTGGGGAGATTTTAAAAATTTTAATACCTGGGTCCAAGCCCCAGAGGGTCTGATTTCACTGGTCTGGGGTGGCCTGGGTATATGAGCCCCCCACTTCCCCCTGCCACCACCACACAGACACTTACCTGCTAGGTGCACATCTGAATGAAACTGAGGGAAGTCCTACTTGGAAAGAGAGGATGGAGCATAATGAGGCAGAGCTAAGAACAAATGGTCCTGCAGCATATTCCAAAAATAACGCATGAATAAAACTGTTTAAGTTATCATGGGTCATATACCTCAAAGTGACTATAATATTCCTGAGATTATTCTGTCTCCCTAGGTTAATGATGGAATCTGTAGTTTCAGATTTTGGGGCCTTTCTAAAAACATCCTGCACCAACACATCTAAGACAGTTGCCCCTCACCCAGGTCAAACATGACATATTTTTGGTATAATAACAGGAGCTCTGTAGAGTGTTCTCTTTTTCCAACTTTTAAATTTTTGCCTTTTGCTGACTATAACATTAAATCATGCTACAGTTGGAAATAAATTCTATTTATCAATTAAAGAAGAAAAATCAAGTGGTCATCTTAATTGATGCTAAAAATAATTTTATATAGTTTGACATCTTTATGATTAAAAAACTCCTAGAAAAGTAGAAGTATAAGGGAATTGCTATACTCTGATAAAGGGAAACCACTTTAAAGAAAGAAGCAAACATCATACTTGATGTGAAACATGGCAAGCTTTCTCTTCATGATCAGAAAGGAAAAAAGCAAAGATGTCTTTTTCATCAGTTTCACCCAGCTTTGTAAAGGAAATCCTAACTAGTGTAGTAAGGCAAGAAAAAGAAATAAAAAGTATTAGAAAAGAAGTATCAAAGATGCCATGATTTATAGATAATATAATTATGTACATAAAATAGCCATTGTAATCTACAGGTAAATTATTAGAATTAATAAGAAATATAGAAAAGTAGTTAAGTACAAACTGACATACATAAATCAATTGTATATCTATATATTGCAACGAACAAGAGAATAAAATAGTTTTTAAGAATACCATTTACACTGGCAGCTAAAAATAACAAGCTTCAAGAAATAAGATTATCAACATAGGAGTAAAATCCCTACAAAGAAAATTATAAAAATGTTAAGTAGTATTACAGAAAACCCAATAAGTGGAGAGATATATTGTCATCTTAGATTCAAAGTCACAATATTGTAAGACTCCCCAAAATGTTAAATTTAATGTGATTCCAATCTAAAACCCAACAAGTTTTTTTTTTATATAACCTGATAAACTGACTCCCAGATTTACATGAAAATACAAAGAGCAAATTACAGCCAAGACACTTTTGAGACAGGAAAATGAGGTGGGAGAAAATAACGTGCTCTACTGGATATCAAGATTTACTATAAAGCTCTAATAATTGAAGCAGAGTGCCATTGGCATAAGATGAGTCAGACCAGTGGAAGAGAAGAGTTGGCCCATACACAAACCAGTGCACGTACAGACCTTGAATTGGTGAAAAAAATGGCGCTGCAAAGCAGGGACAGGGCAGTCTGGTCACTGATGATGAAGAATTAGGAATCCCAACAGAATAATTATACTGAACATCCAACTTTACACCAAATACAAGAATCAATTCTAGGTGGATTAAGGTCTAAATTTCTTTGTGAAAGACAAAGACATCAAGCTTTTAGAAGGTTGAGAAAACCCCCAAAGAAGCAAAATCAAACAAAACCACAGAGAACTCTTCATGGCTTCAGGTTAGGGAAAGATTTACTATATGTAATACAAGGAGCACTAGCCACAGAGGAAAAAAACATACATTTTAGGATGTTAAAATAAAGAATTTCTGTTCATCAGAAGACAACTTTATGAAAGTGAAAAAACAAGCCTAGTGAGTAGAAGATGCAACACATGTACCTCCAAAGTGTTTATATCCAGAACAATGCACCCCTACAAATCAATTAGAAACATGTCATAGCAACCAATTGGAAAAATGAGCAAAAGATAAAGTAGATAGTTCATAAAAGTTGAAATCCAAAATGGTCAGCAAGCATATGAAAATATTCTTAACCTTTTTCTTAATCAAGGAGATGCGAATAAAATAAAATCATACAGAGAGATTCTAAACTGTGACTATACCAAATATTGAGAAAGATATGGAGCAGCAGAAACTCCTGTCTTGCTGATAGGAATGTAACTTTGTACAACCCCTTTGGCTGGCAGTGAATATTAGCAAATAAAGGTGAAAACACATAAACACTGTGACCCTCTAAGTATACAGTTAGGTACATACACTTAACAGAAATATGTACTTATGGACACCAGGATACAGCAGCAAGAACGTTCATGAACATTCCCCACAAAAATAAAAAATTGGAAATGACCAAAATGTCCATACATTTTTTTTATGTGGACAATTTTTTTAAAGTCTACTAAATTTGTAACAATATTGCTTCTGTTTTATGTTTTCATTTTTTGGCCACAAGATCTTAGTTCCCTGACCAGGGATTGAACATTCACCCCTGGCACTGGAAGGCAAAGTCTTAACCACTGGACTGTCAGGGAACTGCCTTATATATTTTTTAATGTATTAATTATCTCTGTTATTTTCTTAAAAGGTGACAATGTATAGCAATGGATATGAATAAACTATAATTCCATACAACAGTCTTAAGAACATCAGTCAATTCAGGCACTCAGTCTTGTCCGACTCTGCAACCCCATGAACTACAGCACGCCAGGCTTCCCGGTCCATCACCAACTTCCGGAGCTTGCTCAGACTCGTGACCATCGAGTCAGTGATGCCATCCAGCCATCTTATCCTCTGTCGTCCCCTTCTCCTCCTTTCTTCAATCTTTCCCAACATCAGGGTCTTTAGAACATAATATTGAACAAAGAACGCCAGACACAAAAGATTCAAAACTATGATTCCATTTATACAAAATTCAAAAACAAGCACAACTTAACTATTTTGGATGCATACTCAGGAGATAAAAACACAGAAAAAAGTACCAAAAGTTAGGATAGTAGTAACCTCTAGGGCTGAGGAGGGAAGGATCTTACGGGTGTTCAAAATGTTCCATTTTGTGACATGAGTAGTTGTCACATTGCTGCTATGGACTGAATAGTGTCCCCCACCCGCATTCATATAGTGAAACCCTAATTGCCCCCACCATGTGACTATAAAGGAGAAGGGGCCTTTAAGGAAGTGATAAAGGTTAAATGCGGTTGTAACTGCAGAGCTGTGACCCTGGTACCTTTGTAAGAGAGGAGAGGACACCACAGCTCTCTACCATGTGAAAACACAGTAAGAAATTTCCATTAGCAGGTCAGGAAGAGGACTCTCATCAGAACCTGACCACACTGGCACCAGCCCCTTGAGCTGTGAGAAAATAAATATTTGTTGTTTAACCGTTCAATCTATAGTATTTTGTTGTGGCAGCCTAAGCTGACCGATACATAAGCATTCATTTTACAGCTGATTTATATTTCATGTGCATTTTCATTCTGCATGTTACATATTGGGCTTCCCAGCTGGCATAATGGTAAAGAATCCACCTGTCAGTGCTGGAGACACAAGAGACTTGGGTTTGATCCCTTGGTCGGGAAGATCCCCTGAAGCAGGAAATGTCAACAAGTATTGGTGTCTGGGAAATCCCATGGACAAAGGAGCCTGGAAGGCTACAGTGCATGGGGTCGCAACGAGTCAGACACACATCCTAATGAAAAGCTTTAAAACAAAATAAATTTAAAATAAATGACTATTGCATTAAATGCAGAATACTGAAAAATAGAAGACGGTAGCTTGGTAGATAAACTGCTGTTAGAATTTTAGTTTATTCTTTCTCTCTACATAAAGTATATATACATATATACAGAGATGACATAGCATTATAGCATGTAAAATTTCTATCCTTTTTAACTTTTAATGCAAAAGCATTTTCTATCAAAAGTAAGAGTTATTTGGGGATTCTGGTTAAATATGGACAATAGCATGAATGTTTTACCGCAACCCTCTGAAAGTGCCAGTGGAATGACAGCATGGGAACAGTATAAATCTACAAGAACAAAAAGAAGTAGAAAAGAAAGCTCAGAGGACAAAAGATGTCAAAACACTCTCAGGAAACCAAAAGTGGATGGAGGACGGTAAATGACTCAGCAGACCAGGGCTTGTTAAATGACAGTGCCTGCAGAGAAGGATAAAAATGAAGACCAAGGCATTTTACCCCCTAAAACTCCAGAGCCCTGAAAATGTTGATGTGGTACAGGTGGCAAAAACTGAGACTGGAATGAGGGAAGAACATGGGAGCAGAGGATTTTCACTTATTGTTGTTTTTCTAACAGCAAGAAATTAAAGAGCATTCTTTAAAGTTGATACATAGGAATGAAAAATAATTATATTAAACAGTGCAAAGGTAAGCAGGAAAAAAATATTAAATACAGTCAGACGATGGATAAAATGGAGAGGAAAGAGAGTTAACAAGAAGACATAGTAAGCGCAATGTATTGTATAGCTTTATTATAATTATAAATGTATATTTTCAAGCAACTACTTGAACTAAAATAAAAACTCTTCTAAATTCAGAATCATAAAGAAAAATAAAGCAAATAAAACACATCAGACAATGAAATATTTTAAAAACTGTTAAAAACATAACAAAGTAATATAAGTAAACTGAGATCAAATCTATCATGTCAAGAAATATAAATGTATTTGACTCATCTGTTTTAAAAAGTCATATTATAAAAAAAAGTCATATTATATAAGAAAGCAGTACTGAATTCTATGCTGACTAAAAATATACCACTCAAAGTGACACAGAAAGGTCAAAATTAAAAAATGGGCAAAGATATACTGAAGGCAGATAGAACAGGAAGCAAGATCTTAATATCAGAGAAGGTGTAATTTAGCCCAAAACTTAAAAAACAGGATAAAAATAACACACATAATGCTAAATAATCCATAAACAATAATGTATATTTTTGCAACAAATAATGTGGCAACAATGTTTGTAAATCAAAAATTATGAGTATTAGGGTAAATAGACAAGAACATTGTAAGGGGCATTCCCTGGTGGTCCAGTGGTGAGGATTCCATGCTTCCACTGCAGGGGGGCACGGGTTTGATCCCTGTTCAGGGAACTAAGATCACACATGCAGTGCAGAGCTGCCAAACAAACACAAAGTGCACATTCTAGGGGATTCCAATTCCAGTTCAGTCACTCGGCCATGTCTGACTCTTTGCGACCCCAGGGACTGCAGCACTCCAGGCCTCCCTGTCCATCACCAACTCCCAGAGTTTACTCAAACTCATGTCCACTGAGTCGGTGATGCCATCCAACCATCTCATCCTCTGTCATCCCCTTCTCCTGCCTTCAGTCTTTCCCAGCATCAGGGTCAGATGAGTCACTTCTTTGCATCAGGTGGTCAAAGTGTTGGAGTTTCAGCTTCAGCATCAGTCCTTCCAATGAATATTCAGGACTGATTTCCTTTAGGATTGACTGGTTGGATCTCCTTGCAGTTCAAGGGACTCTCAAGAATCCTCTCAACACCACAGTTCAAAAGCATCAATTCTTCATCCTTCAGCTTTCTTTATGGTCTAACTCTCACATCCATACATGACTACTGGAAAAACCATAGCTTTGACTAGACGGACCTTTGTTCACAAAGTAATGTCTCTGCTTTTAATAGGCTTGGCTGCAGTCACCATCTGTAGTGTAGAGCCCCCAAAAATCAAGTCTGTCACTGTTTCCATTGTTTCCCCATCTATTTGCCATGAAGTGATGGGACCAGATGCCATGATCTTAGTTTTCTGAATGTTGAGTTTTAAGCCAATTTTTTCACTCTCCTGTTTCACTTTCATCAAGAGGCACTTTAGTTCTTCTTCACTTTCTGCCATAAGGATGGTGTCATCTACATATCTGAGGTTATTGATATTTCTCCCAGCAATCTTAATTCCAGCTTGTGCTTCATCCAATCCAGCATTTCTCATGATGTACTCTGCATATAAGTTAAATAAGCAGGGTGACAATATGCAGCCTTGACATACTCCTTTCCAAATTTGGAACCAGTCTGGTGTTCCACATCCAGTTCTAACTGTTGCTTCTTGACCTGCATACAGATTTCTCAGGAGGCAGGTCAGGTGGTCTGGTATTCCCATCTCTTTATGTATTTTACACAGTTTGTTGTGATCCACACAGTCAAAGGCTTTGGCATAGTCAATAAAGCAGAAGTAGATGTTTTTCTAGTATTCTCTTGCTTTTTTGATGATCCAGCAGATGTTGGCAATTTGATCTCTGGTTCCTCTGCCTTTTCTAAAACCAGCTTGAACATCTGGAAGTTCATGGTTCACGTGTTGTTGAAGCTGGGCTTGGAGAATTTTGAGCATTACTTTGCTAGCGTGTGAGAAGAGTGCAATTGTGCAGTAGCTTGAACATTCTTTGGCATTGCCTTTCTTTGCGATTGGAATGAAAACTGACCTTTTCCAGTCCTGTGGCCCGTGCTGAGTTTTCCAAATTTGCTGGCATATTGAGTGCATCACTTTAACAGCACAATCTTTTAGGATTTGAAATAGCTCAACTGGAATTCCATCACCTCCACTAGCTTTGTTCGTAGTGGTGCTTCCTAAGACCCACTTGACTTCACATTCCAGGATGTCTGGCTCTAGGTGAGTGATCACACCATTGTGATTATCTGGATCATGAAGATCTTTTTCATATAGTTCTTCTGTGTATTCTTGCCACCTTCTCTTAATATCTTCTGCTTCTGTTAGGTCCATACCATTTCTGTCCTTTATTGTGCTCGTCTTTGCATGAAAAGTTCCCTTGGTATCTCTAATTTTCTTGAAGAGATCTCTAGTCTTTCCCATTCTGTTGTTTTCCTCTATTGCTTTGCATTGATCGCTGAGGAAGGCTTTCTTATCTCTCCTTGCTATTCTTTGGAACTCTGCATTCAAATGGGCATATCGTTCCTTTTCTCCTTTGCTTTTCTCTTCTCTTCTTTTCACAGCTATTTATAAGGCCTCCTCAGACAACCATTTTGCTTTTTTGCATTTCTTTTCCTTGGGGATGGTCTTGATCACTGCCTCCTGTTCAATGTCACAAACCTCTGTCCATAGTTCTTCAGGTAATCTGTCTATCAGATCTAATCCCTTGAATCTATTTGTCACTTCTACTGTATAATCGTAAGGGATTTGATTAAGGTCGTACCTGAATGATCTAGTGGTTTTCCCTACTTTCTGCAACTTAAGTCTGAATTTGGCAGTAAGGAGTTCACGATCTGAGCCACAGTCAGTTCCCGGTCTTGTTTTTGCTGATGTAGAGAGCTTCTCCATCTTTGGCTTCAAGGAATATAATCAATCTGATTTCAGTATTGACTACCTGGTGATGTCCATGTGTAGAACCTTCTCTTGTGTTGTTAGAAGAGGGTGTTTGCTATGACCAGTGCATTCTTTTGGCAAAACTCTATTAGCCTTTGCCCTGATTCATTCTTTACTCCAAGGCCAAATTTGCCTGTTACTCCAGGTATTCTTTGACTTCCTACTTTTACGTTCCAGTCCCCTATAATGAAAAGGACATCTTTTTGGGGTGTTAGTTCTAGAAGGTCTTGTAGGTCTTCATAGAACCGTTCAACTTCAGCTTCTTCAGCATTACTGGTCAGGGAATAGACTTGGATTACTGTGATATTGAATGGTTTGCCTTGGAAACGAGCAGAGATCATTCTGTCCTTTTTGAGATTGCATCCAAATACTGCATTTCAGACTCCTTTGTTACTATGATGGCTACTCCATTTCTTCTAAGGTATTCTTGCCCACAGTAGTAGATACAATGGTCATCTGAGTTAAATTCACCTATTCCAGCCCATTTTAGTTCACTGATTCCTAAAATGTCTATGTTCACTCTTGCCATCTCCTGTCTGACCACTTCCAATTTGCCTTGATTCATGGACCTAGCATTCCAGGTTCCTATGCAATATTGCTCTTCAAAGCATCGGACTTTACTTCCATCACCGGTCACATCCACAACTGGGTATTGTTTTTGCTTTGGCTCCGTCTCTTCATTCTTTCTGGAGTTATTTCTCTACTGATCTCCAGTAGCATATTGGGCACCTGCCGACCTGGGGAGTTCATCTTTCAGTGCCCTATCCTTTTGCCTTTTCATACTGTTCATGGGGTTCTCAGGGCAAGAATATGAAGTGGTTTGCCATTCCCTTCTCCAGTGGACCATGTTTTGTCAGAACTCTCCACCATGACCCGTCCGTCTTGGGTGGTCCTACACAGCATGGCTCATAGTTTCATTGAGTTAGACAAGGCTGTGCTCCATGTGATCAGTTTGATTAGTTTTCTGTGATTGTGGTTTTCATTCTGTCTGCCCTCTGATGGAGAAGGATAAGAGGCTTATGGAAGCTTCCTGATGGAAGAGACTGACTGAAGGGAAACTGGGTCTTGTTCTGATGGGCAGGGCCATGCTCAGTAAATCTTTAATCCAATTTTATGTTAGGCCAAACTTGTAGGGGATAGGGAAGTGTAATTAATTTCTTTCAGCCATATGACAGATAAGATATATTAAAAAGTCTGTAGGGATACAGATAACCAGAGTATCATAATTAATAAGATAGATCTAATTAACATATTTCAAACTATATTCCTTGAAATATAACTGTATAAATTGGCCAAATACTAAACAACAAAACCTAGACAAGATCCAAAAAGTAGAAATAATAAAATATTCTCTGATCACATTGCAATAAAATGAGAAAATAATAACAAAATCAGGGGGAAAAAATGATGCTTCCATTTGATACTTTTTAAAACCTTTCTTGGAGAACTCTTAGATGAAAAATAGCAACAAATGAAAATCATATAATTTCTAGGGAAGAAAAAATTTTTAAATAGCACTTTGTATGTATGTATCCATATCATAATTTGTACTGCTATAAAATATTCTGTACTATATTCACCTTCTTAAAGTCATCCTATTTCTTTCTGTATTTAGATAATTCATCCCCTCAGACGCGCGCGCGCGCGCGCGTGTGTGTGTGTGTGTGTGTGTGTGTGTGTGTGTGTGTGAGATATGTGATAGGCTTCTAATATTTTCCCATAAAGATTATTCCAACACCATTCTTAGTAGGTTATCATTTCTCTTGTGATTCCTTCTACTACCTCTGTCACACACCTAGTTCCCATGCATACTCAAGTCTGTCTTTCTTACTGATCTATTTGTCACTCCTTGAGTCAATACCACATTATCTAAATGCTTTATAGTAGGATTTAATCTGGTTGATCATTTGACCCCTCCTTACTTATCTTTGTAAAAATTATCTTGGTTTTTTGCATTTCTTTACTTTTCCATATCAATTTAAGGGTCAGATTTTCAAGCTCTTTTCTTACAACTCTTAAAACTTTGTTTGTAAATGCATTGAATTTATCTATTACCACAGGAAAAATTGCCACGTTTATAACATATATAATTGTATCTCCCAAATTATATAAGCTTTCTTTTATATTCTTCCATAAGAGTTAGCATCTTTTATAAAGTTCTTATGTTTCTTGTCTCTAGGTACATTACCATTTTGTTGCCCTTTTGAATATTTCTATTGCTAAGATAAATTGATGTTATTAAATTTATGTATATTGGTTTTGCATTCAGCAACCTTGCAGAACTCCTTAACAATTATTATTCAAACAGTTATATCATCTGCAAATAATGAGGAAATTGCTTCTTTATGATTCTTATACCACTTGTTTATTTTTCCTGTCTTATTAAACTGGCCAGGACTTTCAGGACAATGCTGAACTGATGCTATAATAGTGACCATATTTCTTTTGTTCTTGGTTCTAAAGAATATGCATCTAATATTTCACTATTATCATGATGACTATAGGATTCTTATATGATACGTCCCTTATCAAGTTATGGAAATTTCTTTTCACTTCTGGTTTAAGAGTTTCATTTGGAATGAGTATTGTTTTTTTTATCAGTATTTCTATTCTTATTATCATATAGTCTTTGATCTATTGATATAGTAGGTTACAGTAATAAATTTGCTAATCTCCTTTAATGGTTCTAGCTTGATCAATGCTGGATTCAGTTTGCCAGCATTTCATTTGATCTGTCTAGGTAAATGAGACTGACTCATAATCTTTCATGAGCCAACCCTTTGGGTTGCTTTTTCATCTCTGCTTCGCTGTCTTCCTTCTCTATTGGCCCTGAGAACTCCAAATTCTCACTCTGCTCTGCAGAACAATTCAGCTCTCCATCCCCCCATGGCATTTCTCAATAAGTGATCAAAGAATTTTCACTAAAAGTGTCTCAGTAGCTTCTAAAACATTTGACAGATTCAGAAGAAAAAGCAATGTAATCATTTTACACATAGATCATTTAAAAATCTGAAATGTAAAATTAATTGTCATTTACATAGAACTTCTGACTTTTCGTGTTTTTTAGAGCAGTGTATGAACTTCAAGGACTGACATTAGTTCATACTGGTTAACATGGAATTAGTTATGGAATTAATCCTCTATCTTAACTAATGTATTTTATTGTCCTATGATATTACATTTACATTTGTTGTTTACTTTTGTTAAACTTGAATTTGTCATCATTACCATTGCATAGTATCACAATTCAAAGAACGAACTATCATTGTAAAAGTGGTTTGCAGAAATATAATAGTGACTGAAAGAGAAAAATAAATCCTATAAGTAATAAATGGACTCTGTCAAAGCAAAAAGCTTGAATCTGTATGTCATAAGTGGACAATCGATGTGGATAATCTCACAAAAGCAGATAAAAATAAATAAGAAAACAGGGAGATGACAATGAATAATGATAAATAAACTTTATTGGATCAATGATCCTTTTGGTCAAGTGTGTGTGTATTAGTCGCTCAGTCGTGTCCGACTCTGCGACCCCATGGACTGTATCCCGCCAGGCTCCTCTGTCCCTGAAATTCTCCGGGCAGGAATACTGGAGTGGGTTGCCATTTCCTTCTGCAGGGGGTCTTCCCAAGCCAGAGATCAAACCTAGGTCTCCTGCATTGCAGGCAGATTCTTTACTGTCTGAGCCACCAGGGAAGCCCCTTTGTTCTAATACCTGATTTATTATCTCTTAACAGTTTATAAAAGAATACTAGAAGACTTCCAAAACTTCCTTACTATATTCTAATTTATCAACCTCACTTTTAAATCAGCTGACTGTCCCTAGTACAAACGCAAAAAAAAAAAAAAAAAGGATTTCCAGTACAAAATTGTCAAAATTCCATGTTAAAGATTGAAAGATATAAAAACTATAGAGTCATCATTTGCCCTCATAGCAAAAATAAGCACAGTTTTGCCCTTGCTGGTAAGATATAAAACCAGCTTCAAAAATAACAAATATTGTAGTTGGAAAAAAAGCAAGAAATAATCAGTAGAATTCCTTTGTCAGAGCTATTGGATTTCTTATAATGTGACTGGCATTTAAAAATCGATGACTGTTATGTATGTAAACAAGCAGACACTGTACTTCATAGTTGAGTAAAATGATTGAATAAGTCAGTTGTCAGTATAGATTCACCATATATGTGAGAGAGAAGTATTCAATAACTTTTAGTCCTATTTATCATGAAGCTGATTTTAAAAGAAGAGATTTCTGGTTTAATTAAACTTAGTTTGTCAATTATGAAATAGACTTTAAAAAGCACATTAACTCCTACACCAATGTTCATAGCAGCATTATTCACAATACTTGAAAGGTGGTTTCCAAATGTCCCATCAACAGATAAATGGACAAATGTCCAAGAAATAAATGGTAAACAAAATGTGGTATGCATATATGATATAATATTATTCAGCCTTAAAAATGAATGAGATTCTGATATTTGCCACAACATGGATGAAGCTTTAAAATACTATGCTAAGTTAAATTTGCTAGATATGAAAAAGGACCAGTATTGTATTGATATGATTCCTTTTATTCGAGGTACCTAGAATAGGCAAATTTATGGAGACGGAAGGTAGAATAGTGGTTGCCAGGGAACAGGGGAGGGAGAAATGGGGAGTTGCTTAATGAGTTTCTCTTTGAGATGATGAAAAAGTTTTAGAGATGGATATTCTTTGGTGATGTTTGCACAATTTTATGAAAGTATTTAATGCTGCTGAATTGTATACTTAAAAATGGTTATTTAAAGTAGTAAATTTTTTATTATATGTATTTTACCACAGTGAAAAGAAAAGATAGTTAAACTGATATTAAAGAAGCTCTAGCTACATGAGCAGCAAGGAAGGCATCACTGTACCAATGGGAGATGTTGCTTCCAAATGCAGTACGGCACTTCATGGTGAAAATAGTGGAGGGCTGTCTATAGCCTGCCTCCAGACCCTGATTCGCTGTTGAGGGACATCACGGGAGTTGTGACTATAAACTGACTGTGGTCACTTAGCATATGTCTCCTCAGCCAATAGGACTGAAACAAAAAGTGAGTACAGGACATGTTTGCACACCAATTGCTCTGGCTGGCAAACAACAACAAGAGATTTTGCAGTTTTCTAATAAGAAGTCAAATCTTTTAAAATGAGTATCTCTGTGACTACACATGGCCTGTCTCAGTAATACATTTAGGATGTTGAATAGTCTGGATCTTTGACTTCAGGGTCTAAATACCAGAATTTTTAAATGATTAAATATCACAACTTCTTAAAACTCAACAGTGGTGCAAACAGCTCAGTGGCTGAGAGTTCGACATTTTCCCAGTACCAGTGATTTTCTTCACTCATCAGGAAAAACCCTTAAGGTATGTCTTTGCATCTTAAAAATCACATCCAAATGCTGCATCTGAGGCTAATGTCACCAGAGAGAGGATGTGACTCCATCAGCTGCTGTCTCCCCCAGCTGAGACCTTTTACCTAGCTTGCAGTGTCACCAAGCTGGGGCTCTTGTCCTCTGGTGAAACTCTGAAAATAGTCTTTAGAGAGAACTCTCTCCATAATTTCTAGATCTGCATTTGATCTGAAAGGCCAGAAATAATCTGTCAAAGCTTCCCAACAACCTATAATTCTGAGTTAAGATTTTCTAATTTAGAAAACATAAAGAGAGGGGGGAAACCCAACAAGCTATGGCAGCTGACAGCTCAAGCAGCTTCCCAGCCAGATATAGATTTCTTCGTGAATGATTTCAAACAGCATTTCTCCTCTCACAGATAGAAAAAAAACATTACTGCTATTCGCTTTTTAATTTGATTTTTACTTTTAGTTAAGATACGCAGATACATGGTTTAAAAGGTCACATAGCTCCATAAAGATTCAAACAAAAACAGCAATTTCATGTTTCTTGTCTCCTCACGCCTAATCTGTATTTTTAGAGGCAACCACTCTGTTTTTTTTTTCTCTACTGCTTTCTTTGATACGTCTCATTCTCTAATAATATACTCAGACCACTATTTAAAAAAATTTTTTTCCACATTAGATATTATCTATTGGCTTTCTGTTATAGAAAAGAAAGGGATTAGGTCCACATATAAACACTTATTTTCTCTTTCTGTCTCTTCTCTTCCCATTATAGCTATAATTTTTGGTTAGATAATCAGACAATATGTACACTGCCTGACTATATATATGATTATAGAATGGTATTGCTAAGCAAATACTGCTCATAGCTGTATCATGCAGTATATTTTGGTTATGTATATACATATATTTTTTGCTTTCTCTGGAGTTAATAAGGACTTTATTTCTTCCTTTGCTCAGTTTTCTATATATTTATCACTAATTTGTACCCAAAGTCTTCTCCAGAGGTTTAATTCTTGCTTAAGTTTACTCGAATGTATCAGATTATCCATCAATTTCCATTTTTCTTGGGGAAATCCCTCTTAGAGTCCCTCAACTGCTGCCTCAATTTGATCTAGATGTTCCCTCAGTGTGATGAACAGATCTTTTCCAGAGATTTTTCTTTCTCCATCCTCTTTTGGATACCATTTGTCGCTTCCCTGCATCCCATATCCTTCTCTTTATTGGTTACTTCCTTGTTTTGGTGGGACACATCATCTGCTAACTTTTTTAGATGGGTTGGTGGGAAATAAATTTTCTGAGACTTGGCATATCTTTATTCTACCCTCATCTAAACAGTTTAGCTGGAGAAGCAATTCTATATTAGAAATTGTTTTCCTCAAAAATTTTAAGGCATTATTCCATTGTCTTATAACCTCCAATTTTTGCTATGAAGAAATCTGGCACTGTTTTGATTCTCAGTCCTTTTTAAGTGACCTCTGATTTTCACTCCCTCAGAAAAAGTTAGGCTCTTCTGTTTGTGTAAAATATTCTCAAATTTTGTGATGCTGTGCCTTGATATGAACATTTTTCATTCATTTTCCTGAACACTCATGGATATGTTAACTGACTAGATCCTTCAGTTTAGGGAAATTTTCTTATATTATTTCTTTGATAATTTTCTCCTGTATATTTCCTTCTCTATTTCTTTTTGGATCTCCCATTAATCAGACATTATACCTATTGGTCTAATTCTCTAATTTTCATATTTGTAATCACCTCTTATTTATTTCTTTTTGTTTCACTTTCTGTGAGATTTCAACTTTATTTCTAGCCCTTCTATTAATGTTTTAATTTTGCTATCATATTTTTGCTTTCAAGTGTTCACTTTTGTCCTTTGAATGTTCTAGTTTGTAGCCTTCTATTTGTACCATCTTCTCACCTCCTAAGTCTCTAAAAATATTAATGATAAGGATATTTCCTAAATCTACTTCTATCTGCATTCTCTCTTTTTCTTTTTCTTCCCTGTTCGTTCCTTTAGTCTCCAGTGTTAGAAATATCCTTCAGATTCCTGATGCTCACTGGCTGCCTGAATATATGAAAAGTGCAGCATCTTCCTGAGCTGTTAGCCTGACTGCCAAGCTTCTAGGAACTTACTGAGGGGAAGAAGTGGGTGGGTGGCAGGGTTGTCTGCCTTTTAGTACATATGTAAATTTTTCTTTCATACCCCTGTTTCAGGATGCAGCTCTCTCCCTCTTATTCAGTCAGTCTATTTCCAGATCAGAGGAGGCAGTTCCTCTCTGAATGGGTGGTGTGGGGTGGTATTTAGAAAGCCCAATTGCTTGTTAATAAAGACATTCAAGCTCTCTTTACAGACCCACTTGCCACTGTCTCCCTGGGCTCCACTTTCAGAGACATTTAGCATCCCTAAGTCCTAAGCAGCTCTGCTATCTGGGTTGGCTTGCTTCTGGGAACTCCCCGCTTCCAGCTTTCTAGGGTCTGCTGTCAGTTACCTTTCATCCGTCTTCACTCTAATTTCCAAAATACTGTTGTGTTCTCCATTGTCATTGCCCTAATGAATGTATGCTTTTTTAAAAGTTCCTTTTACTATCATTTAAGAAGGATTTCCAAAAGATTGGAGGTAAATACAGGTTCAATCTGCCATATTCAATCAAAAGTCTTTTCATTTTTCATACCAGTATTTACATTTAGAACCATGTAATTTTTAAAAAATTTAGCGTATCCAAAATTAGGTGTGATTTATGCATGCATTTATGTCCCTTTGGGCAGTAGTTCTCAAAGGATAGTTCCTCAGGCCAGCAGCATTAGGCTCAGCTGGGAACTTGTTAGAAATGCAAAATCTTGGGCTCTACCCCAGACTTACCGAATCATAAACTCTGGGCTGACAGCCGGGAAATCTATGCTTGAACAAGCTTTCCATGGGGTTGGTCAGATCTGTGCTGGAGTCTGAGAACCAGTGCTGTCAGTGATTGAGGCATTCTGAACACTAGAGAAACACTCCCCAACTCCCAACCTCAGCTTCAGAGCCTTCTCCTCAAATCCAAGCCCAAAATGTGTCCAACAGAATAAAAAGGCTCTTTTGAGATGACTTCCTCTAACAGGACCCATCCTCCTGAGAGAAATGTGTATGAATTCAGATGCTTTTCTCTTCCGTGACACCTAGTTATTTATTGCTTTAGATAGTAAACAGACCAGGATCCCTGAGGCCAGAAATGCCAGCAGGCCAAGCATGGCATGAGAAGAAAAGACAGTGGGAAGCAGAGAAGTCTGGAGAGGGGGGAGGTAGTCAGATCTCCTTCCTCTTACGTATCTTCAGTCAACAAGTTGATGGAGGAACTGCCGGCTTCCCTCAGGGCAGGGAACCTTGAGGAACCTCTTGGAACAGGAGGAACTTTGGAACCCTGTGGTGGTTGCGTGCCATAGCCCTCTGCTTACCTTCAGAGCAGCAGAGGCTGCTAGTCATCCCAGCCACTCACGTCCCTCCCCACCCCACCCATCTTTTTGATTTCTCTGAGCTCCTCCATCTGCATCTCATCTCCTTACTTTCCACTCTTCTCCTTCCCCACCTTGGTGACTCTTTGCATGTTCTCCTTTGGAACAATCACAGCCACTCTCCCTTTGGTGCACAGCTCTCTCCAAGGTGCAATTAACACTCCCTTTCCACCTTCCCTCCCAGATATGTCTTCACTGTCATTTATACCTTTGAAGCCTTGATAAAGATATTGGCAAGAGGATTTTGTCTAAATGAGTTCACTTACCTGAGAGATCCTTGGAACTGGCTGGATTTTAGTGTCATCACTCTGGCGTGAGTATTTCTCCACATTGATCTGTGTATGACATTATAGGTATGTCCAGAAAAACATCTACTGCTTTATTGATTACGCCAAAGCCTTTGATTATGTTGCTGCTAAGTCGCTTCAGTCATGTCCGACTCTGTGCAACCCCATAGACAGAAGCCCACCAGGCTCCCCCATCCCTGGGATTCTCCAGACAAGAACACTGGAGTGGGTTGCCATTTCCTTCTCCAATGCATGAAAGTGAAAAGTGAAAGGGAAGTCACTCAGTCGTGTCCAACACTTAGCGACCCCACGGACTACAGCCTACCAGGCTCCTCCATCCATGGGATTTTCCAGGCAAGGGTATTGGAGTGGGGTGCCAGAAAATTCTTTAAGAGATGAGAATATCAGACCACCTTACCTGCCTCCTGAGAAACCTGTATGCAGGTCAAGAAGCAACAGTTAGAACTGGATATGGAACAACAGACTGGTTCCAAATTGGAAAAGAAGTACTCCAAGGCTGTATATTGTCATCCTGCTTATTTAACTTATTTGCAGAAGTGCTGGGCTGGAGGAAGCACAAGCTGGAATCAAGACTGCCAAGAGAAATATTAATAATCTCATATACACAGATGACACCACCCTTATGGCAGAAAGTGAAGAGGAACTGAAGGACCTTTTGATGAAAGTGAAAGAGGAGAGTGAAAAAGCTGGCTTGAAACGCAGCATTCAAAAAACTGAAGATCATGGCATCTGGTCCCATCACTTCATGGCAAATAGATGGGGAAACAATGGAAACAGTGACAGACTTGATTTTGGGGGGCTCCAAAATCACTGCAGATGGTGATTGGAGCCATGAAATTAAAAGATGCTTTTAATTTTTGCTCCTTGGAAGAAAAGCTATGACCAACCTAGACAGCATATTAAAAAGCAGAGACAGTACTCTGCCAACAAAGGTCTGTCTAGTCAAAGCTGTGATTTTTCCAATAGTCATGTATGGATGTGAGAGTTGGACTATGAAGAAAGCTGAGGGATGAAGAATTGATGCTTTTGAATTGTGGTGTTGGAGAAAACTTTTGAGAGTTCCTTGGACTACAAGGAGATCCAACCAGTCAATCCTAAAGAAAATCGGTCCTGAATATTCATTGGAAGGACAGAGGCTGAAGCTGAAACTCCAATACTTTGGCTATCTGATGCGAAGAAGTGACTCATTTGAAAAGTGACTCATTTGCTGGGAAAGATTGAAAGCAGGAGGAGAAGGGGATGACAGAGGATGAGATGGTTGGATGGCATCACCAACTCAATGGACATGAGTTTGAGCAAGCTCCAGGAGTTGGTGATGGATAGGGAAGCCTGGCGTGCTGCAGTCCATGAGGTCTCAAAGAGCTGGACATGACTGAGAGACTGAACTGAAACAGGCTGCCATTCTAGGGGTGTTATCCTTATCTCTTTCCAGCTTCCTCATTTGGGACTGTGTGGCCCAGGGCCTCTTTGCCAAAGACTTGCTTTGGGAGTCATTTTCCAGGGTTAGTCCCATTCCCTCAGGGAGAAGTTGGAGACCTTAAATCTGAGCTTATAACTGATCTGTCAAAGTGGATCAACTTTGTACCTCCTGAACATGAAGATCTTTCCCTGAGGAACCAGTGCCCAAGGAGATGAGTTGGCCACACACCATCTGCATGGGTAGTACACAGAATCTTCTGGATCACAATGGTGTGGTGGTGGTTTAGTTGCTAAGTCATGTCCAACTCTTGTTATCCCATGGACTGTAGCCCGCCAGGCTCCTCTGTCCATGGGATTTCCCAGATAAGAATACTGGAGTGGGTTGCCATTTCCTTCTCCAGGGAATCTTCCTGACCCAGGGATTGAATCCAGGTGTCCTGCATTGCAGGTGGATTCTTTACCACTGAGCCACCAGGGAAGTCTTTGCATCTTCTCAAAGAGGCCACTCTGAAAAATATTGCCATAATTAAATCAGGGTCATGTCAGTCTATGGATGCAAGTGCCAGTAGATTCTCAGTGTCTGTTCTGGGTCCTTCCTAGGCTTGTGTTGCCCAAAATTGTCTTTATTCATGCTGCATAAAGTCCCAAGACCCTCTTCATGCAGAGATACTGACTGACTTCTGGTCCTACAGCTATGCTGGTGAAGTGACAGATCTCCGAGGGATCTCAGGCCTGCGGACGTTCAGAGTCCTTAGAGCTTTAAAAACCGTGTCTGTGATCCCAGGTGAGTAGCTTTAACCAGCACATTTACTCATAGAGTTTATGTTGGTTTCCACAGCCTAACATCCCACTTTGATTTTCACGAGAGCCCTATAAATTGCCAGAACATGGACTATTGTCCTCATTTAAGAGAAAAAGAAACTGAGGCACAGAGAGTAGAAAACACAATCCCGAATCCTCATCACTAGAGGCAGTTGTAACCTGGAAACCTCATGTCCTGATTCTTAGCCAGCGCTCTGTCCAGAGTAACTCATGGCATCCATAAAGGACAAAAAGGTCAGGTCCTTGTTTTACATTCTCCTTGCGGGATTCAGGCAAGCCTCCAGTCAGATTCTCATTTATACTTGAAACCGAAATGGAAGCCTGGAAACAGAGAAGAAGGGAAAAGGCAGTCCTAGGCTATGGTGATTGTCTTCCCCATTTTCATGAATCTGAACATTTGAGCCTCAGCCCTGCCTTTGGACCCACAGAAGAGAAAATAATTAGACAGTTCTTGATTACAGACAATTCAGAAATGGAAATAGTCCCCCAGGGCTGATCTTATTGGGCCTCCCAGATGTATGTTGCCACATGATACTCCTCAGCCCCCTCTGGGTTGATGGAGGGGATGGTGAGGCCTGAGACCAGGTAATGGCCTTGAGATGGGACTCAAGGCTTCCCCCTTGTGGCCTAATGGGTTGTCTCCCCTCCCTCACCCCAAAACCCTTGCCCTCACCTGAAAACAGAAATACTTACACTAGAGTAGAAGTCCCTTTCCACAGTTCTGCGTCTGGCTCTGCAGGAAATGACTGGAAAGTTTTTGCCAACTTCCACTGAGTGAAGAAAATCATGAAGAATCATTTTCTTCATGAAGAAAATCGCAGCAATAAGTAGTCAGTCCTTCCCCTTAGTATCTCTCTCACCTACTCAGCCAGGAAGACCCTGAGTTTTGTATATAACACCTGGCCTATGGAGACTCCCCTCCTGCCTCATCTCTCTCCTGTACCTACCTCCAGAATCTTCCTTTGGTTCCACAGATACTCATAGCTTTTGCTCATCACTCAGCCCCAGGCCATGCTGCTCCTCTGTTAGGAAAGTCCCTTCTCTTCCTCACTCAACTCATACGCATCCTCAGGGTTCTGCCATGCTCCGACTTCCTCAAGGAGGCTCCCTGGTCCTTCCCATCTTCCTCAACCCCCCACCCGGCCCTCCTCCCACCCCCAGGCTTCTGTGATGGACTGTTTCACCGTGTGCCCACCTCCTCAGTAATGCTATAGAATTTCCCCTCACTCGTCAGACAGCCCCACACAGGCCAGTGCCTTAACCACTGCTTGGCTCCTGAGAGGGAACCAAGCAGGGCAGAGGGTGCTCAGTGGATTATTTGTTGACCGAAAAGGCAAGGCAAGGCTAGATCGCAGCTTGCTTCTCTGCTTAGAGCTCTTTCTGCTACTTAAAAATCTGCTTTTCCAAAGAAGGTGATTTCCTTTGCCAGAGCAATAAGTCATCCTTCCTTAAACAAGCAGGGGCCCCATCTTTGCTGCCAGTTATATTGCTCAGATTCTGTCTGTCTCTTCCTCAGTGACTCTCAGTGTCACTCATGGCCTCGCTCTATTTCTGTGTTCACCCCTCTGTCTTTGTGTCTCTGTCTTGTTCTGTCTCCCTTGCATCTCTCCCTCCCTCCCTCCATTTCTTCCTCTTCTTCCTTTTCTTCCACCTCCTCTTTCGTTCCTTTTCCTCCTCTTCCTCTTCTTCCTTCTTCCTTCTTTTCTTCTTCTTCTTCTTTCTTTCTCACACACCAATGTTCACGTGTCCCCAAGCCTCAAGCTGCCTCCCAGGACTGAGATAAGGACAGAATAATAGATACCAAATGACTGGAGTGAAATTGGCAGCCTCATGCTAGGCCTAGTACCTGGAGCATAGCAGGTAGTCAACAATTATTTTTTCATCAAATCGCTACTGTCAGGAATTTATTCACTTTAAGAAGATTTTAATAATGCATAGTCTGGGTCTCAGTTGCCTCATCTTTACAGTTGGACAGTATTCTCTTCCTATCTGCCTCTCATGTTTATGGCAAGGTTCAGATGAGGAACTGGGCTTGAAACTGTCCTAGAGTTTGTAACGGAGAAGGCAATGGCACCCCACTCCAGTACTCTTGCCTGGAAAATCCCATGGATGGAGGAGCCTGGTAGGCTGCAGTCCATGGGGTCACGAAGAGTTGGACATGGCTGAGCGACTTCCCTTTCACTTTTTACTTTTATGCATTGGAGAAGGAAATGGCAACCCACTCCAGTGTTCTTGTCTGGAGAATCCCAGGGATGGGGTCGCACAGAGTCGGACACGACTGAAGTGACTTAGCAGTAGCAGCAGCAGAGTTTATAAAATATCTCACACTTGTGTGTAGTGAAAGGATAGGAAGGCTAAGATGCAAGCATGCCAGGCACATGTGTGTGCTCTGTGTGTGCCACGTCATCCGCGTGAGAGTATCTCTGTCATCTTCCCACAGGACTGAAGGTCATCGTGGGGGCCCTGATCCACTCGGTGAAGAAGCTGGCTGACGTGACCATTCTCACTGTCTTCTGCCTGAGTGTCTTTGCCCTGGTGGGCCTGCAGCTCTTCAAGGGCAACCTCAAGAACAAATGCGTCAAGAATTGCACAGCTGTCAACGAGACAGCCAATTACTCCTCTCACGAAAAACGGGAGTGGAATTACTGCCATGGGGACCAAGGTCTGGTTGGTGGGGAGTGTGACACCTCTGCATACCTGTGCAGACATATATTTTGATTCCTCTTTCCCACTGAAATGCTTCTCATGAGTTGTGTTTTACTTTGGGGCCCCCCATTCTCAGTTGTCCAATGTCCCTTTTACAAGGAAATGAGCGATCAGTCCAGAGGCAAGTCATTCTGCCTCTGCTGGAGGATGCTCAAGGCTGAGGCCACAGCTCAGCTTCTCTCTCCCCAGATGAGACATTTCCCTTCCCTAGCTCCCAGCACACCCACGGAGGACACACAGTCAACTGTGTTCTCCTTGCTCAGGCAGAAGTCTCAGCAGGTGTTGCTTTCACCACTCAAGGCTTGAGTTGAGGGTTGAGAACCATATGTGAGACTTCTGCTTCTTGCTTTATTTTGCAGATTACTATACCAACAAAGAAGGCACTTCTGACCCCTTACTCTGTGGCAATGGATCTGATGCAGGGTGAGTGTTCAAGCCATAACAAATCACCAGTGCCCAGCAGCCCTTTCTCCTTTTTGTCATCAGTTCTTTCTGGGTGAAGCCTAGGTTGAAAGTCCTAAGGAAAATGTGGAAATTAATAAGCCATGGCCTCTGCCATCCCAGGCTCATGGGAAGAGAGTGTATGAGTAAGCTCTTGCTATGAAACAAACATCCCCAAGATTTTTGTGACTTAAGACACCAGCCATTTATTTAGCTCAATATTCTGTGCACCTTGGGCTGAGATCAGCCTGTTGTTCCTCTGACATTGACTGGACTCATTCATGCGTCTGCAGACAGTGGACAGATTAGCAGCGGTCCAGCTGATCCAGGATGGCCTCAGCTGGGGTGCCTTGTCTCTGTTCCACGTAGTTTCTCACCCCCCAGCAGACTAGCCTAGGCTTATTCTCCTACTGGAGACAGGATTCCGAGAGAAAGAATGGAAATGTGCAAGGTCTCTTGAGGCCTAGGCTTAGAACTGGCATAATGTCACTTCTACTGCATCCTATTGACTCAAGTTGCAAGGCACAAGTGAGTCCAGATCCAAGAAATGGGGGAACAGACTCACCTCTTGATGGGAAAACTTGCAACATCATATTGAAAGGGGTATGGAGATGGGAAAGGGAATAACTGTGGTCATTTTTGCAAACAATCTGCCCAAGAAAGGAAGTAATATTTGTTAAATATGTTTTGTGTCAAATGATCTTCATTTCATTGTCACAACTCCATCACATGGGTTTCATTATCCTCACATAATGGAGGAAGAGACACATGCCTCAGACTGCAATTTCAAATTCTTACAGAGGCCAGACATATAACAACATGTGTCTGGAATGTGAGGAATGGGCTGGGTGGGTACCAAGACCATGAGAGTTCATGCGCCAGCCAAAGTGGTAGCCACTTCCCAGTTCAGCTTTTGGTTGTCATGTGGAAACATAGGTCCACTGCTTCCAGATGATCCAGGTTTTTAAAATAGAGACAGGAAATTTCGATTTTTATGTAAACTCTCTTAACTATAAACATTGACTACAAATTCCAGAAGATATCTACATATTGTGGGCCAAACACAATATTTTAGCAATGCAAATTCAGCCAGCAATCTGCCAGTTTGTGAGCTCTGATGCATATACATAAAGATGCTGTGCTGTGGAGAACCCATGCTGTCCTAGAGGCTCCCTGGGCTGGGAAAACATAGCAAGGTGATGGTGTGAGGCAGGGAGGATGTCAAGGAAGGTTTCCCAGAGGTGGTGAGGTTGAAGGGCAAACAGGATGTCTCCAGGCTGGATGAACAAGAGATGGTTTGGATGGTACCATTCCAGGTGGCAGAATAGAATGTGAGACAAAGCAAAGGCACATGGGACTCCTCAGGTCTGCCTGCTGCTTTGCAGGAGCAAAGGTATGAGTAGAAAGAGATTAGGCAACAGATGAGAAAGGCTTATCCCTGCCCTCCATGGCAGGGGTGTCTGGAAGCCCGGGCCCACACAACCCCCTCCCTGAATGGCTAACAGCCCTATATTGCGTAAGTAGCACAAGGTGGGGCATGCGGGAGTTCAGCCTTCATCAGTTCCCTAAGAAAACAATCTCATCAAGAGCTAAGGGGGGAACTAACAAAAGAATTTGCGCAACACAGGCCCCCTGGCCTCTTTCTTTATAAATGCACTTGGTATTTGGTTCTTGAGCTCAGGAAGAGGGTTGTTCTGATGTCAATTTTCATTTGCCTTTGACTTAATTGAAACCAAGGATCTGTCAATGTCCTTTTCCCATCTGGATAATGACATTTCTCATGAGGATGGTTCCAGAGTAACCCATACACTGACTGTGGTAAAGCTGTGAGGTCCACCCATGGGGCCCCCCTCTGACTCCGAGAGAGACCAACTGTCCTGATGGGTAGGTCCTGGCCAGGCGGGAAGGAGTGGAAAGGGCTGGGATGTCAAGTAGAGGCCAGCTTAGGTGACGGGCAGAGAGAACCCTGGTGGGCATGCTGTGAACACCAAACCTGGATTCTGTGCTGAGCTACAGAGAAGTCAGAGACCTGAGCAAAAGCCCACACTGACCAATGGCACTGCAGGGAGAAAGTCTGAGGTCTCAAGGTGGAGAACAAGTAGCAGGAAATACCTGATGATTTTCAGCATTCTTTCACATACATTATTCTAGTCCATGTTTTTGGTAGCTTCTGGTTAAAAACAGCAAGAATTTTAATTCTGCATTTTACATATAATATTTACTATGCTGAAGGCACCTTGCAAGAGCCTTTGCACCATGGTCTCATTTAATTCTCTTGAGCAGTTAGCTTTTGATGCGTAGCAGCTATAGTGGGGTTCTACAGGAGACAGAGATAGGCTGCCCTTAGCATTAAGTAGCAAACCTCCAGGTAATGGGTTAACTAGCTCCTTGGGAAAGTGAAACCAAGAGAGTGTCTTTATATGTGGGGCTACAGAGCCTGGAAACTTGCAAATCTCCAACTTTGGTTGGAGATAGATAAAATTGGGATTGGGTTACAATCAAGTTGTCAGGCCCTAATCAGTTGCATGGGTTCCTGTCTGTGTGTCTGCTTGAATGTCTGGAGTAAGAAGATCCCTCAGAGGTTGGTGTTGGTGGAGGAATCCTAAAGTAGAATCCCTAACTATGAAAAAAACATTACCGTCTCCTCAGCCAGGTCATCCCACATGGGTGGAAAGGATCACTCACATGCCTTGAGCTTAGAGATGCTTCCTGACATCAACTTAGGTCCTTATGATGAGGAAGAGGGACGTGGAGCCTTCCCCACCCCAGGACTCACCAGGCAGTCATCTTCAGTTTGGCCTTTCTTCATAGGTCAGTCTTCATAAGCTACTCGACAATTTTATTTCTCCTTTGAAATAAATCCATTGGTATCTGTGTGGTTTTAGACAACTGACTTCTTCTCTCTGAACCCCAGTTTCTACATCTGTTTTTTCTTTTAAAGGATTATTGAGATGATTAAATTATAGCATTTGTGAAACACTTAGGAGAGGGAGAAGCTCAGTTATTGGGAAATGGTGTCTTTATTGTTACATCTAATTGGTCAGTGAACTTGGCTAATGTGTGTCCTCCTTTGAAAGACAACTCTGCAGGTGATGCCAATTGACTCAGGTTTTACTGACTGTCCCTCTTGCAGTGTGAATTTGCAAAAAGCTTATGAGGTCTTGTCTGGGCCAGCTAGTCTTCTCCAGGCCATTTCTCTCTGCATGAAACTCTGAACTGAAGGTATTATGTTACTGGGGCAAGGCCAGGCTGTGTGTTTGGTGGGGAGTGGGGCAGGGGGGAGATGGGGGCAGAATCCCCTACTAGGGCCAGAAAAGTAGACTCTTGTCTAACACTCAGAAATAAATTGTCTGAGGAGATACACACATACTGACAAAATGAAAGACATTTTTATAAACGAGTGCTTGAGCAGAGCATTTTTTTGGGTCAATGGGTGCTCTCCCTATCTATGGCTCCCAGTCTCAGGGTTTATGCAGGTGGTGCTGGTTTTCTGGGTTGCCTCTGGCCAATCATTTTGCTCATGCCCATATTTGGTCTGCCTCAGGGCCCTTCCTGGTGGCACACACATCTATCAGTCAAGACGGATTCCAGAGCAAGGGTTTCTGGGAGGTTTGCAGGATTATTAGGGGCTGGTGTCTGCTCCCTCCTTTTGGTCCCTCCTGAACTCTTCCAGTTGGTTTTGGCGGCAGTTTGTAGGTTCCTTATCGGGACCTCTTGTTGTAACTCATGTAAGAAGTTATTTTTGTGTCTGGCCATGGTGGGCAGTTTTGGTAAGTGGTTTCCTAACATTATTATCCCACTTAATGGGCAAAAGAAACTGAGGCCTAAAGAGGCTGAATGTCCATGGTCACTCAGCTAATGAGAATAAGGCTAGGCCTTGAACTTCAATCTTTGACTTCAAACCCTCAGGTCCTCTGGCAGCCTTGGACTGTCTTGGCCCCAGTAAACAGAAGTCTGTGTGATTGACAGCCGTATCTGTTCTTGCCGCAGCCACTGCCCTGAAGGTTATTTCTGCCTTAAGACATCTGACAACCCAGATTTTAACTACACCAGCTTTGATTCCTTCGCTTGGGCTTTTCTCTCACTGTTTCGCCTCATGACACAGGATTCCTGGGAACGCCTCTACCAGCAGGTATTGATCTGCATGTCTCCATACACGCTCAGTTGGAGTTTGGAGCATTTGTTGCATGGCTACGTTTTTTTCCTAGAGGACTCTGACCACGTCAGGGGGCCGTGTTATCTGGGTACACATTTCTCTTTTTTTATCTCAAATCTGCAGACCCTGAGGGCTTCTGGAAAAATCTATATGATTTTTTTCGTGCTTGTTATCTTCCTGGGGTCTTTCTACCTGGTCAATTTGATCTTGGCTGTGGTCACCATGGCATATGAGGAGCAGAACCAGGCAACCATTGATGAAATTGAAGCCAAGGAGAAGAAGTACCAGGAGACCCTTGAGATACTCCGGGCAGAGCAGGAGGTCAGTGAGGGCTGGACCTTTGTGAAATCTGTTGTAGGCCATTCACAGTTGGGCAGATATCTGGACCAGTCTCTTACATTAAGGCTGTCATTTTAGGGAACCACAGCAAGATTCATCTTATCTCAGGGACCATCTTAGGTTAGATTTTCTCAAAAAAAAAAAAGAACCCAAATGAAGAGCCTGTGCAGTGATTCACTGAGGGGTGCTCTTAGGAGGAGATCGAAGGCAGGATGGAACAAGGAAAGAATTAAATGAGGAAGCGGCCTCAGCTAGAGACTACTTTGACCTGATCCCATGGGGAGCTCCAGGGCATGACTTGTTCCACAGAGGTAGCCCTACCTGGAGGCAAGAGGACTGGCGCTTCCTACCTCCATGCTTGCTCAAGCCAAAGGTACGAAGGAAATTTTCTGCAGAATCCTGCAGCTGTAACCCATTTACTAATGGGTTACTAACATTAGTAATGTTTACTAACATTCAAGCAGCTGGAGGTGAGCATACTGACCTGGTAAGAGAAACCTAGGGCATCAACACAGTTTACTACAAGGTATGAATGAGGGTGGTGACCTAGTGGTGGCTCTTCCTGCTGTGTCTCAATCCAATCACCACTCAGGTCCTGAATCAGACCTCCTCTGGTTGAGAAGCCCTCACCCACTGTCTGGGGGACACGCATTTATGCTGAGCACATCCAGATACTGTTGGCTATAGCTGCTATTCTCTCCTTCAGGTTCTGGCAGCACTGGGGGTTGACACAGCCTCTCTCCAGTCTCACAATGGATCCCCCTTGGCCTCCAAAACTGCCAGTGAAAGAAAACACAGAATGAAGTCAAGGGTGTCAGAGGGCTCCACAGACGACAATAAGTCACTCCGGTCTGAGTCTTACAACCAGCACCGAATGGTAAGGGGCTCAGGCTTGAGCCTTAAAGATAACCCACTTTTGCAGCTTCCATGGACAATACATTGAAGTGGAAAGAGGTCAGTAGCAGAGAGGTAACTGGAGGCACAGAGCCTAGGAGGATGTTTTGATAACCCACCCCCTACCCCCCCACCACAGCCATGGTGGCCTAAACTAGGGCAGGGACATTATGGATGGGGAAAAGTGTGGATTATAAATACTTTTATGGGAGCTTGAGGGAATCAACAAGACTAGGACTGTGGAATGTTGCAAAAGAAGGGAGAAGTCCAATATGACTCCCAGGTTTCCAGGTTGGCCACTTCAGTTGGTGGTGATTCTAAGAGAGGCACACCGGAGGAAGAACTCTGGATTACAGATAGGGCAGGTGGTTTGAACATGCTGACCATAACGTGTCTGTGAACCTGTTGGACGTCAGCTTCCTTCTGACACTCTAATCTGCAGTTCTGGAGCAGGGGAGGGGTCCTTGTTCGTGATGCTGAAATCGTTTAAAAGCTTCTTTCTAACCTCATGCCTCAGCTCCTCCAGCTCAAATTCTCACCTACTGTTGGCTCAGGAGATCCTGGCACCTGTCTCGTGGTAACAATCCAGCCTGGGAATACCTTCAGGACCTCATTTCAGACCCTGTAGCAATTTTCCCTCTCATCATAACCTGCTACCTCCCACTCCAAGATTCCCAGTACTCACCAGGTTTCCTCCCACCAGCTCCCTCTCCCTTGAAAGTCTTGTGTACCCCAAATGTACCCTTTCAACAAGCCTGAGAGATAATAACCCCTTTGTGGTGGAGTAGGTCCCACACTGGCAGTATGCGAAAGGGGCTTGACATGGTTATTTTTCAGAGCTGCTGGATCTCACTTCCCTCTTGATCTCTTTTCCTTGTGCTCCTCTGAAAGATGTGTCACTTTTTGGAATAGGATCTCTACAACCCCCAGACTTATGTGTGCATGTCCATACACAGACACACTCCCATGCACTCTGGCCTCGGTGACATCCACACACCAGCATTTATGAGAGTCTGCTCTGCCTCTTTTGAGCAGCACTTGGTGTGAACAGGGCACAGTTCAGAAGCTGTTTCAGACTGGGATTTGACTGGAGCTCTGACAACCTCAGGGCAGGATAAATCACAGCTTCTGTGGACATGGCAGTGACACTCTGAATTGGGCTTTAATTTCTCCCATCCAGTCAACTCCACAGAGATTAGCACTAGGATGTCCAATAATCATCTGGTGTATGTATGTGCTTATCTCTCTAGCTAGATCTACCTTCAAAGGGCAAAGGAGGAAACATCCCTTTCTAGGTCAACAACACTAGGTGCTTGGTATAAAGAGTTGACTAAAACATGGCCCATTTTCCAAGAACTTCCATTTGGGTGGAGGAGGCAGACATAAAAACAGCTATGTGTTGAATACTATTTAGGGACAGATAGATGTTGTTTGGGGAATAGGAGCAGGAACATCTATTCTTATGAGGGTGAGAGTGTATCAGGAAAGGCTTCACTCCATGGCTGATTCATATCAATGTATGACAAAACCCACTGGAAAAAAAAAATAATAATAATAAAAATTAAAAAAAAAATAAAAAAATAAAATAAATAAAAAAAATAAATAAAATCCACCTATCAGCCTAAAAAAAAAAAAAAAAGAAAGAAAGGCTTCATGAAGGAGGGGATAATTGAAGTTCTTAGTAAATAGTGAGTAAGTCCTCCAGTAACTGAGGACTGGGAGGGTTTGAGAGAGAATGTTTTCCAGGCAGAGAGATCATGTTTGTTCTAACGACAGGGAGACCTTGTTTGGGTACTCCCTTAGTGCTAACTGATTGGAGTTTCCATTTGTTAAGGCATTCCCTTCCTTCTTTCCCACGTGTGTTATTGTAGTAAATAGACCATAGGCAGCTTTAATAAAAAGCCATTTTCTGATCAGAAGTAATGAGAGGGAGATCAGGGGTAGCACTTAGCAGAGAGATGCAGCAGGGCTTTCAGGGAACACACAGGAGACCAGTTGATCTGCTTGAATGATTTTAAGACAAGTCCAGTACTTAGACTCAAAGGCCATTGTCCACCATTTGCCAAATAGGTGAATTCTGAAATATCAGGTTGTGGCCAAGGAGACACCGCTTGACAAATACAGGACCAAAATTTTCTCCTTAGTTTCTCGGCTTACTTAGTGCCCCAGTGCACGTGACTCAGCTGTCCCATCTTTAATGAGGACTTGCCAGTTCTGCGCCTTTGCTTCAAAAGTGGGAAGGATTCGTGGATTTTATGAATTCACGGTCCTTGGACATATATTCTAGATAAAGAGTGCTGTGTTTTTAATGCTGAATTACAATGAAGATTGCTGTGCTGGACTAGGCTCCAAATCACCAAGAAAGCAAACTTCAATTCTGAGGGAGATGGGGATAGGTCAAGAGGGCTTTAATTGACAAAGTGTCCCAACTTTAATAATTGAGTGAGTAAAAGAAATTAAGTCAGGGAGGGGAAATTCAGCAACATGATCTGAGTTTGACAGGAAGTCAAAGTTTAGATTTTAGAAACACTTTCTATGAAGAGAAAAACAAATATTGTATATTAACATATATGTGGAATCTAGAAAAATGTTATGGGTGATCTTATTTGCAAAGCAGAAATAGAGATACAGACGTAGAGAACAAACCAATTCAGAAGGGTGGTGGGAGGAACTGGGAGATTGGGATTGACATGTATACGCTACTATATATAAAATACATAACTAATGAGAACCTTCTGTGTAGCAGAGGGAACTCTCCTCAAGGCTCTGTGGTGACCTAAATGGGACAGAAATCCAAGAAAGAGGAGATACATGTTTAGTATAGTTAACCATGGTGACTCAGACAGTAAAGAATCTGCCTGTGATGCAAGAGACCTAGGTTCAATCTCTGGGTTGGGAAGATCCCCTGGAGAAGGGAATGGCAACCCACTCCAATATTCTTGCCTGGAGAATCCCATGGACAGAGGCGTCTGGCAGGCTACATGGAAAGAGTTGGATGCAACTGATGACTAACACTTTTTCTTTCACAGTTGATTCACTTTGCTGTATAGGTGAAATGAACACAACATTGTAAAGCAACTATACTTCAATAAAAATTAATTTAAAAAAACAGAAAGAAGCACTTTCTATGAGCTGAGGACAGAACTGATAAGTTGTCTGGTCAGGTTCATGGTTGTGGGAACCAGCCAACCCAGCATACTAAGCCTCCAGGGGCTCGAGGCCTATGAATTAGCTCCTTTACTCTGGAAACTTTACACCACACGATTCCCTCGGAGGAAGATTTTGATGGGAAATGTTTTATTGATTTGGAGGAATGGCACTATTCTTCCAGGAAATTAGACTGCAACTCTCCCTTCAATCTCCCCATTGTTGACTGTTCAACGCTTGCCTCGAGGGATCCTGGAAGCTCATTATGTTACAAAGCTCTTGTCTCCTCCTTTGCAACACAAACTCTAACACCCCATATAGGCTGGATCTAATGAATTGTCAGACCTAATTTTCAGAAGATAAACAGCACTCATTCATTCAAGAACCCTTTACCAAGGTTGTTTGTACTGGTGTACATAACTGTCTCCTGAGGTCACAACTTTGCACTGAAGCAGGGGACTTAAGATACTTTTGTCCAGCCCCATGGCCAAAGATTGGCAAACAACCGACCCACCTGGCTGACAAGTTTGTCCTCTGACATATCCTTGGCCACGATGACCTATTTGCTGATCTTGAGCACCTTGCAGTCTCTTTTCAGTGTTGGCCTTTTCCCAGACCGAGTTAAGAATATTCTTTTCCTGTCTTCTCTCTCTGTGTACACCTAGAGCACCCCATAGATCTGTGTCTTTAATTTTCCATAGGAGGGTCATGAGGCTGAGGGCAGGGAAGTGGGAGTGGGTGGAGGGAAATGTTGAGTTCCAGATTTGCCTGCAGGATGATCTTCCAGGCTACCTTCTTTCCTGCTTTTTTGGGGCAATGCCCAGTCTTTCCTAGGCCTCACCGCTGGGAGACGCCGGGCTAGCCATGGCAGTGTGTTCCATTTCCAGGCCCCTGGCCGAGACATCTCATTCCCTGATGGGATCACAGATGATGGAGTCTTTCCTGGAGACCATGAAAGCCATCATGGCTCCCTGCTGATGCTTAGGGGTGCAGGCCAGCAAGGCCCCCTCCCTAGGAGTCCACTGCCTCAAACCCTCAACCGTGGCTCAGGGCATGGAGAAGATGGAGCTCCCAAAATGACCACTGGAGAGCTTGCCCCTGGAGTCATCGAAGTCCCGGTGAGTTTGTGAATGCTCCAGGCTCTCTGGGGCTGCTCTGCAGCTAGAGGCCTCAGGCCAAAGAGCCCTGTGTGTTACTATGGAAGGATCATTTAGACATCGCTCTGCCCAACTCCTTCCAGCTACACTCATTCTACAGGCAAGACAGGTGAGACCCAGAGGGCGTGATTGGATTTACTTGAAATCAAACCTGTCTTCTGGTTTACTCTGTAAAGAATCTGCCTGCAATGCAGGAGACCCAGGCTTGATCCCTGGGTTGGGAAGATCCCCCTGGAGAAGGAAATGGCAACCTACTCCAGTATTCTTGCCTGGGAAATCCCATGGATGAGGAGCCTGGTGGGCTACAGTCCATGGGATCGCAAAAGAGTCAGACATGACTTAGTGACTAAACAACAACAACAAGTGATACAGACTATTTTCCAACTGCTCTGATTTCTTTCCCCGCTGGAGTTTCTCTGTCCCTCTTCCCTATCACTGCTTTAGAGATAGGCCTATTTGCTCCCTGGATGAGTATGAAAAAAAATGAAATATTCTTCTCTTCTTGCCTGTAACTCTGTGCAAATTACCTTGGGCTTGACAATTAAGACTCAGAGAAATCCTGGGAGGTGCCCTGGACAGATCTTAGCAGAAGCAGAGTATCCCTAACTTGACTTGGAGAAGAAAGAACTTGCCAAAATGCACAAATTAGGCAACAGTGACTAACTAATTAGTGATTAAGGCCAACACTCTTAATAGAATAATCACAGAGTTTAATGGCAAATCAGAGACTCCTCATCAGATTGGAACTGTGATTTAATTAAACTCTCCCTCCAGCTTCAATACTGTCACTTCTCTGATTTTCTTTTGCCCTCTGGCGGGTCCAGGACACAGAGTGGCTTGCACACAGACTTCTGAGCTGACCATTATATGGCTCTAGTGACTTGGCTAAGTCTCCCAGGGTTACCTTAGCTCCATCCCTGACTGGATGTATGGGATTCAGAGTCCCAGCAAGAAACAGATGAGCTGCTGCAGTGGGCAACTGGAGTTTATGGAAGTATTTGTGCTCTGGACTCAAGAACAAAGAAGGGGCAGTGAAGCACTGTGAGACTAGCCACAGTGGGAAGCTGTAACCCACCTAGGCTGCAGGAATGAGGCGAGGAACCAGAGCCCAGCAAGAGCTGCCACTTTATGTGAGAGGCGGCCTGACAGAAGGCAGCCCAACAACAGCCCAGCAGAGAAGTAGCCAGCTGGCAGATAGTGACTCCTCCCTCCTCTCAGCCTCTGATCTCCTATCTGTGCCTCCCACTGGCCAGACCTGACCAGACCAGAGGGTGAGGGTGATGCAGTTTGCCCAGGTCACCCTCCCCAAGTGTGGAGCAGGGCAGAGATGGTGGAGGGTAGGTCCTCCGAGGATCAACAGAGAATAGCCAACCCAGATCCCTTAGGTCAACACCAGGCTGCAGGAGGTACTTTAACACTCTGGAAAATGCCTCATTCAAGAAACCTTGTTGTTGTTCTGTGGATTACCACTTTCCTAGATATTCCAGCCTTGATTCATTTTAGTGAAATTATCAACTAGTGCAAGATGAACTCATTACATGGACCTGAACTCATTCACAGTTGTGCCATTTATCAACTGAGTCACCATTAGCAAGTCCCTTAAATTCTTCAAACCTCCATATTTCCTCTTGTAAAGACCTTATTAAAAGGTTTCTAAATGACTGGAGGGTTAAATGGAATCACAGAGCCCTTTCATTTATATATATGTCTGATCAATAATAGCAGTAGATGCTAGAACCTTTTGTTGAGTCCTCACGGTTGAGAACTTTCCAAACTTTCTTTGTATGCATGAAGTACTTACTATGAGCTTCACCTACAGCAGGTGCTCAGTAAACACTTGTCGAATTTGTCTTCTGAATGATTTGCACAGTGCTGAGTCAGCATCTATGAACCTGGGACTCCCCACATCCAGGGTATGTGTGTGACTAGAGTTAGGGGCCTGGCACGGAACCCAGACAGAACTTCCAATAAAGGCCCAGAGAGAGAAGAATCAAAAGGATCATGTTAGAAACTAAGAACTGGACAATCAAGACACATAAGCTTTCCCTCAGAAAGAGACCATGTAGAATTGGAACCAGGTCATATATTGGGGAGACATATGGGCCTCTTAGGAGGGAGGTCAAGGAAGCCTATTGTGGTGTAAGCATTCTGTGTGAATGTCATATGCACATCCCAGCAGAAGTCCAATAATGACTGCCTGGCCCGATGCCCCTGCATTTCCCACCTCCCTTTGGTAAACACCTTAGAGACCCTTGAGGCAGCTCTATCTCTTCTCTGGTACTCAGGTACCTATCCTAGAACAAGAGTCAGCAAAGCCTCAGATGAACCCAGATTATCTGTCAACTATGAACCCAGGCTCCGTGGACCCCAGCTCTGTGTCCTATTCTTCATGCCTGAGCTCTTACCCCAAGTTCATGCAGCAGACCCTTTACTCCACGCTTTACTCCAAGTGTGACTGCAGAGAATCATAGCTTCACTGGGCAGCTTACAACCACCCAAGACAGGCCAATAAGAGGCTGAGTGATCAGTCTTTGCCACTGAAGAGTTTGATTTGGAGAGTGTCCTGACTCTATTTCTGTCCCAGCAGGCGTTTGATGCAGGTCAGAAGACTTTCCTAACAGCAGACTACTTGAATGAACCTTTCCGAGTCCAAAGGGCAATGAGTGTTGTCAGTATCATGACCTCTGTCCTCGAGGGTAAGTATTGCTCATTGGAACTTCTTTTCAGTATGCTATGATAAGGCCCGTTATATACAGAAGATGGGATGCCCCAAGCTTGTGTCGAGGGGCTCTCATCTCTGTGTCCTGGGATCATAAATACCTACTCTTTTTATGCTCTTGTTCCGTTACCATTTATCAGGTTTTTTTTTTTTTCAACTTTTTTTCAAATTTATTTTTAATTGGAGGATAATTGCTTTACAATGTTGTGTTGGTTTCTGCCATACAACAACATGAATCAGCCTATCAATGTGGGTTTTTAAATGTGGCTAAATTTTCAAAAACAATAGAATCCTGTTAATGAAATCCTCTAGTTCCTTTCTTGTTCAAATTAACATCTACTTTATTTTGTTGTTGTTGTTCAGTTGCTAAGTTGTGTTTGACTCTTTGAGACCCCATGGAATGCAAGACACCAGGCTCCCCTGTCCTCCACTATTCCCTGGAGTTTGCTCAAGTTCATGTCCATTGAGTTCATGATGCTATCTAACCATCTCATCCTCTGTCACCCCCTTCTTCTGCCTTCAATCTTTCCAAGCAACCTGATCTTTCCCAATGAGTCAGCTGTTTGCATCAGGTGGCCAAATTATTGGAGCTTCAGCTTCAGCATCAATTCTTTCAATGAATATTCAGGGTTGGTTTCCTTTAGGATTGTCTGGTTTGATCTTGCTGTCCAAGGGACTCTGAAGAGTCTTCTCCAGCACTACACTTCGTAAGTGTCGATTCTTCGGTGCTCAGTCTTCTTTATAGTCCAACTCTCACATCTGTACATGATTACTGGAGAAACCATAGCTTTTACTATATGGCCCTTTGTCAGCAAAGTGATGTCTCTGCTTTTTTTTTTTTAATTTGTTTTTATTAGTTGGAGGCTAATTACTTTACAATATTGTAGTGGTTTTTGTCATACATTGACATGAATCAGCCATGGATTTACATGTATTCCCCATCCTGATCACCCCTCCCACCTCCCTCCCCACCCCATCCCTCTGGGTCTTCCCAGTGCACCAGCCCTGAGCACTTGTCTCATGCATCTAACCTGGGCTGGTGATCTGTTTCACCCTTGATAATATACATGTTTTGATGCTGTTCTCTCAAAACATCCCACCCTTGCCTTTTCCCACAGAGTCCAAAAGTCTGTTCTGTACATCTGTGTCTCTTTTTCTGTTTTGCATATAGGGTTATCATTACCATCTTTCTAAATTCCATATATATGCGTTAGTATACTGTATTGGTCTTTATCTTTCTGGCTTACTTCACACTGTATAACGGGCTCCAGTTTCATCCATCTCATTAGATCTGGTTCAAATGAATTCTTTTTAATGGCTGAGTAATATTCCATGGTGTATATGTACCACAGCTTCCTTATCCATTCGTCTGCTGATGGGCATCTAGGTTGCTTCCATGTCCTGGCTATTATAAACAGTGCTGCGATGAACATTGGGGTGCACATGTATCTTTCATATCTGGTTTCCTCGGTGTGTATGCCCAGAAGTGGGATTGCTAGGTCATATGGCAGTTCTATTTCCAGTTTTTTAAGAAATCTCCACACTGTTCTCCATAGCGGCTGTACTAGTTTGCATTCCCACCAATAGTGTAAGAGGGTTCCCTTTTCTCCACACCCTCTCCAGCATTTATTGCTTGTAGACTTCTGGATAGCAGCCATCCTGACTGGTGTGTAATGGTACCTCATTGAGGTTTTGATGTGCATTTCTTTGATAATGAGTGATGTTGAGCATCTTTTCATGTGTTTGTTAGCCATCTGTATATCTTCTTTGGAGAAATGTCTGCTTAGTTCTTTGGCCCATTTTTTGATTGGGTCATTTATTTTTCTGGAATTGAGCTGCAGGAGTTGCTTGTATATTTTTGAGATTAATCCTTTGTCTGTTGCTTTGTTTGCTATTATTTTCTCCCAATCTGAGGGCTGTCTTTTCACCTTGCTTATATATACATATATATATATATATATATATATATATATATATATATATGTCTCTGCTTTTTAATCTGGTGTCTAGTTTTGTCATAGCTTTTCTTCCAAGGAGCATCTTTTAATTTCATGGTTGCAGTCACCATCTGCAATGATTTTGGAACCCAAGAAAATAAAGTCTGTCACTGTTTCCATTTTTTCCCCATCTATTTGCCCTGAAGTGATGGTACTGGATGCCATGATCTTAGTTTTCTCAATGTTGAGTTTTAAGCCAGGTTTTTCACTCTCCTCTTTCACTTTCATCAAGAGACTCTTTGATTCCTCTTAACTTTCTGCCATTACAGTGGTATCATCTGCATATCTGAGGTTGTTGATGTTTTTCCCAACAATCTTGATTCCAGTTTGTGATTCATCCAGCCCAGCATTTTGCATGATGTGCTCTACATGTAAGTTAAATAAGCCTCGATGTACTCCTTTCCCAATTTGGAACCAGTCAGTTGTTCCATTCCTAGTTCTAGCTGTCACTTTTCTTGACCCACATACAGATTTCCCAGGAGACAGATGGTCTGGTATTCCATCTCTTTAAGAATTTTCTACAGTTTGTTGTTATCCATATAGTCAAAGACTTTAGGATAGTCAACGAAGCAGAAGTACATGCTTTTCTGGAATTGTCTTGCTTTCTCCATGATCCAGCGAATATTGCCAATTTGATCTCTGGTTCCTCTGCCTTTCCTAAACCCAACTTGCACATGTGGAAGTTCTTGGTTCATGTACTGCTAAAGCCTAACTTTAAGGATTCTGAGCATAACCTTGCTAGCATGTGAAGTGAGTGCAATTGTATGGTAGTTGGAACATTCTTTGGCATTGCCTTTCTTTGGGATTGGAATGAAAACTGACCTTTTCCTGTCCTGGGGCTACTGTTGAGTTCTCCAAAGTTGCTGCCATGTTGCAACACTTTAACAGCATCATCTTTTAGGATTTTAAATAGCTCAACTGGAATTCCATCACCTCCACTAGCTTTGTTTGTAGGAATGCTTCCTAAGGCCCACTTAACTTCACACTGCAGGATGTCCAGCTCTAGGTGAGTGACCACACCATCATGGTTATCCAGGTCTTAAGACCTTTTTGGTATAGTTCTTCTGTGTATTCTTGCCACCTCTTCTTAACCTCTTCTGCTTCTGTTAGGTCCTTACCATTTCTGTCCTTTATCATGCCCTTTCTTGCATGAAATGTTCGCTTGATAGCTCCAGTTTTCTTGACAAGATCTCTAGTCTTTCCCATTCTGTTGTTTTCCTCTATTTCTTTGCTTTGCTCATTTAAGAAGGCCTTCTTATTTCTCCTTGCTATTCTCTGGAACTCTGCATTCAGTTGGGTATATCTGCATTTCTTCCTTGCCTTTTACTTCCCTTCTTCCCTCAGCTATTTGTAAAGCCTCTTTAGACAACCACTTTGCCTTTTTGCCTTTCATTTTCTTTGGGATGGTTTTGGCCACTGTCTCTTGTACAATATTATGAACCTCTGCCCACAGTTATTCAGACACTCTGTCTACCAGATCTAATCCCTTGAATCTATTTGCCACCTTCACTGTATAATTATAAGGGACTGGATTTAGGTCATACCTGAATGGCCTAATGGTTTTCTGTACTTTCTTCAACTTAAGCCTGAATTTTTCAATAAGGAGCTCATGATTTAAGCCACAGTCAGCTCCAGGTCTCATATAGAGCTTCTCCATCTTCAGCTGCAAAGAACGCAATCAGTCTGATTTTGGTATTGACCATCTGGTGATGTCCATGTGTAGAGTCATTTCTTGGGTTGTTGGAAAGGATGTTTGCTATGACTAGCATGTTCTCTTGACAAAACTCTGTTAGCCTTTGCCCTGCTTCATTTTGTACTTCAAGGCCAAACTTGCCTGTTTTTCTGGGCATCTCTTGACTTCCTGTTTTTGCATTTTAATCACCTATGTTGAAAAGGACATCTTTTTTTTGGTGTTAGTTCTAGAAGGTGTTATAGGTCTTCATAAAACCGATCAACTTCAGCTTCTTTGGCATCAGTGTTTAGGGTATCAACTTGGATTATTGTGATGTTGAACGTTTGCCTTAGAAACAGAATAAGATCATTCTGTCCTTCTTGGGGTGGCACCCAAGAACTGTGTTTTGGACTCTTTTGTTGACTATGAGGGCTGCTCCATTTCTTCTAAGGGATTCTTGCCCAAAGTAGTAGATAGAATGGTCATTTGAATAAAATCTCCCATTCCCATCCGTTTTAGTTCACTGATTGCTGAGATGACGATGCTCAATCTTGTCATTTCCTATTTGACCACGTCCAATTAACCTTGATTTATGGATCTAACATTCCAGATTCCTATGCAATATTGTTCTTTATCTGCTTCATATGTATTCACAAACTTAGATTTTAAAAGGAGTGATCCAGAACTTCCCTGGTGGTCCAGTGGTTGAGACTCCACACTGCCACTGCATGGGAAGGAGGGGCACGGGTTCAATTCCTCATTGGGGAATTTCCACATACCATGCAGTATGGGGCAAAAAAGTGATCTAGCACACCCTGGAGAATTTCAAGCTACCACTGAGGTTTGCAAGAAATTTAACAGTCTTTAGTTTTCAAACATGGAAAAATTATTCCAGTATACTTCATGGCTGTAATTTTTACACCTTATAACTTAATTTTTGTCTCAGGCGCATGCTGAGTGTTAGAAGGCAATTTCAGTAAATTAATTGTTAAACTTTACTAAATCCTTATTAATTCAGGTTCCATCAGTCAGGTAGGAATCCACTCAGTCTCCCCAGGGAGGGATCCAAGTTCTAACTACTGACAGCAAACCAAGAGGTGGAGGAAGAGAGCGGCCACCTGACACTTGAGTTCCCCAAGAGCATGGCTGTGCCCTTCTTATCCTGAGTATAAGACTTGTCTCCTTATCCAGCCTTTGTTTTGCCTCAGGGTGTGGAAAGCATGGACTTAGTCATATCCAGTTATTTATCCCCTCTGGACAATTTTTAAATGTCCCATGCTGGAGGAGGGAGAAGGGAGCTTGGATGTTGGTGTGTCCCTGAGAAGGGGCTCTGGCTCTCCACTCAGTCCGAGGCTGGATTCTCACTGCAGGGGAGGGCATGGTGGGCAATAGACACCGAAAAAAGAAAGAAAGAAAGAAATCTGAGGGACTTGAAAACAGAGCCGATCAGCGCCTTACTTGCTAGCCAGAGGTAGCAAGTCTTAGAGAGAGACTGGCATCCCTGGCACAGCATAAGGGTAGAATGGGCCAGTAGCATATCTACATAGAGAGGGCCTGAGGCAGCCTCACAGGCTGCCCTGTGGCCCTGGCATGACAGGAGAGTATTTGGATGATCCCTTTGTTCCCACTTAAGGCTACAGAAGGAGATGAGTGAGAGTTAAACAGGGAACAGCCATCTCCATGGCTCTCCCACCAGCTACCAGATGGGAACATTGATGACTCATGTGAAATACACTTGGCAATGACTAAGGACCAGCTCAACCCTCCGCCAACCTTGAGATCCCCAGAACTCAGACACAACATCAGATAATGAGGAGTAACAGACTTTGATTTAACCCAAACGAAGTCCCCTAGCTGGGGACTTGATGCATAAATTGAGTTCAGTTACAGGAGGAAAAAACCTTAAGTCACATTTTTTGCATACCTGTGTTTGTGTTTGAAAAATGTGTACCTATTCCAGTAACAACAGTGTGTATGCACTCTCATTTTTCCTCATGGATAACTACTTAATAATTACCCATCAGCAGAGAGTGAGAATTAGAGAGGAGGAGGGAGAAGTTGGAGGAGAGGAAAGATAGTGAGAAATGCAGGTCTGGAAGACTGGAGGACTGAAATGGAGAAACACGGCAGGATTTCTGGGTGGTGACAAGCTGGGAGCAGTCAGCATAGTTTTGTTATTTTTTCCAACCCAGTTCAGTAGGTTGGGTGCAGGTACAGAGTTGTCTGCATGTTGGGTTTGTTCAGAGTGGGGTTTTGCCAGGAAAGTACAATGGAGGAGGAGCTGGCAACGGAACATAGGATTGCAAGGGCGTATAAGGAGGGGTAGACATGAAATCTGATCTGGGTAAGTTGAGAAGCAAAGACATGATCCCTATGAAGCAAAATGGTTAAAAAGTGTACAGTCCATGGTTTAAAGGACCGAATGGGGACAGAGGTTGGGGTGCACTTGCTAGACGACAGGAAACGGTAATCAGAGCGAGAGAGGGTGAGCACTGAGGTGGAAGTGGGAGGTGGTAGTTATTAGTAATTACAAGGTCTGGGGGCTGGCCATGGGGTGGGGTTCTGAGTCCGCGCCTGGCTGATAGTTGTCACTGACCACACCTGTGATGCAGAACTTGAGGAGTCTAAACAGAGGTGCCCACCCTGCTTGACCAGCTTGGCTCAGAAGTATCTTATCTGGGATTGCTGCCCCACATGGGTGAAGCTCAAGACGCTTCTCTTCGCAATTGTGATGGACCCCTTTGCAGAGCTCACCATCACCCTGTGCATCGTGGTGAACACCGTCTTCATGGCCATGGAGCACTATGGCATGAGCCCCGCCTTCGAAGCCATGCTCCAGATCGGCAACATTGTGAGTGAGTGCCCTGGCAGCTGCTGCCCACGCTGTCAGGGCGGGGGCGGCTCTGGGTAGGGTGGCGGCATGCCCTCAGTCACTGGAGTGTTGATGTAGCTGGCTGAGAGCAAGGGAACCGTGTGGGAGATGCGTGGACACCGAGCGCAGAAAGTCAAGTCTGGAGGACCAGGCTACGCTGGTGGGAATTGCTTTCAGATAAACAAACCCAGGGAGGTGGACTGAGAGAGCCCTGACCTAGGGGCAGCAGGTCCCCCTTCCCCCTTTACAGAACTTAGGAAACCCCACCCCCACCCCACTGAATTCTCAGGACTGTAGCTGCCTCTACCTTGAAATGACGATAAATGCCACTTTCCCATCTAGAGACAGCCTATGGACTTGCACATTTCCTTCCAATTCTGTGGCTTTTGTGACTGCAAAACACAGTGGCTATGGTTTTTCAGTTCTGTCTTTTAAGAGCTGAAAGGGGACGGGAGGGAGGGAAAGATAAAGAGGAGGGAACATGGGACTGTGGTTGCTGTCATCACGTAAGCATCAGGGAGTCCCAACTTTTTTTTAAATCTGGTTTAGACAGGACTCTCCTTTAAATTTTTTCCTCCATAACTTTTTAGTATTGTTTTCTTTTAGCAAGATAAAATCCTACCAGATTTCCCTACATGCTGAGTGAAGTATCAGACTCAGAGGAGAACTATCCTCAGCCTGTGTCCCCATACTAACAATAGCCAACTTTATTTGACCACCTACTTCAGACCCCACATGACCTCAGATGCTTCTCATCGGTTATCTTATTTTATTTTCACAAAAACCCAATATAGCAGGTGCTATTATTATGCCCTTTCACAGATGGAAAAACCAAGGTGCGGGAGGTTAAATAATTTGCCCAAGGTCCTAGAGGTGAGCAAGTGGTAGCATCAAGATTTGAACCCAGGCCAACTGGCTCTGAAGGTCACACTTCTCAACTCTTGAGTGCTAATCCCCTTTACAGGACTGCTAGTGTGTGTGTGTGTGTGTGTGTGTGTGTGTGAGGGAGCAGTTGTGCATGTGAGTGTATGTGTGTATGTGTGAATGTATGTGAGTGTATGAGAATTGCACCAGAGCAAATGACAGGGAGTGTGTGCATGTGTGTATGGGCACACACATGCACACGAGAAAAGCAGAAGCTGAGAGGTTGGGGTCCTGCCTCCATGTCCCCCCCCAGTGTCCACTCCACTGGGTGGCTTACCAGGTCCACCAGGACCATACAGCTCTTCTAGCTCCTTGCAGGCTGCAGACAGGTAGATGGAGGTGTCCCAGAGGAAATGTGACTTCTCTAGAAATCTCTCCTGTCCCCAGAATTCACAGATGTGAAAAGGAGGCCAGTTGGTTCTGGGACGCTGTGGAGCCAGCGTGCTTTACGTTTCAGCAGCAAGTAGGCTGCTGTACTGTGCTGTGCTACGCTATACTTAGTCGCTCCATCACGTCTGACTCTCTGCGGCCCCATGGACTGTAGCCCACCAGGCCAGAATACTGGAGTGAGTTGCCATGCCCTCCCCCAGGGGATGTTCCCAACCCAGCAACAGGACTGGGGTCTCCTGTGTTGCAGGCAGATTCTTCCAGCTGAACTACCTGGGAAGCCCCAGCACACAGGCTAAGAAGACATATTCTATTTAAAGTTGATCTGGAAAGGGGAAAGGGAAAGAGAAGGGAGAGCTTATTGCCAAGAGTCATCATAGACCCCAAGGGTCCTATGGAAGAGATCTCTGAGCCCACACCTGATTTTACAGTTGGAGAAGTTAAGGCAAGAAAGACTAAAGGCCTTTACTGCTGTGACAGAGTCCAGTGTTGTTTTTTTAAAAAGAAAGAAAGGCAGGCACTCTGTGGTGCTTATTCTAAGTCAGGTGCTTTATAAATGTCATCTCAGCGTTGCAACAGTGCTACGAGGTTCTCACCACCTCACAGTCCAAAAGAGAGCATTAAGACTCAGAGAGGTTAAGTATCTTGCCAAGGTAACACAGATGGTGAAAGGAGCCAGAGGAGACCAAGGTCTCTCTAGGGCACAGGACCTCACCCCACAACACACCACACCACACCACACCACACTGACTTGCCTACAAAAGACACTCAGGAGATGCTCTTTGCATCTCATAGGTGTAGTCTTATGGCATCAGGAAAGTCCCTTAAACTCTCAGTCATTTCCTTTTCTGTAAAAGGGATGTAACTGCTTCTGTTTGCCAGGCTGGCAAGAAGCTCTGATGAGAGCAAATGAAAGAAAACTCCTGGCCAGGTCTTTGGTTTCTTCCTTACCTGTCTCCTCCTTTCCCTGCTGGTTGTTGCATGACCTGAGCCTGGCCTTAACCTCTCTCAGCATCATAATTCTGTCCCGCCTAAGACCATTAAAGATACTTTAGAGCTGAAAGAATCTTAGAGACAATGTATCATTTTTGTTCCTGCTAATAGCTATTATTGATTAATGAAGAACTATCTGCTGGGACCTTTGCTAAGAACTGCATATGCATTATCTCACTTAAGCCCATCACGTTGTTGTTGCTTAGTCGCTCAGTCGTCTCCGACTCTTTGTGACCCCGTGGACTGTAGCCCGACAGGCTCCTCTGTGCATGGGATTTCCCAGGCAAGAACACTGGAGTGGTTTGCCGTTCCCTTCTCCAGGGGATCTTCCCAACCCAGGGATCAAACCCAGGTCTCCTGCATTGACAGGCGGATCCTTTACCAGTGAGCCACCAGCGAAGCCCAAAGCCCATCATATAGATGAGGAAAATGAAGTATAGAGGATGCACTCCTTGTCCAAGCTCATACAAGCTAGGAATGGCTGAGTTGGTATTTTTACCTGGGCCTGTGTTGCCCCACAATCCCTGCTTTTAAACAGCTGAACCAGATTGACCTCTTATTTACATAATTATATAATAATTATTGTCCTAATGATTATCCACTTACTCTGTGTCCAACACCATTCAAATGGAAACACTGAATCATGGAAACACTAATGCATATTACCTGAGCACTGGTCCATGGATTGCTCTATGCTGCCTCACTGAGTGTTCCCGTCCCTCGTCCTTTAGGAGTCTGCAGATGATATAGAAAGTGAATAAAAATGAAGTAAGGGGGTTTGCCACTCTATAAACAAGACATTTCTCCCCTGCCGTTTGTCATTGCCCACAACCTCACAGACCCCGCTGAGATGAATCCCTGTTTCTGTCTGCAGGTATTTACTGTGTTTTTCACTGCTGAAATGGTCTTCAAAATCATAGCCTTGGACCCCTACTATTACTTCCAGAAGAAGTGGAACATATTTGACTGCATCATCGTCACCGTGAGCCTGATAGAGCTGGGCGCGGCCAGGAAGGGGAGCCTGACAGTGCTGCGGACCTTCCGCCTGGTAATGTGCTCTCTTGGTGATTTGGGGAACCCCTGCCCTGACATCCAGGGAGGCTCTCTGCTGGAAACAGACTCTGTCCTTTGGGGACTCCACCTGCCGACTTCCTCTTCTGTCCCTGTGGGAGGATGCAGGGTGCAGCTCCTGGGAGACTTGGTGCTTTCCACTTATTCAGAGTGGGGCCCTTCCCTCTCCAGGGCCCCCTCATCTGCCCCAAGAGGGGAATGCCCATCACCCCTTTGTTCTTTTACCAAATACAGTAGATGACAATCACAGCAGCTACTGTTTCCTGATCCCTGGCGATACATGAAGCACAAAGCTAAACCCTTGACACAACCCGCCTTGTTTTAGGCTTACATCACCGGGAGAGAGTTGCTTTTACTATCCCCACAGAGAGATGAGGAAAACTGAGACAGACTGGTTAAGTGCTGACCCAGTCTCCCCGCTGCTGAGTGAGCCTCGGATGTGCACTTCGAAGCCCGGCTGCCCAACTCCAGTCCCCCCTCCCCTCATCTCAAGGAAGTCATCTTCCCTGGGTCCCCAAATCACTGCCCCAACTCAAAAACCACCTCCTACTAGTCTCTTGTCCAAGCTCTTCTCCCAGCTCAGTTCTGGGACGCCCTCTACCAAAGGGGTTCCCCTATTCTTAACAAAAGCGATGTCCCCATGTCATCTGTGTCTGTAAGGCAAATCACCCACCTCGTTTTATTTCTTCAAGAATATTGTGGCCCCAGAAATTCCCTGATGGTCCAGTGATTAGGATTCTGCCCGTTCACTGCTGGGGGCCAGAGTTCAATTCCTGCTCCAGGAACTGAAGTCCCACAAGCTGCGCTAAGTGCCAAAAAAAGGATACTATGACCCCTGTACTTCATACTCATTTTGGAATCAACTTGCCAAGTTACATACCCACATACACATAAAATTGTTGGGGTTTTTTTCTGTTGGGATTGTAATAATACCTAGATCAGTTTGGGAAAAAAATATAACCTTTACGTTATGTAGTCTTCTGATCCATGAAAATGGCACACAATCCATTTATTTTAGCCTTTCAATAGTTTTATGATTTCTCTGTGAGGGACTCCCTGCATATTTTTTGTTAGATATATTCCTAGATATTCCCTACTTCATTATGCTATTGCAAGTGAAATCTCTTTTTAAATGTTCTTTTCCAGTTTTTTTTTTTGGCTAACATTTTGCTATTTATATTTTTGTATCAGATAGCTCTCTTATTAATTCTCATGATTTATCTATGCAGTCTTTTAAATTTGTTAACACAATCATACCATATGCAAATGATGAGCTTTGTTTCTTTTCTAATCTTTATGCCATTTGGTTCTTTTTATTACATTACTGTGCTGGTCAGGACATCCAGTACACTGTTGAAAAGAAGTGTTAATAGCAGACATTCTTGCTGTTTTCCTGATCTCAAAGAAAATGCTTTCAGTATTTCAGCATGTCTGATATTTGTGGCAGAATTTTTTTTTTTTTTATCAGTTTAGGAGGCTCTCTTTTGTTAAGAATATTAATCATGACTGGATGTTTAATTTTATTAGACAGTTGTTCTGCATGATTAAGATAATCACATGATTTTCACTAATCGGTTAAAGTGGTGAATTATACTAATTGATTTTCTAATGTTAAATCAACCTTGCATTCCTGGGACAAACCCAACTTGATCCTGATTTTTTTTATATATACATTGGAAAATTCAGGTCACTAGTAATTATTTTTTTAATTTGCATCAATATTGATGAGTAATATTTGGCCTGTAATTTTCTTTACTTTCATTGTCCTTGCTAGATTTTAGTATCTAGGTATCAAGGTTATCCTTGTTGTTCAGTCAGTTGTGTCCGACTCTGTGACCCCATGGATTGCAGCACGCCAGGCTTCTCTGTCCTTCACCATCTCCCGGAGCTTGCTCAAACTCTTGTCCATTGAGTCGGTGTTGCCATCCAACCGTCTCATCCTCTGTCATCCCCTTCTCCTACCTTCAATCTTTCCCAGCATCAGGGTCTTTTCTAATGAGTTGGCTCTTCATATCACATGGCCAAAGTACTGGAGCTTCAAGGTTATCCTAATCTCCATAAAAATAAAGATTAGGATATCAGCGTTATCCTAATCTCCGTAAAAAGGGGTGAGGAACATTCCTCTCTTTCTACACCCAATTTTTGGGTAAGATTGGAATTATTTGTTTCTTTTTTTTATTTTATTTATTTGTTTCTTATATGTATAGTAGAATTCAATAATAAAGCCATCTGGAGGTCGAGATTTTCCATTAGTGATTTAATTTTCTTAATGTCTGTGAAACTAGTCAGATTTTCTGTTTCTCCAATTGGTTTTGGTAAGTTATGTTTTTTCTAAAAATTTTCCTTTCTTATCTGAATTTTCAAGTTTATTGACATAAAGTTGTATATGCTATGCTGTTATCTTTTAATGTTCCATATCATGTGTACTTGCTATCTTTGTCTTTCTTTAAAAATAGTGATTTGTGCTTTCTCTTATCTTTTTATATTAGTCTTGCCGAAGATCATCAATTTTATTAGTCTTTGCAAAGAACCAACTTTCATCTTGTTGATCCTCTCAACTTCATTGATGTTTTCTATTTCAATTAATCCTGCATAATTGCATCCTCTGTTCTACATATTTTATTTTTTCTAACTTCTTAAGACAGAATTTTCAACCTTTTTTCTTTTCCAATCTATTCATCGAAGACTTCAATTTCCTTCTAAGAACTGCTTTAATAGGTAGAATTTTCCATATTTTTGGCTCTAAATATTGCCTAATTTCAAATTTGATTTTTTTCTGTGATTCAAAGGTTAATTAGAAGCATGGTTCTTAATTTTGAATGTATGTGGTATTTCTTTATGCCGTGGAGTTCCAGCTTGATTGTATTGTGCTCAGAGAACATACACTGTATGATTTCAATGCTTTGAAATTTATTAATAATCTCCTTTTGGCTCAGTGCAGTGAAAATATTCCTTATGTACTTGAAAAGAGTGTCTTCTGCAGTTGTAGGGGGCAATATTCTGCATATATATCCACTGGGTAGAGAAAGTTCATTATATGGTCCAGTTATTCTATATCCTTGCTTATTTTTGTCTGCTTGTTGTAGCAATTACTGAGATGGTAGTGTGTAAAAATATCTCCCACTGTGATTACAGCATGGTATGTTTCTCCTTATGGTTCTGCCTTAAGGCTATGTTCTTAAATGCATACATATTTTAAGTTATTATATCTTCCCAGTAGAGTAAAATGTTTATCTGAGAGAATGGACCTTCTTTATCCCTAGAAATGCTTTCTGTTTGATATTAATTAAGCAACTCTGTTTTCTTTTAGTTTAGAATTTGCCTGATATATCTTTATCCATCCTTTTACTTCCAGCTTTTGTGTATCTTTAAGGTTTTTATATGCCTGTTATAAATGGTAGACAGATTTTAGATTCTTATTCAGTTCTGACAATCTACTTTTTGTCTTCTAACCAAAGCATTTAGCCCACTTATTTTATGGTGAATACTGATATATTTGGATATGTGTCTATCATTATATTCTGGGTTTTCTATTTGCTTCCTCTGTTCTAGCATTTTTGTTCTGTCCCTCTTTTTGATTTATTTTGAACTGTTTGTTTTTCCTTGTTCCATTTTTCTCTTTTATTGGTTTGGAAATACTCTGTTTCTACTCTTTGAGTGGTTACCTTAGAAATGAGAGCAGGTATTGTTAACTTAATCAAAGTCAAAAGTTAGCTAAAATCTTTACTTTTCAGGACAACTTTTATTCTAGTTCCCCCTTCCCAGCTTCCTATTTTATTAAGTATTTTAATTTTATCTTGCTTTTTAAAAGCTGTATGACTTAATCAATTATAAATTATTCAAGACTTGTGCAAGCAATACCCAAAATTCAATAGCTTAGCCCAATAAAAGTATATCACTCACTCAATTCGGAGTCTTATGCAAGTCAGTCAGCTCTAGGTGGGACTCCTTTTAGAAGGGACTGTGCCATGTACGAAGAAGACCTGTACAACCTTCAAAACTTGCCTCCTCCTTGTGGAAATATGACCAACTTACACAGTCTAAGGCTTTATCAGTCAGGGCTCATGATTTCTTTTGTAACACAATTTCTTCAAAACTTAGATGAATTCAGACATCTCTGTGTATCATACACTCAGAGTGCTTTCTTTGGCCAAGTTCTCAGTTCTGCTCTGTTTCTTTGCTTTCTTGTCCCCACACCTCTCTCCCTCAAAGGGTGGCTATGCCATTAATATGATCTTTGCTAAGATGTGCTTCATTTCATTGAAACCTTTAACTGGTCTTGAACACATAAAGACTTAATCTCATGGCCTACTCTTTGAGGTCTAAAGCAGTGTACTTCCCTAAAGCCATACAGCCAAGTGACTCAGTTATACATTAAACTTCTGGATTCTATATCCTTTTGTTTATTATCAATGAGCCAAATATCCCCAGAGCACATTTATTTCTTATAAAGTCTGTTTAATTAATTAGTTAGTTTAGGCTGTGTTCATCTTGGTTATGGCATGCGGGATCTTCCTCGTGTCGTGTAGAATCTTTTGTCGTAGCACACAGACTTATACACAAACTCTCTAGTTATGGCACAGAGTGCACAGGCTTCAGTAGTTGTGGCGTGTGGGCTTGGTTGCTCCGTAGCAGGTGGGACTTTTTTAAAAAAATTATTTTTAATTGGAAGATAATTGCTTTCCCATGTTGTGTTGATTTCTGACATACAACATGAATCAATCATAGGTGCATATATGTCCACTCCCTCTTGAACCTCCCTCCCCTCCCACCCCATACTAACCTTCTAGATTGTCACAGCACTGGGTTGAACTCCCTGCATCATACAGCAAATTTCCACTGGCTATCTAGTTTACATATGGTAATGTGTGTGTTTCAATGCTACTGTCTCAATGTGTCCCACCCCCACCCTGGCCCGCTATGTCCACAAGTCTCTTCTCTATGTCTGGCATGTGGGATCTTAATTGCCCAACCAGGGATCAAACCTGTGTCCGGCACATTGCAAGGCAGATTGTTAACCACTGGACCACCAGGGAAGTCTACCTTACAATGTCTTAACAGTTGGTTACAAGACAGTTGGTTAAAACGTAACTAATTACAACTGACACATGATACTAAGTTTCTGTTCTATAGACCCATCCCCTAGGGCTGCTAGCTCATGATCCACCCCAGAATTATTACAGGCAATCATTTTGCCCATGCAACACAAATCAACACTTTCCAAGCCTTCTGTCAGTTTCCTTGCTATCCATCACATGATCACTAAGCCCGTGCCACATATCTGATGTTGTTGAAATGGTTCTCTTCAACATACAAATTTCTACATTAATCAAGAGAAGTGCAACTAGTTGTGGTGACAGTCTCTAAATCTGTGAGTCAGCATAACAGAGGTTTGTGTTTATAGCATATTCCATACTGATTGGGAAACTCTCCTTGTGTGTCTGCTCCAAGTAGTGACACAAGGATCCGGGACAATGTGGTGTCTCCCATCTTCAATGGGTGGCCTCCACGGGGACCATGGGAGGAGAAGAGAAAGTGCTTGGTGTTTTATGGCTCTGCCTGAAATTGGTGCATGTTACTTCTGTTTCCATCTCCATTCTATCAGCTGGAACTCGATAATATAATCTCAACTATTTGCAAGTAAAGCTGGAAAGCAGTATTCTTTTGTGGCTGAGAGTAGTAAAGGTGAATAGTGCCCATAGAGCCAGTCTCTCCCCCACCCCATGAGACTTTACCGTTGTGTCCATTTAGCGTTTGTTTAAGAGTCATTCTCATACTTAGCACTTCCTTGCTCTTTTTCCATTCTTTCATATAACACGTTCCTTCTGGGATCACTTTCTTTCTGCCTGACGTACATCATTTAGAATTTCTTTCAATGAGTGCCTTCTGGCAGTACCTCTCTCAGTTTTATCTAAAATTTGCCATTCAATTTGCCATTCTCTTGAGAGATATTTATTATGGGACCTTTCCTTAATGGTGGGAGAATTCCTGTTATACTGTCTACCTTAGGCAGTACTGGTTTGTGTTTCCTGCTTGCTATGCCTCATGAGACTATTAAAACTTATGCTCAGATTCACTCAGTTTTACAAATGCCTTTGGGTAAAATCTGACTTCAGAAATCTAGTTATATCTCTGAACTCACATAATTATGTAATTTTTGGTCAAATAATTACTTTATTGACAGATCATCAATGCATTTAAGATTTTATTATCTAGCATTTTTAGTAACTTTTTGATGGAAAAGGGAACCCAAGGGGGACCCAATATAGTCTTCCATATTACTCTATCTTCTGATATTCTTCACAAGTTCAAGGCCATTTCCTCACCAAATGGTGACTTCTTTAGTGGAGGACAAATATTAGACTTACTTTGCATTCTGTTCCAAAGGGAAAGCATCCTCATTAATGGAAGTTCCCGATTAAATCTAAAGTAAAAATGAAAAAGTCTCTCAGTCGTGTTCGACTCTCTGCAACCCCGAGGACTGGAGTGGGCAGCCTTTTCCTTCTCCAGGGGATCTTCCCAACCCAGGGATCGAACCCAGCTCTCCCACACTGCAGGTGGATTCTTTGCCAGCTGAACCACCTACCCGCTGAGCTACTGCTCTAAGGTGAACACAGACTGCCGCCCCCCCATCACATAGAAAAATAAATGTAGAGCTCCCTGTATGAGAGGCTTAAACCCACTCCCTCGGGGCTGATTACGGTGTTGGGTGATAAAACTGCTGCTACTCTGTCCAGCGCAGCCTCCCAGCACCTTAACCAGAACCTGGCTCTTAGTGTCGTGTGTTAGTTGCTCCGTCATGTCCGACTCTTTGCGACTCCATGGGCTGTATCCCGCCAGGCTCCTCTGTCGGTAGAATTCTCCAGGCAAGAATACTGGAGTGGGTTGCCATTTCCTTCTCCAGGGGATCTTCCTGACCCAGGGAGCGAACCCGGGTCTCCTGCATTGCAGGTGGAAGCTTTACCGTCTGAGCTACTAAGGAAGCTGCTAGGCTCTTAGTAAGTGCTCCATAAATACCCCATGAAAGCTGAGCTCACATATTTCTTTCTAACAAATTAGAGAACCACACAAATATATTTTTTAAATGTTTAAACATCTTTATGCATGGCGCTTTGCTTTCTTGTGGGACTTAGCACATTTGGGTTTACAGTGAAGACTTTCTGGGTCTTTGCCTTTATCGTTACAACTAAATCATTGTTTCCATGAGGACAAGAGCCTGCATGCCACTTTCGATATACCTCACAGGCTAGTACAGTGTCTAGTGTGCATGTGGCTGGTGTTCAGCAAAGTAGGTAGATTGGTTGGTCAAGTAAATAAACCTCTGAAATCACAGATATTTGCCATTTCAGAGCTGGTGGGGATTAAAGGTGTTGTCCACAGCCTCAGGACAAGAAATGCCCTAAGACAATGATTAGCCAATACCTATCAAATGCAGTGGATTGTGCCCTACCTGCAGGAGGCTAGCCTCTATTCAGGTCAAAGGTGAGCTCTTCTCATGCATTTATGAGCTCCGTCATACCCCACCCCACCCCATAGAGTAGATCCACATTCAGGAGGCTTGTGGCTACAGAGCAGAGTACATGTCACAAGACCACGACCCCAGTGTGAGACCCCTGACTTGGCCACAGTCAGTGGAGCACACTAGTACATACAGGGTTGGTCATGTCTTTGAGTAACAGGTAACATAGGTAGAAAGGTCTCTGAAAGCAGTTTCTGGGATCAACCCATGCTAATGAAGTGAGTTGCCATGTGCTTTTCCCAGATCTTTGGTTTCTGACCAAGACTTGAGATGAAAGGTGATGATGGTCAGCTTCCAGGACCTGACACAGTCTCTGTTTCTCTGCAGCTGCGGGTCTTCAAGCTGGCTAAGTCCTGGCCAACCTTAAACACGCTCATCAAAATCATCGGCAACTCGGTCGGGGCCCTGGGGAACCTGACCATCATCCTGGCCATCATTGTCTTCGTCTTTGCTCTGGTTGGCAAGCAGCTCCTGGGGGAAAACTACTGCCAAAAGCGGAAAAAAATTTCAGCACCCAATGAAGATTGGCCACGCTGGCACATGTACGACTTCTTCCACTCCTTCCTCATTGTCTTCCGGATCCTCTGTGGAGAGTGGATTGAGAACATGTGGGCCTGCATGGAAGTTGGCCAGAAGTCTATCTGCCTCATCCTTTTCTTGACAGTGATGGTGCTGGGCAACCTGGTGGTGAGTGCATGGGCAATGCAGGAGACTTCAGGGTTACCCTAGAAAGCTTTGACATTGCACATGTGCTGCCACATTGTACCTCCCTGACAGAAAAGCCTTCAAACTTCAAAGATGTGTGGCGTACATCATGAGAACTGTCCATTGGGAGGCAGCAGGAATAAGCTTATGTGACAGAGCAGGAAAGACCTGGTTTAGAAGCCCAGCTCCACCTCTCATAAAGTTGGGTGATCCCGTGCAAGAGACAATCTCCTGAGTTTTAATTCCCTTAAAATAAAAAAAAATAGTGCTTACTCACGGGCTTACTGGGAGAATTAAATTACAGGAACAATATATGCAAATTGCCTAGTGCAGCGTCTGAGCTATGGCAGAAAGTCAATAAATGTTAGCTGTTAGTTGTTGAAGGACTATTTCCCTTCCCCACTGTAGGGGGTATCAGGAGATTTTTTTTGGGGGGGGAGAGGGTAGGGAATAAGAACTGACTGATATATTGGAGCTACATGGGTTCTAGCTAAGAGCAGGAGGGCAAGCACAATGGGACTAGAGGAAGGAGGTAGGTTATAAACAACATGCAACATCATGATGACAACAACAAAGCCCACTCCCAGGTTTGGGGGAAGTCCCTCTGGAGGCCTTTATCCCAATTGGCCCCACCACCCCTTCTCTGTCCCAGCCTGGCTCCTCCCCTCAGCTTGTGTCTACTCTCTCAAGTTCCGGGTGCTCTTGCTCTCCTAGCTGTGGCCTGGTAGGGGGAAGGTGTGACTTCTAGGAACCTTTCTCTCTCTTTTTTTTTTTAATTGAAGTATAGCTGATTTACAACATTGTGTTAGTTTTAGATGTATAGCTTAGCAATTTGTTTTTTTCCCATTATGGGTGATTATAGGATATTGAGTATGATTCCCTGTACCATACTGTAAATTCTTACTGCTTTTCTATCTCATGTATAGTAGTTTGTATCTGTTAATCCCTTACTCCTAATTTATCGTTCCTCCTCCCACCTTTCCCCTTTGGTAACCATAGTTTATTTCCTATGTCTGTGAATCTGTTTCTATTTTGTATATTTGTATCTATTATTTTTTAGATTCCACATATAAGTGATATCATATAGTAAGTTTTTTTGTTTGACTTATTTCACTAAGCATTATATCCTTTAGGTCCATTCATGTTGCTGAAAATGGCAAAATATATTCTTTTATGGCTGAGTAATATTCCATTGTGTATATGTGTGTGTGTGTATACACACTGTGTCTTGAGTCAATCATCTGCTGATAGACATTTCGGTCACTTCCTTGTCTTACAGGAGCCCCTTTCTTATTGCCCTGGAAGTCAACCAACCTGAATTCTTTTCCCATAAGAATTTTACAGATAAAGGAAAACTAAACCATAAGAGGGGATGAAAAGACAAATCTGGGCTCTTCAAAGTCTTTCCTACCAGGGTTCCTGAGCCAGGGCAGCCTTCTACCCACTCTCTGAGTAGGGGGCTGGACAGAACACCTTTCCTCCAAGCTGAGCTCCCCATCCTTACAGAGTCACAGGGGCCCCTGTCCCTGAAGCAGGAAGTTTGCCTCTCTGAGCATTTTTACATCCTCTTCACAACCACTCTGAAAGGTAGGGAATCCCCACTCCCTGCTGGTAAGGGAAGGACACGAATTTGGAAGCAGAGAGGAGATGTACCCAGGATTCCAGAGTGAGCAGTTGAACCAGGGTATGGCTGATAAGGGTGGCCCTGGGGCATGCCCAGGCCTGCTCCCTTTGTTGTCCCTTAATGTCCCTTTGCTCGGCAGGACATCTCCTCTGTGGCGGAGAATGCTTCTAGGCCCTGTCCACGTGAAGCGGATCTCTTAAGGGCATCCCCGAGGCTCCTGTCAGTCGCTGTCAGAATGTCCATTCCCCCAAGAAGAAAAGCATCTTGGGTGGGCAGAAGAGGCCCAGGCGTGGCTGTCCTGCCATCCAGCTGCCAACCTGGTGGGGCCATGGAAGGGCTCAGCTCACGGACTGAGTGATCCACCCTTCTATGCCTTCTCTCTAGGTGCTTAACCTGTTCATCGCCCTGCTGCTGAACTCCTTCAGTGCCGACAACCTCACACCACCTGAGGACGACGGTGAGGTGAACAACCTGCAGGTGGCCTTGGCAAGGATCCAAGTGTTTGGCCAGCACACCAAGAGGGCTCTTTGCAGTTTCCTCAGTCGGCCCTGCTTGCTCCCCTGGTCCAAGGCAGAGCCCCAGTTGGTGGTGAAACTCCCACTTTCCACCTCCATAGCCAAGAACCACATTGCTGCTGACACAGCCCTGGGGAGCCCCGGACGGCTCCCAGCTCTCAGAAGCCCCAGGGATGACCACAGTGACTTCATCACTGATCCTAACATATGGGTCTCTGTGCCTATTGCTGAGGGTGAATCCGACCTGGATGACTTGGAGGAGAATGGTGAGGAGGATGCTCAGAGCACCGGGCAGGAAGCGATCCCCCAAAGGCAGGTGAGAGTTCTCCCATGGGATAACCACAGGAAGAAGGGAGGGGCCTCAGGGCTGGAGTGACCAGGGGCAGTAGGGAAATTTTAATAAGAGGTTTTCCAACCTCAGGGCTGGTGCAGCCTTGAAGAGCCCCAGGCAAGCCAGTTATAAGAGCCCTAGATGTTAGGAAGCACAGGCCATGCCAAGCTCTCTGGAGAAGGTTGCATTTAAGCAGGGCATTCGGGGAGCAGGGGCAGTGTCTGATCCCCCAGCCACCTGGAGATGCTTGAAAATGTCTTTCCTACAGCTGCCCCATTCCTTCCACCCAACCGGGGCTCTGTGCAGGAGATGCTAATAAGATTCCTCTAAGAACAGGATGTTGTCCAAAAGCAAGGCTCCTCTCATCTTCACCAGCAGCCTAAAGAGTCCTGATCACTATGTGACTCATTCATCCAACTTTTCCCGACAAGGGATGTCACAGGGAAATGACACTTGCTCCTTTGGCACCACGGAATTTAAAGCACATTTTTGGGTAACATATATTTTTAAATGCTTTGCACAGCTCCTTTCTACCTTAAGGTATAAATCAACCCTTGTTAACCTCTTCTCAACAACTCAGCACATGCACCTCTCCACAATGTGGAAAGGCAGGGGTGCCTATGGGACCTGGGGACAAAGAGTGATGCTGGCCAGGCCACTAAGTGGCCTCAGACAGCTGTGCTTTGAGTCTACAGCTCTTCCCTAGCCTCCTTCCCTTGCAGCTGTCACTGCTCTTGTGTTCTAGCAGCTGCTGTTATCAGCTGCCATATTTTACATGCCTTAGTCTGGGTGACAGCCGAAGGCAGGGCATCAACATCCCCAGAGTAAAGGACATGAACTCTGTCACAGCCATCTCCACTCAGAGTCATTTTCAATTACTTTGGGGGTTCTTGGGGTCTCCAAAGGGCCAAGTTCATGTCCACTCTGACCCCAGCACAAGTGATAATGGTCATGGCTAACATCTATGGAGCCAAGCACTACTTGCTAAGTGCTCTGCAAATATGAACATATTTAGTCATCAAAATAACCAAATAAAGTAGATCTTGCCTTCTCAAGTTTGCAGATGGGGAAAATGAAAATAGAGAGGTTAAATAACTTGCCTAATGTCACATAGCTTGTAAGTAATGATGCCAGGAGTCACACACAGTTCCATCTGGCTATATGTATATACATTAATGGCACATGTCAAGTCCTTGGCTCTGGCAGACAATGCTGTGCAATCTCTCTTCAGAATTAGAAGTGATGAACTGAGGGTGAGCCAGGTACTCAAGAGAGGACTTTCTCTCACTATCAGGAGCAGCTGCAGCAAGTTGGGAAGTATGAGGATCACCTGCCACGCAGGAGCCCGGGCTCTGGAATATCCTCTGAGGACCTGACTCCATACCTAGGTGAGAAGTGGAAAGACGAGGCTCCTGCTCAGAGCCCTGCAAAGGTAGGTGTGTGAGCTTCCTGGAGAGGTTGAAAAGCCTGCCAGACGCTGACCAGTGGGATGGTGGGGCCCAGAGGATGGGGCTGGGCATGAGGCATTCCAGACTACACTCAGCCAAACCTCATGTCTCATCTTGGGAATTTTCAAATTCCTTCCTAACCTATGGGCTAATCAGTATGATTTTATCGGTAAGAAAGAGGTTCCATAGACTGGGGGGTGGGGGTGGGGGGGCGAGGACCCATTCCTCAATCTCTCTGAGCCCCCGTGCCTCCATCTGGAAGCCGAGTGGTTATGGCTACTTTGTAGGACTCTTTTGAAGCTTCCATGAGATGCTGCTTGTCAAATGTTTAGCTCCTGCCAGAAATGGAATAAGTGCCCAGAAAATGACAGCCAAGAAAAAAGGAAACAATAAAGACAATGCACAGAGAAAGTTAAGTTATCTTTCAGAGCCAGCAGATAAAAGTCGGAGTTGCTGTGGGTGAAGAAGTCTTCCCCATGACCACCCCCGCTTTCTTTTGTCCATTCCATCTTCTCTGGTCAAAACCAGACTGGTGCTGGGAAGAGGCTGTCTGTACCGAGTGGTGTACTGACAGTCTCACATAGACCGAACAGGAAGAAGATCTTATAAGCGGTAAAAATAAACTTGGTGGTTTCATTACAAATCTTTAAAGAAAACAAGTTACATTGAAAGAGGAATCTCTAAAGATGTAGCATCTGTAATAGCTCCATATTACATTCAGGAATTTCACTTGACACCTAACCACTGAGTTCCAATGATGACAGGCACCGGGGAGGCAAAGATAAGGAAGACATAATTCATCCTGAAGCTATCAAGCCCATCAGCTTGAGGAGTGCTGGCCACTGGCCGTGTGCCTCAGGGCAGGGCTGACCCAGAAGGGTGAGAGAAGAGGGTGGGCTGAGATGGGATTTGAGGGCCCTGGATGAACACCGGCCTCTTGGTTCCAGCTGGGTGAGGGGTACTCTCTTCGTGTGGACGGCGTATTTCTGATGAGCATTGGAAGGACTCCCCTGGCTCGCCTTCTCAGCTGGATGTTTTCAGTGCATTCCTGCTGGGGATTGTTTTTTGTTTTTGTTTTGCCCATGACCCCGGCCAGGCAGGGAGGGGCCTGACAATGACAGATGGGACCCACCCACCCCCATTTGGGTCCATTAGCCGAGCGATCAGGTTTACTAATATGAGAGCAGCTTCAGCTCCTAATTGAATTCATCTGGAGACATTACAGGGGCTGAAGCTGCCAGGAGGGCAGCAGGGCCCCTGCAGCATTGCTCCGTGATTAAATATTCAAGCCCAGTGAACGCTGAGAGTCTTGATGGGTGTAATTACGGTGTCTCGGGCCATCGCCAGCCCTCCATCAGGGGCCTGGAGGTTTAAAGCCTTGCACGGCTGAACCTCTGGGGCTCCGCAGAGAGCACCGCTGTTCTGGGGTTCAGCTGGCAAGGCACCAGAACAGAAGGGGCGCTGTGGTGGGTCCAGCCCCGAGGGGCTCTCGCTGTATCTCGGGGCATCTTGGAACTCCAGGCCCATTGGGCCGATGGTGACTGTGTGCAGATTCACGAGGCCCCGCAGAGAGCTGGGTTCACTGCTGGGGTTTCTGCCCTGCAGGGAGCAGACGACACGAGCTCCTCGGAAGGCAGCACTGTGGACTTCCTGGACCCCGAGGAGATCCTGAGGAAGATCCCTGAGCTGGCAGACGACCTCGATGAGCCAGACGACTGCTTCACGGAAGGTAGAGTGGCAGCCACAGGCCTCTTCCCCTTGACATTCATTAGGGCCAGAATCCAGCTCATGTGGACACTTCTTTGTTCAGGGCTCTGGCCTGGGGTCCACGGGAGACAGACAGGCAGGATCCTTTTCTCCTTACTCTCAGGCTCTAGGGCCCAGTGTCAAACACGAATGCCAGACTCCCAGAAGTTGAGCAGTGGAATCTGTATCTCCTGCCACATTAGACACAGCAAACAGTTGCTCTGCCTTCCTCATCACCTTGGAAAACACCTCACTGAGTTATAAACCTGCCCTCTTGAGGGTGAAAGGGAAAGGAAGCCAGTGCCATAAACTCTTGCTTGGGGATGTGAAGGACCCAGAGGAGAGCAGGATCATCTGTGTCCCTCCATCCCCTGTGTGACTCTTACAAGCAGAACCTGCATCTTTTATTCTTCCTTTTCCTCAGTATTTAGAACAGCAAGGCCTGCTATGTCCTCAGTAGATATTTGTGCAATGAATAAACATATATTTCATATGATGAAAGTAATTGTGGCCTAAACAAACAAATGAACCATTTAATTGAATTTCTACTTTCACATGACCCTCGGCTGGGCTGCCCCCCAGTCCCATCCCAGCCGTAAGGACCTCCCAGTTCAACACAGGTTCAGCATGGCCCCTCAGACACCCTCAGGCCCAGGCCCCATGTCTTGTGCAGCCACCAGAGAGGGTGGGATAAGGAGAGGGACCATGGTATCACCTGCAGGGAGGAAGTGCCTGGGAGGAGGTGAGAGTGAGCAAGACCAGTGGTGGAGAGGAGGAAGGGCAGGATGGAAAGGCTGCCTGAAAAGGGACCGGGCTTCTCTCCTATCACAGGAAAGAATTCTTTTCCAAAGAAGCAGAAAGTGAGTTTCCCAGCAGAGTGGTTTCCCTGCCAGGGCTGGAGCCAAATGTGCTTCCTTTACCAGTGGAACATCACTCACCCCCAGTCCCTTCTCCCCACAGGCTGTGTTCACCACTGTCCCTGTTGCAGAGTGAACAGCTCCAGGTTTCCATGGGCCACAGGCTGGCAGGTACGCAAGGCCTGCTTTCGCATCGTGGAGCACAGCTGGTTTGAAAGTTTCATTGTCTTCATGATCCTGCTCAGCAGTGGAGCACTGGTAAGGGGAGATGGGGTCCCTGCCACAACGTCCTCCAGGTGTGTGATCTCCCACCATCCAGAGGCCCTGGGGCCTCAACAGTGGGCTGCTTTGACACCTGGGCTGAAAGTCGCCAACCTGTGACTGAAAGGTGATCTGCAGCCCAGCATGAGGGCTCCTCTTAGCCGGAGTGCATGATCGGTGCTTGAGGTGCCCAGGTCATGGCCTGCTACACCTGACTGCGTGGATTTCAAGCAGTGAGTGTGGAGATCCCACTTTATAGGGAAACTGACATTCAAAGGCTTTATGGGACTTGTCCAAGGTTACCCAGCTTGTCAGTCATAAAACCTAACTTTGCCCTCATTTGATCCCAAAGTCCCTGATTTTCCACCTTCTGGCCTCCCAAACACACCGCCCTTTTCTGAGGGCCCAGAACCAAGAGGACCACCCTTCCCTGCTCTATCAAGTCACTTGCAAATACCGCCGTCATTCATTCAAAGCTCATGGAAAATCATCACAACAGCACTTCTCAAAATTTAATCACCCAGGGAGCTTCTTAAGATGCAGATTCTGATTCAGTAGATCTGGGGTGAGGCCTGAGAATCTGCATTTGCAACAAGCTCCCACATGGTGCTGATGCTGGTCCACGGGCCACACTTTGAATAACAGGGCCTTACAGTCCGAGAGATTTTGAGTTGAGACACTTCCTAAGCCAGCTCAGTGGTAAAGAATCTGCCTGCCAATGCAGGAGATGCAGGTTCAATCCATGGGTCAGGAAGATCCCCTGGAGGAGGAAATGGCACTCCAGTATTCTTGCCTGGAGAATTCCATGGACTGAGGAGCCTGGCAGGCTACAAACTGTCCACAGACGTGCGAAGAGTTGAATGCAACTGAACACACACACTCATCCTACTGCTAAGTCACTTCAGTCGTGTCCGACTCTGTGCGACCCCATCCCTGGGATTCTCCAGGCAAGAACACTGGAGTGCATTGCCATTTCCTTCTCCAGTGCATAAAAGTGAAAAGTGAAAGTGAATTCGCTCAGTCATGTCCGACTCTTCGCGACCCCATGGACTGCAGCCTACCAGGCTCCTCCGTCCATGGGATTTTCCAGGCAAGAGTACTGGAGTGGGGTGCCATTGCCTTCTCCGCACACTCATCCTAAGCCTCTTGCTGAATGCCCAGCTTTGTAGTATACGGAAGGATGTTTCCCTCTGCACCATGGCATAGTCTCACCATGCAATCTCAACTCATCTTCCCAATGAACCAAGGTAGACATGGACACAGGAAGGGATTTATCATCCCCAGGGGTCCGCATTTACGGATGAGTACATCACAGCCCCGAAAGCCCCCAGCTCATTAGTTAAAGGGAGTACTCACACCCCGGCCTCTTGACTCATAGCCCCAGTGTTTCCACTTGTCTTGCTCCCCATGTGTCACTTACTCCCTGAAAGCAATATCCTGACCATCTGGGCATGCACTCCAAAGCCACATTTCCCAGGAAGGGAGGCCAAACTGCTGAGGGTGCTGTCTTAGCATTCAGGAGGAGCCAAGGAAGGCGAGAAGGTCTGATGGGAGGAGAGCTGAGGGAGGAGCGTCTCGTGCAGCAGGCTGGCCTGCCACCTTGGCTGAGTGGAGAGGGGCTCGCAGCATCTGGCGATGCCCACTGCCCTGGCACAGGGTGGTGAGGTCTCTCTCAAGCAGCAGTCTCAGGCCAGTCCTAAGTGCAGAGGCCTCACTGCAGGGCACGGGGAGGCTGGGCACTGCATTCGCCACACATACCCTTCCCTCTATCATTTGGTGTGACTATCACCACATTTGCTAGGGACTGGGTGCTTTCTTCATCATCTCCTTCCCTTCTCTCTCTACTCCCCTTCTCCACACACCCCAGCTGCTGAACCCACCCCAGCTTTGCCCTCCCATCCCCCTTTCTTTCCCCAAGGGACTGAACTGGCTGGCACCAAATTTAGTCTTCCTTATGCTTTTACTTTGAGTACATTTTTTTTCTAAATAGCATGAGTTTTTATCTGACAAAGTGCAAAAAAAAAAAAAAAATACTTGGAAATTATGGGAAAATGCAAAGAAAAAATAACACCCATTTTCCTATCACTCGGAGAGAATCTCACTTTGAAAACATTTTGGTGCACTTCCTTCCCATCTTTTTAATGCATGTAATACATAAGTATTACAAAATGGAAATCACACTTGTGCATTTCATAATTTCTCAGTAAATTTTCATGGTAATTTGGTCTTCCTGTCTTATTGACTGGCTGCAGTGTAGCTAACCCCCACACTCACTCCTGATAGCGTTGAATCTGCCTGCAATGCTGGAGATGCAGGAGACCTGGGTTTGATCCCTGGGTTGGGAAGATGCCCTGAAGGAGGGCACGGCAACCCACTCCAGTATTCTTGCTGGAGAATCTCACAGACAGAGGAGCCTGATGGGCTACAGTCCTCGGGGTCACAAAAGAGTCAAACATGACTGAGCGACTGAGAACACACACACACACATCCTTATGTACACTCCTTTGGAGGCGTCAGCTTTTTTTCCTGTCTTAGATCCAGGCTTAGAAGCAGAACTGGAAGCAGGAATTCTTGTGCAGTTTGTGGAGGGCACCTTCTGGGGCTTCCCTGGTAGCTCAGTTGGTAAAGAATCCACCTGCAATGCAGGAGACCCCGGTTTGGTTCCTGAGTTGGGAAGATCCGCTGGAGAAGGGATAGGCTACCCCTCCACTGTTCTTGGGCTTCCCTTGTGGCTCAGCTGGTAAAGAATCCGCCTGCAGTGCGGGAGACCTGGGTTTAATTCCTGGGTTGGGAAGATCCCTGGAGAAGGGAAAGGCCAGTATTCTGGCCTGGAGAATTCCATGGACTGTATAGTCCATGGGGTCACAAAGAGTCGGACACGACTGAGTGGCTTTCACTTTCCTCTGGGCTGGAGCACGTGAAGGAAGCAGGACAGAGCAGGGAAAGGAGCTGGAAAAAGTCGTGGTTCCCATGAAGCCCAGCTTCACCCTGATCCCATGGGAGCTCTGAAGCATCAAGGCCATCACAGGACTGGCCCACCTTGAAGCAAGGAGATAGTCAGACACTGGCTGCAGCTGCCCCCAGAGGGGTGATACAGTCTCCTAAGGTGGAGTCACTTCCCTTCAGCCCAGGGACGTGTTCTCAGGCAACAGGCATCACCAGCTGTTAAAATCCAACATTCACAGTAGCCCGAGATGGTCACACTGGTCCCTTAAACAGGATCTGGGTGGGATACCAACAATGGGTAGTGTCCTTAGGATGCGTTCTTGAAGGCAGAATTGCTGCATTTCTAAAACATTTGAGGCATATTACCAAGTTGGAGGTCCGAAAAAACTCTAGTTTTTACTCCACCCAGCTGTGTGTGCAAGGAGCTGCTTCCCCACAGCCAAACTGACTGGGGGTTCCCCTCACCCCATCCATCCCCACCCCATGCTTCTTCCTCTTCATCAATCTAATAAAAGAGAAATGGCATCTTTTTTTTTTTTCATTTGGATTTCCTTAATTACTGGTGAAATGCAGCATTCTTTTTCAGAGTTCATTGGTGAATCTTACTTTCACTTTCATGAACATCCTTTGTTGCTTTTATTTTTAAACCAAGTCACTGTTAACAATCCCTTTGGTTCACTTCCAAAATCCAATTTGAGAAGGTTTCCTTTCTCACTTGTGTTCAGCTTCCCTGCAAAGTATAAGCAGGACTGTGTGTCCCTGCTGGCTCCAAGGAAGTCCTGGTTTGTATCTCGCAGGGCCTCCTCCACTATCTCACGCTACCTCCCCAGAGCAGAGAAAACAAAATGATGCAGGTGAGCTGGTTCCCAAAGCTCTCCCAGGAGCTGTGGCCAGGGCTGGCTAGATCCTTTCCTCTCCTTGGGCCCCACTGCTGTGGGTCTAAGCCACCTATCAACTTGCTTCCTTCCTTCCAGGCCTTTGAAGATTTTTACCTTGACCAGAAGCCCACGGTGAAGGCCTTGCTGGAGTACACTGACAGGGTGTTCACGTTTATCTTTGTGTTTGAGATGTTGCTCAAATGGGTGGCCTACGGCTTTAAGAATTACTTCACCAACGCCTGGTGCTGGCTGGACTTCCTGATCGTGAACGTGAGTGACCCAATGGACACTTGTGGAGTTGGGGGTCCTTTCCTCTGGCTGATGGCTGCAGCTAGTGCAAAGAAAGTTTAGCAAGGGATCTGAGAATAGCCCTGCATACCTGTGATCCAGGTAAGATCTAAACAGTACATGATTCCAACACAACAGTGACCGTCAGGTGAGTCTTTAGGTCCTTGGTCTCCATCCAGAAGGACCACTTTCTACTCTCTGTTTTTTACATTCAAAGCAAGATAGTACATGACCTTGAATCCACTGGCATGGCTTCCGGACCTCAGGATGCTAAAGACTGCCTGGCACAGAGAACCTGCCCTCCCTCTGACTCAGTGATCTCCAGCCTTTGCTATGCTCTAGAATCACTTGGGGAGCTCGTAAGAATACAGTGAACAAACACTCCTCTTCCCAGAGATTCTGGTCTTACTGGCCCTAGATGGAGTCCAGGCATCAGTGTCTTGTAAAAGTTTCTGGGCATGTCCAGTGTGCAGACAGGATAGAGAACCACTGAGCTTGCACCCCTGGCATTTCCCCAGTGGCACTAAAAGTGACAGAGGGCCCCACTGGAGAGGTGATGACCTGAAGCTTGTGTGTTCAGATGAACTTGTGGCCACTGGCCCTGCATTAGGGGATTTACCAAGGGCCTCCCACACATTAAACTTGAGATTTCTCAAAGCTCTGGGAAGACCATATTCAATAAAGTCTCCTTATAGTTCTTCTAGCCCCCAAAGCCCCGAGAGAGTGCCTCCTCTTCTTAACCATACAGTCCTTTATCTGTCCAGGCTCTTGCAGTCTTGGCTTTTCAGGATGGCTGCCTGAGCTATTTGTTCACTGCTGCATGTCTGAGGGTCCCTGCAGGCAGGGGGAGGCACGTGCCATGTTTGTCTCTGCTTCCCACACTCCCGCAGCCATCAGTGCCAAGGTCTGCACATCAGAGGTGTTAGGAAATGTATCTGTATTTGGTGCTTGTCTCCTGAAGCTGGATGGGGTCCAGTTCAGAACATTCTGTCCAGCCTCCTGTGTTGGCAGGTCCCCCACAGCAGGTCTGGGCACCCAATTCTCTTCTTTCCTGATACCAATGCACTAGCAGCATCAGGTCACTGTATCACAGGGATTAGCTGTGAGGCCTGAAATCTGAGTCACAGGTGATAATTTTGTAGGTTATCAAATAATTATTCATAGATGAAAGATAAATGTTTAATTCCAGCCACCCACCCTTGTTAGGGGCAGTCACTCCTAAGTAGGTCTCACTAGTTTCAGTCCTAATCAGCTGAAATGGTCACCCATTCATCCACCCATTCTCCTACCAATTCTCCTTCTGACCATCCGTCCCTTCTTCCGTCTATCTAACCATTCACCCTTCCTTTTTTCCTTCCTTCCAAATATCCATTCATGTTTACTTCTCCTATTTATTCTCTGTCAGTCTTCTCCCTCTGTCCATCCATCCATCCTCATTCTTCTTCCTCTCTTCCCTTCTGTCCCTCTGTTCACCCTAACTTTCTATCCATCCATCAGTTGGTTCTTAACCCTTCTCTTTCTATCCTTTGATTTGTCTTTCTATCAAACTGTCCAGTCATCTAACTCTCTATTCATTCATTCAAGCACTTTCCATCCAAGTATCCTTCTACGCATTCATTTCTGTCTTTCTATTCTTCCTTTAATCTTCCTCATCCACCTATCCTTCCTTTCTTCCACCCATCTGTCCATTCAGCCTCTTTCCTTCCATTCATCCATCCTCTCAACCTTCCATCCATTCTCTCATCTCTTCCATTCCTCTATCCATCTACCTTTTCATTCATCCATCAGTCATTTTACCCAGCCAGCCATCCTTCCCCAATCCATCCACCCCATTTATTCACTATGTCAATTCTTTTTTGCCTTCTTTCTTCTATCCTGTCTTTCAATTTTATCATATCCATCCTTGTATCATTTAATCCATTCTTCTATCCAATCATCCTTCAACTTTCTTTCAATATATCTTCCTTCTTTCTTTCCTTCCTTCCATCTACCCATCCCAACATACTTCTGTCTTTCTTTCAATTTGTCAAAATGCTTATTTATAACTACAGAATATAAGATTGTCTTATGAAGTGCTCTGGGAGAGATAGACACCGAGAAATAAAAATTCCCTGTCTCCAGAAGTTTATACTTTAATCCTCCAGCAGATAAGACACACAGAGAGAAATAAACATATGATGATTGAGGATGCTGTGAGCACTGCTGGAAATAATTAGTGTCTTAGGGACATAGAGACATAAACCTGCATCTGCTCTGGGGGTGGAGTAGCTGGGAAGTCTTCATATAGAAGTTGGCATTAGATATAGAACTTAATATGAGTGGGAGCAATAAGGTACAAAAAGGGGTGGGGTGGACAATTTAATTAAAAGATGACCCTGGGCAGAGGCACAGACACAGATACATTTAGGGAATGATTTGATTTGGGTAGGATGTATGGATGATATATGACTGGAAAAGCAGGCTATGGCCATATAATATAGGCTAAGGAGTCTGGAGCTTGTCCTGAGAAGATAAAGCATTAGGGAAGGTTGGGAGTAAGGGAGAAACATGATCATAATCAAATTTGCAGTGGAGAATGGATGGGATGGATGCAGTAGCAGGGCCTAGAGATCAGTTGAGAGGCTTGTGGCCTGAGATGTAGGAATGGAGTTGGACTTGAGCAGGAGGGCTTTGATGGAGAGGCCCCAGCTCCTGATTGCCCCAACTGCTGATTTTGCAGGCCTCCTGGGGACTGAGCAAAAGACTGAACAGGGTCCAGGATGGAACTGGCCCCAAACCTCCTGTTCTCAGTCAGCCAGGCAGCGGGGTGCCACCTGCTGATGTCTGGAGAGTTGCCTAGATGAAGGAAGGGGGTCCTTCCTATTCCAGTTTTTTGTCCTAGTGGAACAAGCTACAATTCAGAGAACAGGCGTTATTTGGGGCTCTAGCACCCAAGTGTAAACCCTTTCTTTTCTGACACACCCACCCAGCTATCAAGACAAGCTGAGCCTGAATTCAGCCCAGCAGTCATGGTGCATTTGGGGTCTCCCAGGATTGGGTCACAGTCTCTGGCAAGCTCAAGCCAATGCATAAGGTATCTCTCTGGAACCGTCAAAGTTCCTGGGAAGCATGGCCATTTTTCCATGTCAGTTTGGGTCATTTGCAGTCCTTGGTCCAACACTTAAAAAATGCAAAACTGACTGACCAACAGGGACTCACAACTCAAGTCATTGTACCTCAGCGGTCTGTCAAAGCTGAATCTCCTGACCCCATGCCAGTCATCCTTCCTGAAAAACTGCAGAGCTGTGAGGGCCTCAGAGTTCTCTTAGTCTGACTCCTCACTTTACAAAGGGTAACAACTTTTGTAAACCTGGACTAGCAAGGCATTGACCGAAGGGCACAAAAAAAATTAGCATTGAAAGGGAAGTAGACACCACCCAGCTTCTCCAGTGGCTCCGTGGTAAAAGATCTGCCTGCCAATGCAGGAGACACAGGAAAATTCCCTAGGTCAGGAAGATCCCCTGGAGAAGGAAATGACAACCCACTCCAGTATTCTTTCCTGGGAAACTCCATGGACAGAGCCTATCAGGCTACAGTCCATGGGGTCAGACGCAACTGAGTGACTAAAAAACAACAGATCTCACCCAGCCCAGGACTCTCTCCCTCCCTCTTTTCTGAGCAAATACAATTGAGACTCACTTTATATTCCTCAAGATAGACTTTCAGCATCACCCCCATGAAGGGCCAACATCTCTCCAAGTCTCTGAAGGTCAATCAAATGTTAAAGGCTGTTGGGACCTGGCTAATGCCCCTGGAGGGGAAAGGGAAGGCTGATTTACTCCACCAGGAGCTTGACCCCCTACATACCAGGGTGTGGCAATGTGAGAGACTGAGATTTTCTTGAACAATAGTTCAGATTAACATTGAATGAAATCTTTCATGAAAGTGAAGAGATTGGACTCTTGCTATACCTCTCATTAGAGTTCAGAATAAGGTGGAAGCCAGGTTGACGGCTCCTACAGAGTAGGGAGTGGGAGGGATTTCCTGTCTTCTTCCACCAGGGCCAGTTTAGGAGCCTTAGGGTGATGCTTTTGCTCTCTGCCTGCTCTCTTGTCAGATCTCACTGACAAGCCTCATAGCGAAGATTCTGCAGTACTCTGACATGGCATCCATCAAAGCCCTTCGGACCCTCCGCGCCCTGCGGCCACTGCGGGCTCTGTCTCGGTTTGAAGGCATGCGGGTAAGGCTTATCTCCTAAGTGCTCTGGCCTGCAGCGTTCGGTGTCCATGCCACCTTTATGCTCTGTGCCCCACCCCCACAGATCCCCACTTTCTGCCGTCACAGTCGTGCTGCTGCAGTGTCCTCACTCTCCTGGTTCTCCTTCAAGTCCCTCTGTAAGCGCTCTTTGCTTCTCACATCCAACAGGACCCAGACCTCACTCTCTCTTGCGCTCAGTGAGGTGACCCTGCTTCACGGCTTCGCAAGCATCTCTGACCTCAGTCTCCCACTCTGCCTTTTGTCCTTATTGTAAAAATCTTCACAACATCCCAAGCTCTTCATCTTTCCATGACAAATAAGCCCTGTCTCTGACACTCCATTCAAAGGCAGTGACACACAGCAGCTTAGCCAACAACCACCAGCAGGGATCTTCTCTTCAACCCAGCCCAATCATTTGTCCTATGGATTCTCTCCTTTGATCCATCCCTCTCCTTATCCATGGCTTCAGCCTCCACCTTGCCCTCCCTGTCTTCCTCAGAATGGAATGCTCACAAGCCTGGCCCTTGTCTCACAGGGGGACAAGGGACTGCTCATTTTTCCCCTCCCCCTTCCTCATAATCATGAAAGTCCCCTGGTACAGAAAGCAAAGTTTGCTTTCTTCCTCTACCATTGCCTCAAAAAATACACAGTACTTTCAAAACAAGTGTGGACTTTTAAAATTAACTTGTATCTTTACAAACACTAGGAACTTATGATTGAAATATTTTGATATTTATTTTATCTCCAGGTTGCTGATTTACAAATCAGCAAGTTTGTGAATATGAATTTGGGTTCTCACTGATTATTGACCAAAGTGCACTATAAACTATATTTTATAAAAAATATACTTTATAAAATAAAACAAAGTTCTCAAGTCTGTGTGTGCAAGTACAGAACACACTTGCACCCCTAACTGAGCATGTATGTACTTATAAATGTGTCCTCGATTTTGAGGAGAGACAGTGAACCCTGCCCTGAATGACCTTGAGAGAGAAGGTATAAACCCATCTTCAGCTGCCCAGTGCCTCTGTCTTCTGACTCTGAATTTTGGCTCTGATTAACCCACTTCTCTTCCTTCCAAAGGTCACTGGCTTGTGACACAACCTGAATAAATGTAGAAAGAATTGGAATTTAGCAAGAAGAGTGGAGCATTGGTGGGGTTCCAGGTCTTTTTGCCTTTCTCCCCAGGTGGTGGTAGATGCCCTGGTGGGCGCCATCCCATCCATTATGAATGTCCTGCTCGTCTGCCTTATTTTCTGGCTCATCTTCAGCATCATGGGTGTGAACCTCTTCGCGGGGAAGTTTCAGAAATGCATCAACAAGACCAATGAAGGCTTTCTTCTTGTGCCTTGGTCTACTGTGAATAACATGTCTGACTGTGAACGTCAAAACCACACTGGAAGCTTATTTTGGGTCAATGTAAAGGTCAACTTTGATAACGTTGCAATGGGCTACCTCGCACTTCTGCAGGTGGTGAGTCCTGAGATCAACCTTGTCCCTTCCTTTGGCTGCTCAATAATGTGGACAGTCTAGGGTCTCCCAGAAGATGCTATGTGGAGACTCTGCAAGGGATAGCACTCAGTGTGAACTGAGATTATTCCCTATTCCTACAGAGGACACTGTGAGGCTAGAGGAGCTGATCAGTGAGTGTGACCTCACAGTGGTACAATTAGACCAATGTGGGCTAACAGAATAGAATAAAGGGATGAGCCTGCCATGGGACTGTATCAGGTGATAATTTAGAATTCACTACTTTTACAAAATAGACCTTATATAGTCACATAGACTAAACAGTCTTCTACTGCAAATCATCTCCTATAGGGTAATAAACTATGTTCCAGGTCTGTTGTAATGACAAGTAACGCTGGCTTGTGAATGTCAGTGACATTCACACTTCCATTCATTCATTCACTAATCCCTTGCCTTCATCCACTTGTCATTCAGTGTTGCTGCAGTTACTTATATGTTTGTCACACAGTTACCCACAACTTCCTGCACGCAACCATTTGTTCACAGATTTGTTCCACAACAAGTCCCTAAGTAGCTATGGCATGCCAGGTTCTGAAATCAGAGACATGTCAGAACTGGCTCCAGGGAGTGGGGAGGAATGCTCTATGAGAAAAACAGACAAATAAGTGAATCAAAATAGAGGCCAATGTAGATGAATGGGCGGACACTGAGTGGCCTCTGCTCCTTGTTTCCAGGCAACATTTAAAGGCTGGATGGACATCATGTATGCGGCTGTCGATTCCCGGGATGTGAGTCTCAGCCTGCAGTGCCTACTGCCTCTCCCTCTGTGCATCCCACCCACACTAGTCTATTTGAAATGGAGTGAAATCGGCCTTGGTGCTGAAAGAGGCGATCACCTAGCAGTCTGGCACTATCCCCCAACCTGGAACAGTGGCCAGCGGGCCCTCTGTTGGATATTTAAACTGACCTAGTCTTCTAGGCTTCTCAAGTTCTTCCTCTGTTCACCACTGAGGAAATTATCAGAGAACCTCTAAAAAGACTGTGTGTGAGGGTACTCTCTGGGCAGAGGTGGGGCCAAGAGCAGTGTAGCTAGAACTATGGAATTTCAGACACCATCATGGCAGCTGTTGGGTGGAGATGGGTGCTGTTGGGGAAAGACCCTTTCCTGCTGGGGCAGAAGACACTACCGACAGCCTGTCCCATATCCCCCTCGGCCCACCTCTGAGTTCACTCTCATGCCCTGTTTCTGATTTTATCTGAGATTTGATTTCCTTCAGTGCCCCAGAGTTTGCTCGGCAGCTCCTCTTGCAAGGGCAGAGGACTGCAGGTCCACAGGGGTGACCCTCACACGTAAGCCGTGGGAGTCTGTAGACAAATGCCCTTGCTTCCTCGTCCCTTTGAAGTACAATTTTGAGGTGTGTTCTGCAGTCCTTAGAGGATGGAGCGCCGCTTGCCTCTGATGATGGTGCTGCCTTCATCCTGTTGCTGCTTCCCTTCGCCCTCCCTCACTTCTGCTTCCTGGGATCACCTCCTATATAAGCCCCCTGCACCCAGGTCCTTGTCTTGGGACTCAGGGTTCTTTGGGGTTACCACAGACTAAGATGCCCCCTTGTTCCCATGCCACCCCTTGTCTGCTCACAGGTGAACTTTCAGCCCAAGTGGGAGGACAACGTGTACATGTACTTTTACTTTGTCGTCTTCATCATTTTCGGCGGCTTCTTCACACTCAATCTATTTGTTGGCGTCATCATTGACAACTTCAACCAACAGAAAAAAAAGATAAGTGGGGCTCAAGTGTTTCTGTAGTAGTGGCAAATCTTGGACTCCCCACCTGTCCCCTGGCCTCATGACTGAGGCCCCGCTAGTCACAGCCCCCATGCCCGACCAGGAGCCCAGTCCTGGCCTTTAGCACCAACACTGACCTTGGCCCCCTGCTGTCAGCCTTCATCCGCGTCTGGAGTCTGAGCCCAGAAAGGGCTGAAGGCTGCCACTGGGGGCAATAACAGTGGTGTGTATTATCCTGTCTCTTTGCACTTAGGAGGCCAGGACATCTTCATGACAGAGGAGCAGAAGAAGTACTACAATGCCATGAAGAAGCTGGGCTCCAAGAAGCCCCAGAAGCCCATCCCACGGCCCCTGGTGAGCCCCAAATCCCCCCGCCCTCCTTTAGCAGAGCATGTCTAAAACTGCAACGGGACAGCCCATGCCTGTGCTGGTAGGGGTCTGACCAGAATTCTCTGTGGAGGAGGACATCTAGTTGAGTTTGGGGATGAGCTAATGAGAGTTTCCAGGCCCCAGAAAAAAAAAAAGTCTGCAAGAAGCAACTCTGGTCTTCTGGAGTAAACATACTCCTGTAGATGTTCCAAATAGACCTGTGAATGAAAGCGGTGACTTGCCCAACAGCCTTAGTTTTCCAGCACCAGATCAGAAACAGATTAGGCTAAATGATATTAAGGATGGTTCAAGACCTGAGATGAAACGTTTGTGATTATGAGTCATGATGTAGGTTGCAATGTATCTCCAGGCTCACCGTCATATTCCACCCTATGCTTACAGGCAGACAGAGAGGAAATGGCCAAACCCAGCCCTCCTGGGATCCTGGGCCTAGTCACGGTCATGGTCAGGTGACACAATAGGAACCAAAAATTATCCCACTTTAGCGTTTAAAGACTGACCAAAGCTTAGCACCATACTCCCCTTTGATTCCTTTGTTCACTAAGATCCATGGTTCAAGCCCATTAACCCTTCCCCACACAAGGGCAAAGCCTAAGGACTTCAGCAAAGGTACAGGTCTTTTCCTAAATGAATCAGGGAAATATACATTCTGTTGGTCAAGGCATTAGGATTTTTAAATCAAGGCAGGGGTTTGCATAAGTTACTAAAAACTTAATGAGCACAAAGTCTTAAAAACATTTACAGGAGGGGAAAAATGCTGTGATCTTTCATACACTTTACTTGGAAACAGTGATCACAAATGTATTACTACTCTCAATTCTGATAAGATGTGTTACAGTGGGGAGTGAGAGGACATTCAGATCTCTGTAGGGGCAGGGGTTTCCTTCCAAATCCAGTGTAAGATCAAGATAACTGGGGTTGAATTAGCCTGAAGTGAGTCCCTAAGGTTCAGCGAATATCCCTCCAATGTCCAATGAACAAGTTCAAACTTAGAAGATGTAGATGAAAGGCTGAGCCCAGGCAATCATACTCAAGTAGGGGTTACAGGAGAAGGCTCCTAAGACCTACTGAGAAGCAAGCAGCCGAGTCCCTGCTAGTCTATACTGATGGCTGGACTGGTTTTGAATCCACATTTGAACAGACAGCAAGGTGTTCTCTGCTAGAGGCAACCCTTGGTAAAATCATGACAGCTTGGGGTACCTCTCCCTACACACTTGCTCCATCTCTCTATAACATCTCAGCTTCTCCCCTCTCATCAACCAATCCCACATGCCATCACAGCTTCCTCCTCTCAAGGAGGACAATTTCCTTGGGACAGAGTGGGTTTCATTTCCAAAAGGGACCATGGAGAGGGTGCGGTCTCAATACAAAGGTAGTAATCTAGTGTTGAAATTCCAGACAGTGCAATAGGGGTGGAAGTTAGTGGTTGAGCAGGAAGACCTACAACAAAATCATCATGTTTCCTAATTGTGTGCACCAACCCCAAGGTCCTCCAAGGTGAGCACTGGAGGAAGCCTTGCACGTGGGTGAGAAAAGTAAGACCTCATAGCCCAGCTGAGTTCCTGACATTAGTCATCCCTTTAGATGGGAGAGGGGTGTATCATTAACCATCAACACTAATAACTCTAGTGGAGGAACGTGACTCTCTCCTTAATATTCTGGTCCAGGCATGGCCAACATTCTTTCCTTTGTTCCGTTCAGCATAGCTGAGGCAGGGTTGGAACATTTGAGCAAGACTTTGAGGCTTAGGGATGCCAAAAGGGAAGCCGGCAGAGCAGGACCCGAGCAGCAGTTGCATCTGGCTGGTCTCCAGGACCCACAGGCCTTGGCCCATCCTGTCTCCTGGCTGGCACCCATATGGCAGGTGACACGTTGGCACCCACCCCCCACTGGGACAAAGCTGATCATCTGCCCTCCACAATGTCTGGAGCCAAGAAAGAAGTCCAAGCCCAAAGAGAAATGCCTGCTCCCATCTAAGACTCACCTTCCCAGGTCCTGCCTCCTCCTCACCAGATTACTGGCACGGGACTGGCCACCTTCTTCCCTAAGGGGTCCCAACAAGTGGAGCTGGTCAGTAAGGTGCGCATTGGTGTCGGACTCTGCTCCACAGGTGCATGTGTGCCAGTTCATAGCAGGGCCAACCTCGGATGACATACAGACCTCCAACACATGCATGTACATGGTACTCCTTGCCTCAGGTGAAGCCCAAGTTCTAAATCTTATGCTTCATCATAGCAAAGACAAAACCTTCCACAAGACTGGTGAATTTTATTCTACAACATTCCCTACTACAGAAATCACTAAAAGTAGGTTTCATATACTCCACTTTATAAGAAAATAATAGGCTCCAGAATATCACATCATCAGTCACCCACTTCATCATCTCCGAGAGCACCGAGGGTTGCAAAGAAGTGATCCCTGCCCACAAGCTAAGCCAAAAGCAGCTAGAAAGCTTCACCATTCCCCAGCAGCTGAGTATCTAAGACAAACGTGATGTCCAGAACTTAGTAATGTTGCCTGCTCTGTTTCATTAGAAGTCATGAATGGACCTGTATTTTTTTTCCCACCATTTTCAGTGATGAAATAAAAACTACTAGTGGCTCAGCATCCCAGAAAAGACATGAGCCAGCAGCTATGCCTGGAGCCAGGCCCACTTGGGTCTGGTTCTTTGCTCAAACTCTGCAGGGTAGCATTCCATCCCCACTGTGAAGCAGAAAGCAGGAACCAGCCTCTATCACAGCCCTTCTCCCCTCTGCCTGCTTCGCAGCTCCTGGGAGCTCCCTTGTGAGACTCACGACAGGTTTCTTTCTCCTTCACAGCCACCCTGCACATACTATGCATTCAGGAAGTCAGGAGTCCTTCTTGTTCAGAATTAAGTGTAATCAACCTAGTGGAGTGACTTTATAATTCTATTTGAAGTGTAATTCAGTTGTCTATTCTGTTATCCATTCATTTATCTATCTAGTAATCATCTATTGCATGCTAGGTACTATGCAGACACTGGGGATAGAACAGTGAGATGTTCCTGCCCTCACAGAGATGGCAGTCCAGTGACGCAGGAAAACAATTAGCAAAAATCACACACACATTAATTCACAGGCTGGAGAAATTGCTAGGGAAGAAAGAATGGGGTGAAGAGCAAAGGGTACCTAAGACTGAGCCTGGAGGAACTCTAACATCTCAAGGCTGAGTAAAGAAGACTCAAAAAAAAGAGCAGCCAGAGAGGCAAGAAAAAAATTGGGGAAGTAAGGCCTGCTAGGAACCAAGTAAGGAGCGTTTCAAGGTGGAGAATGTGCTAAATGATGTCAAACAAGTGTTTTGGGATTATGCATCATGGAGGTTATGAGATCTTAACAAGAGACATTTTAGCAACAGGATGGGGACAAAAGCTATATTGGAGGAGGCTGAGGAGTGCATGGGAAATGGTGACTACACATAACTCTTTCAAGAAATTTAACTGTGAAAGTGGGGAGAGAAGTAGTCTGGTAGCTGGAGAGAGAAGTGAGGTTCAAGATTTTTCTCTAAGGAAAAGCTAGATCATTAGAGATTTAGCTAAGGAACTGAGAGCAAATGGCCAAGAGTGCTCAAGTGTGGCCAAGAGTCTCACTCATCAGTAATGAAGCAGAGGGACCAGGATGTAGATAAGTGGTAGCAAAGAAGAGGGGGCAAAGGTGGGCTAACTTGATGATGCAGGTGTCAGAGGAGGAGAGGTTTTATGAGACACAGAAGGAGCAAAGGTCTGGGAGTGACAGTGAGGAATTAGAGGGACTTCAGCTCTGTCCCCAGCCCTGGGGTCTGTGGAGTGGGGAGAATAAGCAGTCAGTGAGTAAGAGGAGAAGTTTGCAGATCAAGGCAGGTGAGTTCCAGAGAGCTCAGAAGTGTCCAAGACAAGGTGAGGGAGGAGAGTAAAGTTGGAATCAAGAACTCACAGAGCAGTAAGATATTAACAGTGCAGGAAAGACTAGAGGGCCACACCAGGAAATTTTTTTTTTTAATGCCATAAAAACAGCCTCTACCCAAAATGATCTCTTGGTCATCCAGGCCACTCTGCCTCCCTCTAAGAAAGCAAATAACCAAGACCTGACTCCGTGCCCTGCTTAGACATCTACCCAGGAATAAAAAGAGCATTTATAATAATCAGTTGTACCACTGCACTTGACTTTGTATGCATGTGCACTACTTGACTTGACTCTCAATAATTTTTCAAGAAGTTCTTGAACTCTTGCTCTATGCAGGGCACTGCAGGAACACAAAATTAAATAAGACATGACCCCATCCTCAAAGAGCTTATTTTCTAGTAGAAAACAGAGGTATACATGAAACACTAGAACTCTAGACTGACTGTAAATGCTGTTCAGTTCAGTTCAGTTCAGTTGCTCAGTTGTGTCTGACTCTTTGCGACCCCATGGACTGTCCATCACCAACTCCCGGAGCTTGCTCAAACTCATGTCCATTTAATCGGTGATGCCATCCAAACATCTCATCCTCTGTCATCCCCTTCACCTCCTGCCTTCAATCTTGCCCAACATCAGGGTCTTTTCTAATGAGTCAGCTCTTCAGATCAGGTGGCCAAAGTATTGGAGTTTCAGCTTCAGCATCCGTCCTTCCAATGAATATTCAGGACTGATTTCCTTTAGGATTGACTGGTTTGATCTCCTTGTAAAGGCTGAGGGTGGGGTAGGGGGGCCAAAGAAGGGATGAAACGATGTAGTATGGTGTGATTCAAGAAGATTCCCTGAGGGAAGTGGGGATTAAGGGAGATAGATCACTCAAGGGGATTTAGATGGCCAAGAGAAGGGACTGAAAGGGCACTGTAAGTGGAGGAAAGAGCACAGACAAGGGCAAAGTGTCTGGTGATTTTATGGTGCCAGGAGTGGCAACCAGGACTTGAATTGAGGCACTGAGTTAGAACCAACCACGAGTGAGATTTTAGAAGATCAGGACTTGGCTTCTGTCAGAATGTGGAGTGTGAGGGAGACAAAAGAGACAGACTTTTAAAAACCCTTCTGTAAAGAACATGGCCTCTCCAGATCCCTGGTTTATGTTGCCCAAAGGCCTGATGTCCCATCTCTTGTTTTCTCAGAACAAGTACCAGGGTTTTGTCTTTGACATCGTGACCAGGCAGACTTTTGACATTGTTATCATGGTCCTCATCTGCCTCAACATGATCACCATGATGGTGGAGACTGATGAGCAGAGTGAAGAAAAGACAAAAGTCCTGAACAAAATCAACCAGTTCTTTGTGGCCGTCTTCACGGGAGAGTGTGTCATGAAGATGTTTGCCTTGAGGCATTACTACTTCACCAACGGCTGGAATGTGTTTGACTTCGTCGTCGTGGTCCTCTCCATTGGGAGTAAGTGAACATTGCATGTGGTTGGGTCACCCAGCCTCTGCTTGGGGTCATTTTGACTGGTCTTTCAAAACCAAAGGGACAACTAACAAACTTCTAAAAACGTATGTTGTATTTTAGAGGAGTCCAGTATTTGCTGCTTTGCAAGAGCAGCAGATTTAAAATGCCCCTGGGCCTCCCAGTGAGAGGTTCCACTGGCTTTCTCCATGATGCCTGAAGGGTATTCCAGCCACCATTGTCAGAACGTGGAGGGCGGGGGGCAGTAGGGAATCTAAGATGATGGAGTTTCCAGTGGGTCTTATCTTTATGGCCTTCAAGGCAGAGAGTGGGTGGTGTGCTGTGAGGTGAGTCATAAAATATTTTCTGGAAAAGGAGGTGGTTGCCAGAGGAGTGCAGAAAGACTAAAAGGAGATTGTTCAAAGGAGATTCTTAAGTCAAGGGTCTGGAATTAACTCTCTGTATAACTGTCCACTTAGGGAATATGAGTGACAGAAAAGTCAAGGGACCAATGCCAAGAGATCAACGCTGTTATGACCTAGTCTGGGTGTTGTTAAATGACAGGCCCAGTATTTGGGAGTCAATGGCATTCAGAGAAAATGAATGGAGTCAGAGGCTCAAGTGGGTAATGGAGCCACCATATAATTGAGTGCTTGCTGAGTTCTGAGAACTGGGCTGGGATCCATGGATCTCCACAGCAGCCCTGGAAAGGAGTTTACTATAGTCATTTTATACATTTAATATGGAGCTTCAGAATTAAGGAAGTTATACAAGGTCATATAGTTTGTGAAAGGTGGAGCTGAATTTAGACTAGGCTAATGTTCTTTTTAACAAACTAACAGCCTCCTACCAACAACCAAGAGACTGTCCCTGGCCTTCATGTGATTTGCCGAAGTTCAGCCCTATAAAGGCCCCCAGCACAGCAGCTTTCAGTTCAATTCAATTCAGTTCAGTCGCTCAGTCGTGTCCGACTCTTTGCGACCCCATGAATCGCAGCACGCCAGGCCTCCCTGTCCATCACCAACTCCCAGAGTTTACCCAAACTCATGTCCATTGAGTTGGTGATGCCATCCAGCCATCTCATCCTCTGTCGTCCCCTTCTCCTCCTGCCCCCAATCCCTCCCAGCATCAGGGTCTTTTCCAACGAGTCATCTCTTCGGTTTACTTTGCATTATAAATATATCCTGACCTGTTATATCATGACCTGCTTACTTTTCATGTCAGAGCATAGCTATAGATTTAATTTTCCATTGATTTACCATCAAGAGCTAATAGCCTCTAAATACAACCTGGCAGCACTTAATCAGTCTCTCTGTCCTGGTGCTGAACCACATCCTTGGGTTGTGTTTGTTTGGGGAGTTGAAATTTATTTTTGTTTTTTGTTTTGTTTTCTTTTCCTATTACTGCTGGGTTTTCTGGGGTTGGGAGGGTTGCTTTGTTTGTTTTCCTTCCAAAGTGAGAGACTGTGAAAGCCATTTTTTATTTTATATTACAGAAGGGAGCTTGCTTATGTGACTTCCCATATCAGTTCTATAGCAATAAAAGATACACAAAGTGCAACATTCTATCTTGGGGCCACCTTAACTACTAGTTCCTTTGACCTACACAGCAACACCCATCACTGGCAGAAAAGACAGCTCGAAAACAAGTGCAAGAACCCATCAGCCATGCTTCTGTCTTCTCTGCCTTTCTTCCTTCCCACCGATAAGACATGTTTGGAGTATCTAATTGTTACAAGTATGAAGACTCATTCTCCCTTGTAGAGGTAGACTAGTTGGATGGCAGAATCTTAGTAGATTATAAAAGCACATAATGTATCTCACACTATGGGAAAATGCCCCAGTTAAACTGGACTTTGAGAGAGGGGCTTTCATAAAGATGTCATAGTACAAAATTATAATTATTTCCCAGTTCTCCTCCCATTTCCTTCTTCCTTCCAACATACTAACATGACTATCCATATTCATATGACAAAAAGGCAAGTAGGAGAATTGGATCAAGGGCACCCTGGCAAGGAGAGCGAGCTTCTACCGTACCCCCTCACCATTTCTCCTGAGAGGTTTAGAATCCTGTATGACCTAAAGGCCTTGCCTAAACTTTGGTGGTCTTAACCGGCCTCTTCAGGTCCCCAAGACAAATCTTTGAGTTAGATATCACATAAGGAGACATGCAAACTCTAGTTCATAATTTGGATTGAGGTGCTGTAACTGACCCTAAAGAAACTCATCATTGGGCCCTAACACAGAGTTCAAACACAGCTGGAAATGAAAGAAACAAATAAAAGCCATTATGCAGACAGCTGGCCATTCAAAGCCATTCTGCTTTAGCTGTCAGCAAGTTGCCCAACTCCTCAGGCCCCTTATAATTTATGCCAGGCTCTGTACAATTATCCATAGGACCATGTGCCAGGAACTGAGTCAATCTTCGCAGTGGGAGATAAGGATATGAATCATAGAGGGTCCCGGCTCTCACAGAGCAGAGGACCAGGGTGGAAGAACAGGCATGACCTGAAGGCTGAATGTTCAGGGGAGAGCCAGGTCTGTGTCACAGACAAAGGACTGTCAGCATGTGGAACAGATGCAGTCACCTCCAGCTGAACAGACAGCAGAACCATGGAGGTTGACTAGCAAGGTATCTGGGTGTAGGGAAAGATAAGAACATGGTAGGAAGGGTGAGACTGACTCGAAGGAGACAGTGCAATGGACACTTACTGTGCCCCTACTTTAGGCCAACCACTGTGCCAGGCTCAGAGGGCCCAGAGTGCTTGAATGTAGATGCTCACATGAAAGTCCACACAGGGCAGAGATGAGGGGGTGTGATCACAGCCAACTTTGTCAGGGCTCATGGTTGGAAGTACTAATCAGACCATCTTCTCTCACTTTTAAAGGCCTGGTATTCTCTGCGATTGTTACCTCACTTGGAAGTTTATTCTCCCCGACACTCTTCCGCGTCATCCGCCTGGCCCGCATCGGCCGCATCCTCAGGCTGATCCGTGGGGCCAAGGGCATCCGCACACTGCTCTTTGCCCTCATGATGTCCCTGCCCGCCCTCTTCAACATTGGGTTGCTGCTCTTCCTCGTCATGTTCATCTACTCCATCTTCGGCATGGCCAGCTTTGCTAGTGTCAAGTGGGAGGCCGGCATCGATGACATGTTCAACTTCCAGACCTTTGCCAACAGCATGCTGTGCCTCTTCCAGATCACCACGTCGGCGGGCTGGGACGGGCTCCTCAGCCCCATCCTCAACACGGGGCCCCCCTACTGCGACCCCAACTTGATCATCAACAACAGCACCAGAGGGGACTGTGGGAATCCCATCGTGGGCATCATCTTCTTCACCACCTACATCATCATCTCCTTCCTTATCGTGGTCAACATGTACATTGCAGTGATTCTGGAGAACTTCAATGTGGCCACAGAGGAGAGCACGGAGCCCCTGAGTGAGGACGACTTTGACATGTTCTATGAGACGTGGGAGAAGTTTGACCCAGAGGCCACTCAGTTCATTACCTTCTCTGCCCTCTCAGACTTCGCAGACACCCTGTCTGGCCCCCTGAGAATCCCAAAACCCAATCGGAATGTATTAATCCAGATGGACCTGCCCTTAGTCCCTGGAGATAAGATCCACTGTTTGGACATCCTGTTTGCTTTCACCAAGAATGTCCTGGGAGAATCCGGGGAGTTGGATTCCCTGAAGGCAAATATGGAGGAGAAATTTATGGCAACTAATCTTTCAAAAGCATCCTATGAACCAATAGCAACCACCCTCCGATGGAAGCAAGAAGACATTTCAGCCACTGTCATCCAAAAGGCCTATCGGAGCTACATGCGGCACCGCTCCAGGACAATCGCCAGCCCTGCAGGGGTGCCCAGGGCTGAGGAGGAGGCAGCATCACTCTCCAATGAAGGCTTTGCTGCGCTCATAGCAAATGAAAACTGTGTGCTCCCAGACAAATCTGAAACTGCTTCCACCACATCTTTCCCACCATCCTACGACAGTGTCACTAGAGGCCTTAGTGATCAAGTCAACTTGAGCACATCTAGCTCCATGCAAAATGAAGGGGAGGCTGTCAGTAAAGAAGCCACTGGGCCCTCATGTGGACCCTCCAGCATGGGCATGTCCAGTTCGGATGTGTCCGCTGCTCCGTGATAACTTACCAACACTGACTCACTAAAGCATGCCGCTAGTCACAGTGTCGCAGCTGGGCAGGGATGCAGTTGGTACCCACCTTTGGAGAAACCCTCACACAGCAACGGGAGTCAGAAGCCAAGGGCCTCTCCACAGTGACTTCCTTTTTCAATTTCAGTATCAGATGATGGATTCCCTTACTTTCCAGAAAATGTCCCTGGTCCTTTTATTTTGATGGTGACTAGAGCTTATCTTTACCAAGACCAGAACTCAGGACCAGAACTTTCAAAGATATATGGCAAGGATGTTGCTAAAGGGCCAAGGTTGTCTTCTGTGAAACAGCACATAGAGATTGGCAGTGTTATTTAGGATTTTGCATGACTGCATGTTGAGAGCTGCCAGACAACTACTCTGGCCTAAGATAATACCTGTGGTCTATGTCATGAAAGGCCTCTGAGCTATCCATTAAAATTAATATTTTTAAAGATATGTCAAAACCAATGTTATAACTTAAAGCATCATTTTAAAAAAATTATGTGACACTGATGTGTCATAAATCATGTCTCATTCACTTTCAAGTTTCCCGATATCTTGCAATTTTCAGCTAAAGCTGGGCAGACAGGAAGGAGCACTGTCCTGGGAGCTTGTTCTCATCCTAGCCAATTCTTCCACTGTTCGCCTGGCTGACCTGGGCCAAACTCTTTCACTTCTGAACCTCGTTCCCCATGGTGGCAGGAGGCAAAATGGATAGTCTCTGTAGTCCTTGCATTTCAAGTTGTAGAACTCAATGATGCCCTGTCCCAATTGAGATGAAGAAAACACTCTCTTCTGAGGCAGCAATGGCCAGACCTTTCTACTGTCTAGCCAAAAGGCAGTTTTTGTATATATTCCAGAGCCTATTTGACATCTCATAGACTTTAAGGAGGAAGGTTTTCACATTCCCCTCCAGCCAGGACTCCATAATTAGTATAAGTGAAAGAAAAGAGACATTTTGAGAAAGATGATCTGGGAGATAAAAGGTAAGGCCAATACTTTGTTTAATTCATCCTACAAATGGCATTAAGTACCTATTATTTGACAGGCCCTGCTCTAAGCACAAGGCATAATGGGAATTAATCCCCCAACGATTCATTGGACTTATGCAGTGGATGGGCTAAGGGTTGTCAGAGGATGATATTCAGGTCAAGAGCACATGGCAGGTCTTGAGATGAAAGAGTAAGAAGTTTGTGTGACGGCATAGGACATAAAGGCTCTTAATGACAGCTGTGATCTTCTATTAACTCTTGGGACATTCTCTGCCATGATGAGACAAGGATCAGGTCAATTCATTGATATGTGCTTGATCATTTCATAGAATTTCCCATGTATTCAAGTTACAAAACCTAAAGACTGGTCCAGCTTATGTGCTTCACAGACACAGATTTCCTGGGGCCTCACTCTCATTTCCCTATCACAGTTGACCCATCAGAGACCAAAGAGGCTTTCCAAATGCTTGTTGGGGTTTGCAAGCACCCACAGAAGCAGATTAGTTAGATGATTATTTATTAATAAAAGAGCACACAACCAAATTAGTAATCAGGGAAGTGCAAATTAAAATCATAGTGCTATATCACTATGCATCTATCAAATCTGTAAAACTTTTAGAATCTGTAACAAATATCAAGTGTCAGCAAAGATACAGAGCAACAGGAAGCTTAATGCACTGCTGGAGTATGCGAATTGGCATAAGCATTTTGGAAAACAGTTTAATTTACTGAAAGTTTACTATGTACTTTACTAAAGTACAGATACTCATCACTTGGGTTTTCCACAGGTAGGTATAAAACCTCGAAAAATCCATGCACACAAGCTCTAGGAGACATGAACAAGATTCCTTGTTATTATTGTTCATGATAGACCCAAATTAGACACAGCCTAATGTCCAGCAGCAGTAGAATAAATTAATAAATTTTGGTGTATTCTTTAAATGTAATTTTATGCAGTAATGAGAATGAATGAGATATAGCCCTGTACAAGTCTATAGATGAATCTTAAAGACATAATACTTAGTGAAAGAAGCCAGACAGACACCAGACTATATATACTATATGATTTTATGAGGTTCAAATCAGGCAAAATTAAATATACTGTTTGGGGATGCATAAAGAAAAGCAGGAATTAGTCCATGAAAGTAGGGGTAGAGGTTACTGATGGGGGAAAGGAGGCATTTGTGACTAGGTCTTTGGCAATGTTCTAATTTCCCACCTAGCTGGGTCTCTTTACAATTATTGTTTCTATAACCATGTGTCAAGTTAAACATATATATCTAATGCACTTTTCTGTGTGTATACAGCTCACAAGTTAAATTTTTTTAATATCTTGGGTTGGATTCTCTTCCCTTTTCACAGAAGTATTTACTATCTGCTGCTTTGAATTGTGGCATTTCTATATTGGACTTGGATTATCTGAGCTGATTTTTAAAAGGATTAGGAGTTCTATGTTAGGTAACAGAAAAGGAAATTCTAGAGAAAGGAAACTTTCAATTACCAACTTATTCAAGGAACCATCATCTCTCACAAGTATTATTTCAATAGCCTTCCAACTGGTCCCCCATTTCTACTCTTGTCCCCAGAAGTCTAGTCTCAAACAGCCACCGGAGCTCAAAATCCACCTGTGGCTTCTATGTTCTCCAAGTAAACATTATTACCATGTTTTACGTAATCTGACCCTTATTCCTCTCTGACCTCATCTTCACCCCAACTCTCTATGCTTCTGCCACACTGTCTTCTTCGCTTTTCCTTAAATACACTGGGCATAGTCTTGCCTCAGGACAAAGACCCTTGGAACTTTCTTTTCCTTCAGCCATTATATCCACATTGCGCACTCCCACACTTTCTTCAGTTCTTCCCTTACCAACCCATCTAATTATCAGCCCCATCCAGCATTTACCACCCTCTGAGATGTTATATATGTACTTGCTCATTGCCTGTCTTCCCCACTAGAATGTAAGCCCTTTGGGGGCATGGACTCTACTTGCTCATGAATGTATCCCCAGCACCAAGAACAATGTCAAAGTAAACTAACACTATTAGTCTTTGTCTTTCTTAAACAGTCCAAAGTTAGCTCCTCTTGGCCCAGTCCCCAAGGGTTAGCCATCACACAGACCAGGCGTGCTTGCTAAGTTGTTTCATTCGTGTCCAACTTTTTGCCACCCTATGGACCATAGCGGAAAAGGCACTGGCAGCCCACTCCAGCACTCAGCCTGGTGGCTGCCATCTATGGGGTCGCACAGAGTCGGACACAACTGAAGCGACTTAGCAGCAGCAGCATTGACCATAGCCCACCGGGCTCCTCTGTCCATGGGATTCTCCAGGCAAGAATACTGGAGTGGGTTGCCATGCCCTCCTTCAGGGAATTTTCCCCGCCCAGGGATCGAACCTGTGTCTCTTATGTCTCCTGCATTGGCGGGCAGCTTCTTTACCCCTGGCACCACTTGGGAAGCCGTCACATAGACAGTAGTATAGCATAAATGTGTTAACTTCAATAACAATCTCTATTAAGAAAAGATAAACCAGATCCAGAAGTGCCAGCCCACAGTATACCCGGGGGCAGGTACTGCTGGCCTTGACAGGGGAGTGATTTCTTGGTCCTGCTTCTGGGAGCCTTCCTCATCCTCTCTCCTACTCCCTTGAGACAGGAGCACTGGGAAGCAATTTCTTCTAAGGAATGGACAGCTTATTGTACTTTCTCTTGGTTATCAGTGAGCCCTGCATGCTGTCTTAAGGTCTGAGCAATCACCAGCCATTATTTCCCTGGACTGAAGTTTCTGCGACAATACAACTGCCTCAAAGCACTAGTATGATTTCTGTCTCTTGCATTTTGCCAACTCATTAGATCTTGTCGGGTTATGGTCTTTCAATCTAAAACTGGGACTGGACATTACTGCCTTTTAGCAATAGATGATTTGCCCTTCTTTACTCCTTAGCTGAATTGCGTGCATCCTGACTGCAGGCAGCCACCATACAGAGATATTGTTAACAAAAAAATTGGCTTGGGTGGAGAGGTACAGAGGAAGCTTACCTTCCCCTATCCCAGTCTGTATTCCATGGGCAGCTCTTTAGACTGGAGTAATAATCTCCTTCGCCTGGTAAGAGCACAGGGATGGGATCCTTTGAAGGAGGTGGGAGGAGGGGAGAGTGTTAGGCTTCTCCCAGCTCCATTCTTACCTCTGTCTCTAATTTTCCAATCATCAGTATGCTGGTAAATATTAAACAGTTAGATCTTCAGAAGTAAAAAAAATCGCTTATTTGTAGCATTTTCTGTTTTATGTGACATAAATACTCCCACCATGGCCCATGTCAAGCTACTGATGTGACATCCCTGAAGGCAGAATTGGGAAACGATGTCGACCTGAGTCAGTATGAGCTGGCTCCAGCACACCACTGTTTCCAGTTCTCCCTGCCTTTTCTCCACCAATATTAGCTTGGGACAGAAAGCTGGATTTTTTTCACTCTCCAAGGCATGATTATAAGATCTTGGGCTGCTGGCCATAGTTAGAAAAGGCCTCCCTTTCTGTTTTCATATTGGCCAGTTGAGGCAGTTTGTTTTTTGTGTGTGTACCTTTACTAAACCTGCAAGAAGTAGCCCACACCTTTCCAAATTTTACAGATGTTTCTATCAAAGTCCTTCAACCCCTGATGCATGACGTAGGTGGTCTGAGTCTCCAGTTATAACAGGTTACAGCATAACAGAAATTTCTAGATTCAGACCAGGGGGGTGGGAGATTCTCAGTGCTAGCCTAGCTCATCTTAGCCAATGCCACACTTTAAGGTCTATTAATAATAACACCCATCTCCATCTATCAATTTCTATGTCGGTAGGAGTTATTTGGTTACAAGCAACAGAAACCCATTCCAGCATAAAATGTACTGGATGACTGCAGGGAAGCTCAGAATGGAACTAAAAAGCTGAACACAGCAAGGACAGCCGCCAAGGCTGGGCAGGTTTCTGGGTGTTAGGCACCAATAGACAATCTCTTCATGGGGTCAGGACCAATCAGTATCTACTTTTCTTTTTTTTGGTTAGTGTCCAGTTAGGATTCAGATTTCAAGGAGAGAGCATCTGATTGGCCCACCTCCAGCAAGAAAAGGGAGGGGCATTTTGATTGATAGCTCCAGCATAGAAGAAGAAGGCTAGGCAGACAAAAATGCCTGAGGAGTATTCAACCCATGAGTTAAATTAATGTTTTCTAAAGATCTCTCTGGCAACAGTGACAGGTTACAGAGATTTTGAATTTGGAGGCAGAGATTAAGGAGGGGATTGTGCCAAATGGGGACCTGAAGTGTGGATTTTTGAGTGTCTCATGTACATTGACCACTGGTCACCAAATCTACTCAAAAAGAATGTCCCCCTCCATCCCACCCTCTGCCCCTCCACACCATGGACAAGGGTGCCAGCTTCTATCTGCATCTCTGGTGACAGTTCCCAGTCCTTTTCCTCCAGATAAATGCTCCCTAGGACCCAAGTATCAGCAATGTTACTCTGTCTCTGGAAAATCACTCATATATTGCCTGAAGTGGAAATATGTTTCAAGTGTCTTTCCCTGAGAAGCCCCAGATGACTTATCATCCAAGTGAGTTCAGGCAGAGAAAAGCTGGATTTGCCTGTGGGCAGTGAATCTATACCAAGGAAAGTTCATGGCTACTGTTGGCCCTTTAAAACACCAGTTCTGACAGTAGAACCAACAACCACAGCAAAGCTTGGTCAATATGATTCATTGTGCAAAGAACAAATTCTAAAGGGGTATGCATGAAGAAGACTCATTACTTTATTTTTCCCTGAGCAGAACTGAGTTAATTGATTATTAGAAATGCAGCTGCTCTTGCTTACAGACTTAATCATATTACAAAGTAACCTAAAGGCATGTGTGTGTGTGCCTGTTGAATAATGATGCTTCTTGTAGTTAGAACAGGGAGCCCCAGAACCACTTGGAAGCTGAAGATGTCTGCAAATGATCCACACAGAAATACTCAACTCATCAGCTAAGTAATTTGGTGCTCCAGACCAAGTTCTGGATGAGGCCAGAAGGTCCCACTTTGATTCCAGACCTTCCCTTGCTCACATATCATAACTTCTCTGAACAACCTTCTTTGTCTCTACAGCGGGAATAAAGATTCCTCACCAAGGAAGTTTAACAGAGATATGCCCTCTCTGCCCACTGAAAGAAGCAGAAAGAGAAAGGGAGAGAAAATGAGAGAACGCATTCTGCCACACTATATCCCAGGGTCTCCTCACATAGTGCAGGGCCGTACCCCACCCCCATTGAGCATGTGTTGGGTGGGAAACACTGTGCTTCACGTGCAAAGGAACATCTCACCACATGCGGGGTCCTCTCTGGACACGACCAGCACTTTGAGGGTCAGAATGGAAGGTAGCTCCTCCAAAGTCCACTCTGGGAGGCCACACTTGGATCCTACTGTTTTGACTCCACTGTGATTGTTGTTCAGTTGCTCAGTCGCATCTGATTCTGCAACTCCATGGACTGCAGCACGCCAGGCTTCCCTGTCCATCACCAACTCCTGGAGCTTGCTCAAACTCATATCTATTGAGTCAGTGAAGCCATCCAACCATCTCATCCTCTGTCATCCTTTGCTCCTCCTGCCCTCAATCTTTCCCAATATCAGGGTCTTTTCCAGTGAGTCAGTTCTTCACATTAGCTGGCCAAAGTATTGGAGCTTCAGCTTCAACATCAATCCTTCCAATGAATATCAGGATTGATTTCCTTTAAGATTGACTGATTTGATCTCTCTGCAGTCCAAGGGACTCTCAAGAGTCTTCTCCAACACCACAGTTCAAAAGCATCAATTCTCTGTCACTCAGCCTTCTTTATGGTCCAGCTCTCACATCCATACATGATTACTGGAAAAACCATAACTTTGACTAGATGGACCTTTGTTGGCAATGTAACATCTCTGCTTTTTAATACGCTGTCTAGGTTTGTCATAGCTTTTCTTCCAAGGAGCAAGCATCTTTTATTTTGTGGTAGCAGTCACCATCTGCAATGATTTTGGAGCTCAGGAAATTAAAGTCTGTCACTGTTTCCATTGTTTCCCCATCTATTTGCCAGGAAGTGATAGGACTGGATGCCGGTCTTTGTTTTTTGAATGTTGAGTTTTAAGCCAGCTTTTTCACTCTCCTCTTTCACCTTCATCAAGAGGCTATTTAGTTCCTCTTTGCTTTCTGCCATAAGGGTGGTGTCATCTGTATATCTAAGGTTATTGATATTTCTCCCAGCAATCTTGATTCCAGCGTGTGCTTCATCCAGTCCAGCATTTCTCATTATGTACTCTGCATATAAGTTAAACAAGCAAGGTGACAATATGTAGCCTTGATGTACTCCTTTCCCAATTTGGAACTAGCTCACTGTTCCATGTCTGGTTCTAACTGTTGCCTCTGTAGCAGCTCCTATTTGTGCCCCACACCACACCCCTTGCCCCATCTGACTTTGAATAGAACTCTGCAGCTTTTTGTCTTCAGAGCCTTCTCCAAAGCCACTTTTCCCCACACAGACATGGCAGCCCAGAAGTGCAGAGGGAAGGGGAGATGTTGACAACCTCGAGGACGATACTCAATCAATGCAGGAATGCAGGATTTGGATGATAAATTAATATCCTAGCCTCCCAAGCTGTGGAGGAACAATTCTGAATCAGGTTTCTCAGAGAAGTGATAGAAAGTCTGAGTCCTCATATAGGGCCAGTCTTTCACAATCCTGAAAGTAAGGGTCTCCTCACCTTTCTGCTTAGGTGACTCTCTGGTCTCACCCTGACCCTGCCCTGCCCAGTTGCCCACAGCACTAACCAGCTTTGAGGGGAGTTTCTCCCTTCCTTAGCTAATTCTCTCTCTGCTTCTTTACTTTTGGCTCCTGGAATTACCTCGGAAATAAACCTTCCTCCTAAGCAATGCACTCCAGTATTCTTGCCTAGAGAATCCCATGGAAGAAGGAGCATGGCGGGCTACAATCCACAGAGTCGCAAAGAGTCGGACACGACTGAGTGACTAACACACACACCCAAATCCTTGTCTCAGTTCCTGATTTGGGGGAATACAAATTAAGACAACTCCCAGATAGCCCCCTGCTCAGAGTTAGGAAGCTGTTTTCTCATGCTGTCCACATGTCCATCATCCCATCTGCAGGCTTTTTATATATTGCTGCTGGAATATATAAGGTCTGCAGGAAAGGAATCACTTCCCCAAGGTTATATGAGGTGTGCAAAGGGTCCCACCCAGAAGTGAGATTGTCATCTCCTCTCGTAGCTCTCTACCCATCACCCAGCTGCCTCTGACTGATGAGACAGTTAAAGCTCCCATCCCCTATTGAATAGTGCTCTCAAGCACTATTGAAGATTTGATTTTGGTGATAACTGCCCTAAGACCAAGTAGATCCTTGCCTCTGCTTCAAAATTGTTCTATGATAAATAAAAGCTTAATTACAAGCTTGAGTTTCAGTTTCGCACCACATCTTATAAACGGACAAAGATCCTTGACAAGTCCACAACCTCTTATGGCCCCCTTTTCCATCAGTTTATTGTATTGGACTACTTTGGCACTCCACTATTTGCAATAAGACTCTCCAAACTGGGGCTTTACCCAGAAGTTGTGGGGTGCCTTTTTCTGACACACAGCGTCATAGTAAGTGACGTCAGTTAACAAGGAACTTGGCTGGTGCCACTCAGAGCAGCAGAGGACTGTGGGAGAAACTTCCTGGCTTCCCCCTTGTTGTCTGCCCCAGAAAGAAATCAATGAGCAGCCAATGCTGTCTCCAGAACACTGGCAAACAAAGGGTCAAACTGGTGGCTCCATCCCAGGGCATCATGTATGTGGACTGTGCTCACCTAAGTCACCCATTGTGCGCCGTGGACCGGGTGACTTCTTTGGACTGAGCCCGCACCGTGTTTTACATTGGTCTAAATCTCTCTGGATAGAGATCTCTTCGAAGATAATAGTGAGCACTTCTAGATATGGTTATCCTGCCAGTTACAACACTTCCTGCAGCCACTAGTTCTCAAAATCCCTCCCAGGATCTCTCCCAAAGAGAACCTACAGACTAAGACAAACTTTACCCACAACACCCTGCCACAGTGGGGAGAGGACTATTGTGCCCACCCTGGTCCCCCAAGAGCTGATGTCCAGTCAGAACTAGATGTGCAAAAAAAAAAAAAAAAGAACTAGATGTGCAAGGGATTTATCAGGAGAATCATTATGATGAATAAAAGGGAAGGAGCAGGAGTCAGCAGAGAGAGCCTTAGGCTGTGATGCAGGTCTCCTACTGTGAAAGGAGAGAGGGAAGGAAGGAAAATGAGACAGGAAGAATCTCAGACCATACTGCAGCTCTGAGAAAGTCACAGCCAAGTGGGTGGAGACTTCCAGGAAAAAGACTGCCCAGTGGAGGACTCTGTTGGGCAAGAATGACCCAGCTCTTGTTCCCGCCTCCCTATCTCTAGTCATGGATTGGAGCAGCACAGGAAGAGCATAACTTCTGCATGAACACTGCCATAGATCATGAAGGTGCTACAGTTGGAGGTCATTAGAGCACACGTTCCGAATATATTGTCTAAGAATCCTGAGCTATCTTGGACCATAAGTGATGTTTTCTGGTTAGATCTAGCAACACCTCCTCCCTGAGTCCCCACGGTCATCATGGATTGCTCTGAAGTAGAGGCCCCATTCAAGAAGACTCCACACAATAATTTTTATATTTTCCAGATCAGTACAGAGGAGGAAGCTTACCTCCTCCCCTCCTGCAGGGATGGTCCCTTCTCTTCTAGTACCATCTACCAGGGCGGGGACTAGAGTGAGGAAAGCAAGGTGTCCTGGGCAGAAAATTTCAGGAAATGACTCATTTTCAAGTGCTGATCTTGCACTTTCATAAAGCCAAGAGTTAAATTTTGCACCCTGACACCTTTCTGGCCTCATCTAGGTTCGTCCCATGACCACTGCTTCTAATTCATCCACTGAACTCTGGAGTATCATCAGCAATATCATCAGCCGGAGGTTATACTCTGCCACTCAGCCATGCCACAGCCTCTGGCTCACTGTCCACAACCCTATTCCTGTCCTCAGTTCCAGAGTGATTGGTCCAATACTCGGGTTTCTCAGATCCAGTGATCATATCCCTCACCCTGCATTCGCTACTGAGACAGTGGTCTATCCTGAACCTTGTCATCACTATCAACAACACCAGTCTTATACTTTGGTCAACTATCCCCTCACCAGTACACTTACCTTAATACCTCCACTGAAATATAATTCTCCAAAGGCTGTAGGTCTTCCATCCTTTGCCTTTTCATCACTCCCATTCTCTTCTTGCCCACTCTGATGTCAAGGTCTAGCTTGATAATCACATGCTTCGAAACACTTTCAAATCTTTTGCCACCTTCCACCTGAATCCTACATGTCCAGTAAAACCTTAAACTACTCCAATTTAACCCAAATCTCTACCCTCTTTGCTCCTACTCCAGACAGTTGCTGGTCTTATTTCAGTTTCATAATCACAAACCTTAGATGGGCTCTAAATATTGTCCAATGATCCTGTCCTGCATTTCCCTAGAAAGTTCATTTTCCTACCCACCAAACTGACACTTTTGTGTCTCTTCTCAAACCTCCAATCCTTCTAACCCCTGACTTCTCCCCATCATTCATTCTCAGTCTATGCTCCCAACTCCTACTTCTCTATTCAGTGACTCAGTTTCATTTTTGCCACTCACCATTTCTTAAATTTTTATTTTTTATTGAAGTGTAGTTGATGCACAATATTAATATTATATGTTACAGGTATAAAATATAGTGATTCAAAAATTATAAGGGTTTATACTTCATTTATATTTACTATAAGATATTGGCTGTATCCCCTGTGTTATACAATATATCCTTGTACGCTATTTTATACATAATGGTTCGTACCTCTTAATCCCCCTCCCTAATATTTCCCTTCTTTCCTTCCCTCTCTCCACTGGTAACCACTAGTTTGTTCTCTATATCTGGTGCATCTGCTTCTTTTTTGTTAGATTCACTAATTTGTTGTAATTTTTAGACTCCATAGATAAGTGATATTACACAGTATTTGTCTTTGTCTGACTTCTTTCACATAGCATAATAACCTTCCATGTTGCTCCAAATGAGAAAATTTCATTCCTTTTCTTATGGCTGAGTAGTAGTCCAATGTGTGTGTGTGTGTGTGCACACACGCGTGCACACACACATCTTCTTTATCTATTCACCTATTGATAGAGACTTGGGTTGTTCCCATATCTTGGCATTTGTAAATAATGTTGCTATGAACATTGAGTACATGTATGGTTTTGAATATGTGTGTTTTCTTTTTCACATGCATACCCAGAAGTGGCATTGCTGGGTCATATAGTAGTTCTACTTTTAGTTTTTTGAGAAAACTCCATACTGTTTTCCACAGTGGCTGCATCAATTTACAATCCCAGCAACAGTGTATAAGAGTCCCGATTTCTTGACATCCTAGCCAACATTTTTTATTTGTGTTTTTTTTTGATGACAGCCATTCTGACAGGAGTGTGACGGTATCTCATTGTGGTTTTGATTTGCATTTCCTTGCTGTTATCGTTGTTGAACATCTTTCCAAGCACCTATTGGCTATCTGCATTTCCTCTTGGGGATACAAGTTGTAACACTTCTGAATGAAATCTTGGATCATCCCAGAACTTTTCTAACTACTCTTATGTAATAAGCAGTCTGTTGGTCACTTTAAGCCCCAAACACAGTTGATGTGATATTTAGCATGTCAGTCCTGTGTAATAGCCAAAGTTTCCAACTTCATTCAAGGTTCTGGCTCTTCCTCCTCCTTAGCTAAGGCGGGCTGCAGCAGGCTGCTGGCTTCCTGGGAAGGGGTGTTGGTTGTGTTGATTGCTTTCTCTCTTCACTTGTCTGCTCCTGCTCTCCTAGGTGCTGTTTCTGATTCCAACAGGGTTTGGGGGTTGGAGAGAGAAGGGCACTGGAAAATTCTCCTGCTTCCTGCGCCAGGCCAACATTTAAAGATGACCCTCTGGGAGTTTCTGTGACTTCATCTAAAAGCTCTGATTCCTGGAGATCTCTCACCTGCAGGTCCTTTGTTTGGAGTAACACCCTCTCCTCCAGCTCATCCTCCTACTCACTTCCTTCTGTAGCCCTGAGAAGCCCTGAGGCGGCCCCCCTCCAGGTGCTGTCTGCTGAGGGGCCCTGATAGATTCATAGACTCACTCTCTTTTTCTCTCTCTCTCATACCCCACATCTGATGCCTGGGGACAGTCACAGGTCTGACAAATACTCTGCCAAATTCTGGGAGGGCATCTCCATCACAACAAAGCCACCTCTCCTTCAGCTTCTCTGCCAACAGCTAGGACAGCCCACTTTTAGCTGATTAATGTCCCAGGTAGGAGCAAACACCAACCACTACATCTCCCATTTGCAAGGATCCCAAAGTTGGCCTCTTAAAATCCTCCTCACAGGGTTCAGATATAAAGGCAGGCACCCCACCCACAATACCTCGCCAGTGAATATGGGGATGGGTCTCTGTACACTGTCTCAGCCCACTCTTGCCCCTCCCATCAAAGAATCATCCTTAAAAATCTTTCCACCTTCAGGCAGATTGCCTATCTCTACGTCACTTAGTTTTCTTCTGGAGTTTTGCGTTGTTCTTTCCTCTGAAATATATCTTATGGTATCTATCTTTCTGTGTTTGTGGTCTCCATTCTGCAGGCTGCAAGACTATAGCTGCTCTCACTGCTGGTGTCTGCCCTCGGGTGGGTGGGGTTGGTCCAGGGCCTTGTGCAGACTTCTTGGTGGGAGGGCCGGTTGCCTGTCCACTGGAGGGTAGGGCTGGGATTGTCTTTCTGGTGGGCAAGGCCCCGTCAAGGGGTGTATGTGTTTAGAGGCGGCTGTGGGCAGACTGTCTGCTGGTGGGTGGGCCTGCATTCCACCCTGTTGGCTGTTTGGCCAGAGAGGTCCCAATACTGGTTCCTGCAGGCTATTGGGTGGGATCAAGTCTTGGCACCAAAATGGCAGCCTTCGGGAGAGCTTGCGAAGTGGACTCTTCACTGAGGCTTCCACCATCAGTGTCCTTGCCCCCAGTGAGAGCTACAGCTGCCCCCCACCTTCCCGGGAGACCCACCAAGACACGCAGGTAGGTCTGGTCCAGGCTCCTACAGAGTCACTGCCCTGCCCTGAGCCCCAGCGCCTGTGACATCTCATGTGCGCCCCCCCGCAGTGGAGTCACTGTTTCCCCCAGCTCCTGCACTCAAGCCCCTCTGGCCTTCAAAGCCAGATGCTCTGGGGCCTCCTCCTCCCTATGCCAGACCCCCAGGCTGGGGAGCCTGACGTGGGGTTCAGAACTCTCGCTCCTGTGGGAGAAACTCTGTGACAGAATTATTTACCAGCTTGTGGGAGACAGTGGATACGGAACTTGATTATATACCCAAAGCTTCCAACCTACCGTCTCGTTGTGCTTTCTTCTTGGTCTTTGGATGGATAATATCTTCTTTGGTAGGTTCAAGTCTTTTTTGTCAATAGTTGTCCAGCAGTTAGTTGTGATCTTGGTATTTTTAAGAGAGACAGTAAGCTCAAATCCTTCTACTCTGCTATCTTGCCTCCTCTGTCTCTGAAGTGTTGGCATAGCTCTGTTCAACAATACATTCAATTTTTAGGGTAGTTGCAGGGCTTCCAGAAAAAAAAAAAGCATGTCTCATAGTATATATAGGTGATCCATGATTTCAGGATTCCTCTAGCCCCAAGGAATCCTGGGAGATTCTCACCCAGGACTCAGGTGGCCTCTTCTCACCTGGCCCTTGAAAAATTCTTCCATCATCATCCTGACAGCCTTACTCCTTCATCCCTCAGTGTAGGTGGAGTTTTAAGAGTCATGTAAGTATTTCATCAAAAATTTGCATCTTGGTCTAGCACCTTACTTTAACATGTCAGATGTATTATATTTTGGTGTCTCAATCAACACTTAACAATTTAACACCCTTTTACACTTCATTGAAAGAATAAAGTTATCAGACAACTTCCCACCAGCAAATAGACCAATTCACCTGCTTCAATGAGCATATTCTCTGTATTCCCTCCTCCTAAAATGGAAAAAAGTTTCTGCTGAAATCAAAAGTCAGTCTGTGCTCTGGACCACGTACATCTTCATCCACCCTCCTTCATCATCAATATCTTCATTCCCATCAGCCTTCAAATATGTTCTTTATGCCCCACCTTAAAACACACACACTTCCTTCCCCCTTCTCCTAATGTCTTCCTCCTGTCCATCTCCCTGATCTCCTTCACAGCAAAACTTGACTGAACGGTGATCTAGACTCTCTCCACTCACTTAACACTTGTTTGTTGACTAATTTGGTTTGGATAGAATTTTTTTTCTTGCTAATTTTTATCCTAACTTTAAAATAAAGAGAAAAGTAGAAAAGGACAATTCCACAAGCAAACCCTCATTGACCATTACCTAATGGTTAAGGGTAGTGAACATCTTTTCATGTCCTTATTTGCCATCTGTAAATCCTCTTCAGTGAAGCATCTGTTCATGTCTTTGGTCCATTTTTCAATTTTATTGTGGGTTAGTATTACTGTTGAGATTAGGGAATTTTGTATATATTCTAGATAGGAGTCCTCTGTCAGGTATGTGAGCTGCAAGTATCTTGTCTTTTCATCCTCTTAACAGGATCTTTCGCAGAGCAAAAGTTTTTTAATTTTGGCGAGATGCAATTTGCCAAATTTTCCTTTTATGGATCATGTTTTTAATGTCAAGTTTAAGTCCTGAAATCTTTCACCTACATATTTTTCTAAAAGTTTTTTAGTTTTACATTTACATTTAAGTATGTGATCTATTTTGAGTTAACTTTGAGGTTTGGGTTTCAGTTCATATTTTTGCCTAGAGATATCCAATTGCTCCTACACCATTTATTCAAAAGTCTTGGGCTTCCCTTGTGGCTCAGCTGGTAAAGAACCCACCTGCAATGCAGGAGACCTGGGTTCGATCCCTGGGTTGGGAAGATCCCCTGGAGAAGGGAAAGACCACCCACTCCAGTATTCTGGCATGGAGAATTCCATGGACTGTATAGTCCATAGGGTCGCAAAGAATCAGACACGACTGAGCAACTTTCACTTCACTTTCATCCTTACTCCATTGAATTGCTTTTGCACCTCTGTCAAAAATCAGTTGGACATTTTGTGTGGGTTTTTTCTGAGTTCTGTCTTCCATTCCAAGGATTTTTGTGCTTAGCCCCTCACCGGTGCTACACTGTCTTGATTGCTGTGGATATATAGTAAGCCTGAACATTGAGGAGAGTGATTTCTCCCACTTTTTATTTTCAAAATTATTTTAGCTATTGTAAATCCTGGGCCTTTCCATATAGAATTTAGAATAAACTTGTCAATGTCTACAAAAACTATTGCTGAGATTTTTGACAAGAATTGCAATAACTCTGTAGGTTAATTTGGGAAGAATTGACATAGTCACTATAATGAGTCTTAAAATTCATTAACATGGTATGTATCTCTATTTATTTAGATATTTTTGAATTTTAAAAATCCACATCTTATAATTTTTAGCATTTAGATCCTATACATGTTTTACTAGCTTTACATGTAAGCATTTCATTTTCCTTGGAGTAATTAGAATGATAGTTGTGTTTTAATTTCAGCTCACTGTTAGTATATAGAAGTGTGATTGCATTTTGTGTGTTGATCTTGTATCCTGGGATCTTGCTCAACTCATTGGTTAGTTATAGGAGTTTGCTTTTGTAGATTCCTTGGGATTTTCTAATAGATAATGTTATCTGCAAACAGGGAACTTTCTTTCTTTTTTTTTTTCTTTCTTTCTTTCTTTTTAATATGTACGCTTTTACTTCTTTTTCTTTTTGCCTGGCTAGAACTTCCAGTACTATGGTGAATAAGACTGATGAGAATAGTCATCCTTGCCTTGCTTCCCAGTCTTAGAGGGAAAGCATCCTGTTTTTCACCATTAAATATGATGTCAGTTGTAGGTTTTTTATAGATGCTCTTTCTCAAGTTAAGGAAGTTCCCCTCTATTCCTAACTGAGTGAGAGGTTATATCATGAATAGGTGTTGGGTTTTGCCAAATGCTTTGTTCTGTATCTGTTAATATGGACTGAATGTAGCATTGGCTCCTATAGCAGAGGCTTAGACAGTCAGAGGTTCATTACTCTGCCACATAGAAGTCCAGATGAGAAGTCTAGGACTGAAAAGCAGCTCCAGAACCATCCTTCTATTGAGCTACTCTGACATCTTCACCATGACGCCTCTATCTCATGGTTCAAGAGGGCGCCCCTCACTCGCACTGCTGTCCGCACATTCCAGCCAGTAGGAGGTGGGAAAGGGAGGGCACATTCTTTCCTTCTGAAGGCATGAGTGGAAGTTGCCCACATTTCTTTTCTCACAGCCCCACCCCCCCACATGACTAAGTTCCAACAAGAACACAATCCCGTCTAGGTTCTGGTCCTCCATTATATAACTATTCAGCACAGGAGACCAGCCTTGCCTGCACCCTCAGGGAATGGCACACCATCCACCTTGGAAAGGGTTGTCTTTCTACCTTTTCAGTTACCTAACTGACAACTTACTACCTCATTAACAATCTTTACATTAAATTACTCTCTATCTAAATAAGTGATAAGGACTTCTAGCTTCAGCTTGGAGATGCAGATAGCTAAAAGCTGAAGCCAGGCTCTATGGGAAGCAAGGTTGACCTGGTGCCCGACACTCCTTTCTAATATGGGGGCCTAAGGGCTCCTCTTCTCTGCACCTCTCAGAAACTAGGAGTCCAGAGCAGCTCTATACTCCCACGGTGCACATTGAAGATGCCAGGGCCCCACATTCACCCCTGGGGGCCCCAGCAACAACAGCCACTGCCACTTCCAGGCCTGAGGCAGGCCACTCCTCGTCCCGGGACCATCCCCTCCCCTGAGAGCAGTGAAGGAGCTGGCATGGTTGATGTCCCCGCCCCGGCAGCCCCGATGCTATGAGCCGGCGAGAGTGGGAGGCAGCTCCTCTGTTCTCCTGTCAGCCTTCTCTTGAGAAGCCTGCATTCCAGCCCCTGCCTCTTATCTCTTCAAAAGCTGATACACTCACAGACAAGAGGCGGCTTTTGTCAGCTGCTGCCAGTTCTGAGCATTTTCTGGCCCAAAGCATTGACTTGCAGTGAAAAAACCAATTTCCCTACCAAGTCTTCTGAAGTCTCTTGTCAGGCCCGGGCACCCTGGCTCACCCTCTTCTCTCAGGAGTGTGGAGGTGGGGGAGAGGGGGTTGGGTGATCTGCCAGCCACGGCGCCCCAGGACACACGTCAGCGTGTGGACAGAGTCCTTCCTTGGGTGCCTGTGGGCTTGTGGGCTTCCTTCCTTTGTTGCTACAGCACTCGCGAAATGTCAGAGAATTTCATAATCCCCACAGGCTTTTGTCTTAGAGATGGGGAAACTGAGGCCTGGAGGATCCTGGGAGTTGGGCTGCCCCGCACCAGGGCTTGAGTCGTTGGGGCTGCTGACCCCATATCCTCTTTCTATATCTGTGAAGCTTTTACTCTTAGGACGCTGTGGATGCTGGAGAGGGGCAGGAGCTAAGAGGGTCCCTAGGTGTGGAACCAGGACCCACTCACTGGCTCCCTCCCTTGCTTTCTACCACGGCAGCACTAGGGAGCAAGTGTCTGGGGAAAAAAAGAAAAAAAGAACAGAACTAACAAACAAACCAAAAAAAAAAAAAAAAATCCAGGCTTTCATTTTAAAGTCCACAACCCCTGTTTCTGGGCAACCAGAGCCTTCAGTTCAAGCTCATGTGCAGAGCAGTGGAGATTGAATGCTTGCAGTCCACAGACCCTGTTCCAGCTCTCTGGGGCTCGGAACAGCGGCTTTGACCATTGTCTCTTCAAGAACCACACACACCTCTCCTTTTTCTTCCACACACACCCACACCCACACGCTCACACATGCCTGAAGGAAATACCACTTCTGTTCAAAAAGGTAAAGATGCCTTCTTTTTTCTTTTTAAATTGTATATTTATATTTTAATTTACATTCAGGCAAATTCATCCTTTTTAGTGTACAGTTGTGTGAGTTTTTGTCAAGTGCAGAGTCGTGTAACCACCACCACGGTCACAACCCAGATCTTAAAACATTCCCTCCCTCATGCTGCCCCTCCAACCCCACACCTCCCTCCACACCAGTCCCTGGCAACCACCGATCTGTTTCCTGTTCCTTTAGTTTTGCCTTCTCCAGAATGCCTTACAGATGGAATCTTCCAGTATATGTAACCTCTTGAGGCTGACTCCCTTCACCCAGCATGACACATTTGAGATTCAGTCAAGTTATGTGTATCAATAAAAATGCTTCACGAAGGCAGAAAAATCAAACTGTGATAGGAACTCTGTGACTAAGCACAGTGCCCATCTGGCGGGGGTCTCTAGCTCTGAGCATAGCTCCCCAGCTCCCCTGTAACCAGCCTCACCCTCCATCAGCCTAAATTCCATTCCTGCCCCGAACTGCTTCCCTACCCAGAGCCCAGAATTTCCATCCTTCCCATCAGCACCCACCTACTTCTGATCCTCGTTCACGTGACCACACGGGGTGCTCCAGACTCCTCGTGGGGTGCTGGGCCCTCATCCGGAAGAGGAGAACCCAAACACTCACGTAATACATAATACAATGTAAAACATGGTAGAGAGAGAAATGGTGGGAACCAAAGAGGACAGGACAGTGTGTGTCCTCCCTAAAGACATTTGTAGCACTATCAACTGTCAGACACACTGGAGCTGCCCCTCAACATCCCCACCCACAAACACAGCTGTGGGCTGCACTCAGGGGCCCAGACTCTGGTTCACAGCCTCCGAGTCTCTCATACTGAACCTCTTCCTCGAATCCACAACTGTGCCGATACAAGCTATGACACAGGGCAACCACGTCACAGTTACGAAGGTGGCAGGACTCAGGGGGACCACATGGCCTTTGTGGGCTGGGACAGAACAGGAAGCAGGTCGCCCTATGTGGACCTGGGATGCGTCTATGGAATATGATTCAAATAGATGAAGCTGGTGGAGAGGGCAGCTGAGTGGAAGAAATGAAGTCCAGGAGATCTGACCCTGGCCATAGCAGGCTAGTGCTTCTTATTCTACAAAACCCAGACCCAGGACGGTTTTTCTGTGCACAGAATCCATCTTTGGCTCTTTTCCAACACCTGCCATATCACATCTGCTGAGACCAACACATATACGACCCCACATATACGACCCAGGGTAGGAGGATGCTGTGGCAAACTGCCCCCCACCCCTCTTAGGATCGAGGTGCTGTTGTCCCTCCAGCTGCCAAGAGTATGGTTGCTGACAGCTCAAAGCTGCACCCACTCTGAGCACTGCCCCTGGCTTGCAGGAGCTGCCTCACCATTGTACCACCAAAGACTGAAGTTCAGGTAGAAAAAGTTGCTCACTCTCCTCAGTATCAACTGGGGACAACTCCACGGGATCACCCAGCTCCAGAGTCTCCTGTGGCCTTTGGCTGAAGCCTCTGTTGCAGCTGCATTGGAGATCAACGTCTCCTCTGCCCAACCCTGCTCCCTCACATCCTTAAGGACGTTGATCCCCAGTCCACTCCCTAGAAACCTCATACATGAAAACCTCCATCTCAGAGTGTTTCCAGGGAACCCAACCGAAGGCAAAGGGTGAACAGGCTTTAGTCAGTACGAATGCCAAGTTCAGCCTGTAAAATATTTATTGTAGTTCTCACGTGTTATTTCATTTGATCCTCTCAACGACTCAGTCGGGTGGGTATATAGTTATTCCACTCTGTATATGAGTAAAGTCTGGAAAGGGTATGTGTCATCCGAGTTTGCGTGGACAATAGTAATTGATCTGAGCTGAGCTTCCCACCCTCCAAGCCTGGATCTCTAGTTCACTACACTGGTCAGAGCTGATGTGTGAGGGACAAGAGTTTATGAGGAAGAGATGGTCTAGGTGGAGGCAGGAGCAGTCGGACACGTACAGCTGTGCTTCACACAATTTGGGGGCAAAATGAACATTCTTAGCCATCAGAGATTTACGTCTATTTTCTCTCAATTCTCCAGCAGATGGCAGTCGAGTGTCTGGAGGAAGGGGCAGCTCTTCATTTGAAGACCGGCATCATTTGGGCTGGGAGCTGGCAGAGGTAAGGGGTTGGGTATGACTAGGGCTGAAGGTAGATGTAGGACCCAGCAGGTACCAGCTGGCAATGGTCCCCCAATAAGTGTTAGCCTGTCCTTCACCTAGGTATAAAGGGGGAATCAGGTCACCATCCCCTGGTAGCTCAGCTGGTAAAGAATCTGCCTGCAATTCAGGAGACCCCAGTTCAATTTCTGGATCAGGAAGATCTCCTGGAGAAGGGATAGGCTACCCACTCCAGTATTCTTAGGCTTCTCTGGTGGCTAAGACGGTAAAGAATCTGCCTGCAATGTGGTAGACCTGGGTTCGATCCCTAGGTCAGGAAGACCCCCTGGAGAAGGGAACAGCAAGCCACTCCAGTATTCTTGCCTGGAGAATCCCCATGGACAGAAGAGCCTGATGGGCTGCAGTCCATGGAGTTGCAAAGTGTCAGACATGGCTGAGTGACTTAGCACACAGGTCCTTGCCCTTGACCATGAGCAAAGCCCCTTCCAAAGAGAATGCTGACAACCCACAAGGGTACCATGTGATTGCTACTTAAACTTATCTGGAGGAGAAACTGATATGGAGGACTTCCTTCAAAATATAGTGGACTGAAGACACCTCTTAAAATTTCACTAAAATTATACTGAAACAATTTTAAAAGACATAAACCCTCCCTATAAGGACAAAATGTCTGGAAGAGGAAGCAACAGCAGCTATGATAACAACTTTTTGGAAGTTGTGAATGGTAACTGACTTCAGAGCCGGGAAGGTTGAATTCAAAGGAAGCGTGCAAAGGAGGCACGCCAAAGGAGGCGTGCCAAGGAGTGCAAAGAACTCCTCCACCTCAAAACCCTGGAATATTTCTAGAACTCAGACACTAGGTACCTCTGGAAGTAGGGAGGAGAGGTGAGGCCAAAAACAAGAGAGCTGGTGTACGGCTTGTATTAAGAGCACTTGGGTTTCCAGATCCCTCCCCATTCAACACAACCTGATTGCAAGTAAGAGAGAATCTGGTTTCGTCTGTCTACACAAGGGGTGAAAGAAAGTATGGAGGTGTGGGCTCTGGGGATCATGATCACTGGGGCCAACCACTCCAAATCTCCTGGCCTTCCCTGCATGGACACATGATGGCTTCATCAGCTCCAAGCATCATGCCCTCATTCAAGGCAGGAGGAAGGGGGAGAAGAAAGACAGCTCACCCCACTGCTCCTGTCCTCTTTCATCAGGAGAGGAAATGCTTTCCCAGGATCCACCCTTCCCCAGCAAAGCTTTGCTTATGACTCCAGGCCGTTATAGAATCACGTGGTCAGCCCCAGCTATAGGGAAAATTGGACAGGCAAATACTCAGCTTGTCCAGCCTCCATAGGGGAGACAGGCAAAGGAGAAGGAAGATGGCAATGAATGTGGAGGGAGCACAGGTCCCAGACGGCAGGGCTTCCAGTGGACGAGACTGGGTGGGTGCCCAGGATCAGAGGTCTTTTCTTTTGGGCTGGTCATTTTCTCATGCGGAATTCCTCAGTCTTTTGCCAGAGTTATGGCACCTAGCAGAGAGATCCAGAGATCTCAGTAGATCCTTTACTCACAGGAAGGCTTCCGACTCCTGCCAGATGCCCTCTCCCAGGGCCAGAGGTAGTCGAGTGGATGGGGAAGGACGAGCCTTTAGCTTTGGGAGGTAGGGAGGAGGCATCTACCTGAGTTATGGGTTTTTGTGTGCGGTTTCCCCCCACACCTCCTGGTTTTAGCCCCAACCTGCACCTCCACCTTCTAAGATGCCTAGTGCTAAGTGCCAGTGGATTCTGAACCCTGAATCAGCTTGCTTCTTCACCTCCCCCTACCCCGCCTCAGGCATCAGCAGAGTGAAGCCAACAGAAACACAAGCCAGTTACTACTCTTCCATCTTCAACCCTACCTAGCATCCCTCTAGAGGGGACTGGATAAATAAAACTCGGTGGGTGCATAACACAGAACACTCTGCAGCTATCAGAAGCCAAGAACTAGCTGCCCACACCAAAACATGGATAGAGCTCAAAAGCACAGCATTAAGGGAGAAACATTAGAAAAAGAATGAAAGTTAGAACAATGCCCATTTTATATAAATGGAAAGCACATACACACAAATGGCCAATAAACCATGAAAAATGCTCCATTTCATTAGTCATCAGGGGAATGCCAATTAAAACCACAATGTGAAACCTCTTCCCACCCACTCAAGTGGCTAAAATGAAAATGACAAAAATACCAAGTGCAAGAGGATGCAGATGAACCAGAATTCTCTATACATTCACCACTGGTGGAGTATGTTGGTAGAACCACTTTGGAAAACTATTTGGCTGTGTCTCCTAAAAGTGAGCACACTCCCTCCCATGGCCCAGCAACGCCACTCCCAGGTATGCCCCTGGCAGAAATGCACAGAGATGGCCACTGAAATTCACACCCTGGAATGCTCATAGCAGTGCTAGTCGTAGTAACCCCCAGCTAGAACCACCAAGTGCCCGTCAGCCAAAGAGCAGATAAATAAAGTGTGGGGTATTCACACAGTGGAATTCTATGCAATGAGAACAAACGAACTATATATATGACGACAAGCAGCCACAGGGATGAAGCTCACAAACCTAATCAGAAGAACCAGACACAAGCATTTGTACTATCTGAGGTTAGTTAAATAAATATCAGAACTGGGTAAAACTAACCTAGGGAATTGGCTGTGAGTATAGTAGTTAAGCCCAGGGGAGGAGTGCTGGTGACAGGAAGAGGGCAGGAAGGGGATGTCTGGGGTGCGGTTGCCGTTTCGTTTCTTGACCTGTGTGCTGGCTATAGGGATGGGTTCAGCTAACAGGGTTAAACAACTCTTGCACTGAACACTTCGGGTTTGTGCACTTTTCCGTATGTAGTTTCAATAGAAGTAAAACAAAACCAAAAAATGCTGGGGCAGTAAAAACACATATGAAAATCCATAGGCACAAGCAACAATATTGCATATTTTACAAAGATGTGTACATATTTAAAGACCTACCTATAAGGAAGGGCTCCTGTGTGGGGAGGGAGCTGACAGCAACGTGGTGGTAGCAGGGAGGAGAAATAAAAGGAGGTAATACAAGAGGGGAAGGAATCCTCTGTGGATGCACAACGACAAAGCACTTAACCCAACTGGGAACCTCAGTTAGGGGGAAGAGCAGAATAAAGGCAACAGTTTTTAGAACCTGGGATTGTTCTCTGCCGACTGCATGTTCCTGCTTTCATTAAATGGGGTCTGGCAAAGAGAAGGGAGTCTCCCAGATCTTGACAAGGGCTCCTTGAGGGAGGTGCCCCGTCTCTGATCCATTAACCTTTCCTGGCCTCTGCCTCCACTCTCCGACCACCAGATATGTTAGCTGAATCTCTGAATCTGAACCGAATCAGAGCTTTCCTCCCTCCTTCTAATGAGCTTCTCTGTCCTTGTTTAAATCTGGGGTGCATACCTCTCCTGCCAGCAAAATCCAGGTGCCCACCATAAGGAGGAGTGTGAGAAGCCCACCTCTGGTAGATGTAGATGAAGCATGGAGTCTCTCTCAGCCCACCCCCGCAGCAGCCTCTGTTCTGTCTCCTGCTTGGCCCGACGTTCGTTTGCAAGTTTGAAACTTCATTCTGGGGCTCCAGAAGCCTGGTGGAAAACCTCAGGGAGGACCTAGGTTCTGCTGCCCTCTCCTTCCACCTAGGAGGCATGGGGTCAGGTGGTGCTAAAAATTGACATTGTCTGCACTTCCCTCTCTGGCCGCTAGTGGGAGATGCTGGCCTACCTGAGACCCATCAAGGGACCAGAAGCAGGAGGCCGGAATGTGGTTTATCTGTCTGGCGCCAGCCACCCTATCAGACCCAGGGCCAGAAAGGGTCCTGTGTCCTGAACTTTCCTACAGACTGACTTTCTGTAGGTACAGATAGCTCGTCAGTATATAGGTAAGGCACCCAGTGATCCCTGGAGCCCCACACTGAGGTCCCAAATGGAGGATGGCCCCCTGGTGATGTCTCCAAGATCCCAAAAATGGAGAGGCAAGTCACAGCTTCTAAGCTCCCAAACACAGCACCTGGGTGCCTTCTGAAAGCGCTATTTACATTTAGGAGCGTTGAAAAAAAATGTCAGGAGAGATTAGAAGGCTGCTGGGGAAGAAGACAAAGACTGTGTATCTCTGTGTGTGTTTATGTGTGTGCTCCTGTGTTGACTCTGGGCAATAGCCCAGTCCCTTCCAGAGATGTTTCTGGCCTGTGGGCATAACCTGGTGGCCTGTTTCTTTTAAACAAGGATGTGTGTGTGTTCCTGGGTGTGTCTCCCTGTGGGTCAGCCTGTGTGTGTGAATGACCGTACTAGTCAGTGTGCGGGTCTCTGCATCCGCGTGAGAGACAGTCTGTCCCAGTGTCGGCATGTGAGTGCCTACGGGTGCATCAAGGTGGAAGTTTCCTGTAGGTCAACAGGGTGAAGTGAGTGTGTCTGTTTCAGGGTGGGTGTCCCCGTGCTGGCTGTGTCTGTTGTGCTGGTCGTTTCCGGCCTGGGTGTGTTTCTGTCAGTACCAATGTGTCAGTGTAAGTGTCCCCCGTCGTGCAGACTTCTGTGCTGTGTGTGTGCGTGTGTCTCCAGGAGACTGTGGTTTTCTGTGTGTGTCTCTGTGTCACTGTGTCAGTGGATGTGTGTCTCTGAGTCACGCAGGTGTCCCTGAGTCTGTCACAGGGTGTCTGCCTCAGTGTCTGTGTGTGTCAGTGATGTGTCTGCCTGTGTCCGTGTGGGTGTCTGTGTGCGTCTATGACAGCGGGTGTCTGCGAATGTCAGCGTCTGTCCGTGTCCACAGAGGCGAGGGCTGTGGTAGGGTCCCCGGGTCAGTGAGCATGTGTGAGTGCGTACCTCGCCTGTGCCAGGGTATCTGCCTGTCCGCGTAGGCGTAGGTGGCGGTGGCAAAGCGTCTCCCGGGAAGCTATGTGTGTACCCCCGCGTGTGCCGGGTCTGCGCGCGTCTGTCGTGTCCGCGTGGGCCGCTTTCTGTGGCGGGGCGCCCCCGGGTCAGCGCGGGGGTGTGCGCCCCGGCGGGTGCCCAGGACTTCACCCTCAGAGCGGGCGGAGCGCCACGTGCGGAGTCCGGGGCGCGTCGCTCTGGGGCGGAGCCAGCCTGGGGCCCCAAGCCCCAGGCCGAGCCCAGGCGGGGCCCGCCCCCGACCCCGCCCCCAGCCCGAGCCCGCGCCGCCCGCCGAGCCCCGGAGCCTGAGCCGAGCGGCGGAGCCGAGACGGCGGCGGCGCCGGTGGGATGCGGGGATCGCGCCCCCGGGGCCGCTGAGCCTGCGCCCGGTGCCCGGAGCCCCGCGCCGAGCGAGTCCGTGCCGAGCCGCTGCCGCCCATCCCGGGACCCGGGCCGGGGGACCAGCAGGTGAGCGAGCGCCTCCTCCAGCAGCCCCGGCCCGGCCGGAATCCCCTCTGCCTGCCGCCGCCCAACTTTCCTCCCCGAGGGTTGGAGCCTCCAACCCCTGCGCGCCCCCTCCCCAGCCCCGGGTCCGCTGGCAGGCTCCCTCCCCCATCTCTGCCCCCGAGGGTAGGGGAGGGAGAAGAAGGGGCGCTGAGCAGCCTGGCTGGAGGGTATCCCCGGGGGGTGGGGGGGTGCGTCTCTAGCCGGCGCGCGCCCCCTCCCCTTCCCTTTCCTTCCGGGTTTCCCAGTTCGCTGTCGAGGGCCGGGGGAGGGGGAGCTGCGGCCCCGGCTTCCCGGCCGATCCTGGCGCAGACTCCGGGAGGGTCTGGGATTGGGACCCGGATTCCGGAGGCCGGAGACCCCAAGGTCAGAACAGCGACTAGGAGCGCAGTGAGTGTGACTCCAGAGAGCGGGGGAACTGACCGCGCAGGGCTGGGAATGAAGGGGCCATGCACTCCCCTTTCTCTGGGCCCTGCGGAGCAGTCCGCCGGGGCTGTCCTCTCTGGGGTGAGATCTCTGCGGGTCCTGGCCGGGGATAGATCTCTGTGCACCCCGAAAGGAAAAGATGTATGTCGTGTGTCCTATCTCTGCGCGCTCCGACCATAAAAAGACCTCTGTGCCCTCTTGACGCCCTAACGGGGACACATCTGGTCTCTGTGAGCCCTGACTGCGGAGAGATCTCCGTGGGCTCTCTCCAGGGGAGACTGTGCGCTGGGATCGGGCGAGTTCTTTGCCCTCTTCGCTCTGACCGGGCAGACCCAAGCGCCCTGACGGAAGGCCGTTTTCTACTTGTTATTTGATCGCCTTTGGTGGCGCCCTGGGAGGAAGCAGAGGTTCCTAACCTTGTGGGGGCTGGATATGTGGAGAGTGCTAGTGGTGAGGGGAATGCTGGGGACCAGGCGCTGGCCTTAGGCCCGCCTTGCAAACACCTGTTGGAGGTCAGCGCACAGCCGAATCCGGAAGCCATGGCCGAGGTTGTGGCAGGAGTCATCTCTCCTTAGTGCTTAAGACCAGCAGGGGTGATGGGATCAGTCTCCTCTTGGGGTTCTAGGCTGGTATTCCATTCCCTCAGCTGTCTCCTCCCATCCTGCTGAGACCCCAGGCACCTCCACAGACAGCTTAGACCTTCCAGTGGAGACAGGCACTGCATATGAGCCCACCATGCCACAGCACGTCTCCCCTCTCCGAGATTCCCACAGCCCTTCAGGATCCAGAGGGACCCTGAGCGGCAGAGGCCCCTGCCATCAGAAGCCCAGGCCCCTACTGCTGCCATCAGCGTTTCCCCGTTAGCACTGGGCAAGTGCAAGAGAGTGGGAGGTAATGGAGCCGGAAGGTGGGACAGGCTGATAGCTCAAGCATTGCTGCAGTCACAGGAGTGAGGGTCGGGTCGGGTCAGAGAACTGCCAGAGTCGGGAACATAGCTTTTATACCAGAATGTCCAGTCCTGTGCGGAAATGAGCCTCAGTGAAGTTTTAATCCAACCCTATCATCATCACCACATCGTGCCAGGGTGGGGAGAAACTGAGGCCGAGAGTGGGTCAAGGACTCATCCAAGGTCACCTGGGAAGTCAGTGGATTGGGGGCCCCACTCAGGGTGAAGATGCCTTGAGATCTACTTTCTGAGAGCCAAATTGATCTAGGACTGATCCCAGAGAATCTGAGCAGAAAGGGAACAGGCCCTGGGGTGCCAAGGCCAGTGTGGTGCAGCCAGCTGCTGTGGTTTTGGGAGACTTGGTCCTGACTCTGTGGTGCTTGAAGGTCCTCTGGAAGATTTCCAGGACTGACTCACTCAACATGAAGATGGAACTCGGAGTAGTGGTGGGAAGTGCCAGAGGGGGGTGGGAGTTGGGGAGCACAGGAGGCTGGTGCTCAGGGAATCCAAGGAGGAGGGAATTCTGGGGCCAGCCTGGGACAGTGGTAAACAGCAGTCTCGGTTCTGCTCATAGGAAGCTGATTCCTGCTGACCCTTGGGAAGCTTACTGGAAAAGTGTGCAGCCATAGGAGTGTATCCCCACTCCACTCAAAAGAGGAGTGATTATCTTTGGCCAGGAAAGTCAAGGGTATCTCTCTAACAAAAATAACTCTCTAGCTGGATTTTGAAGGATGAATAGGAGTTTCTAGGTGGGGAAGGTGCGGTCTAGCCATCAGGTCTAGCATGTATAAAAGCATAGAGATGTGAAACAGTGCAATTGTTCAGTGACCCAACGGGTCCCATGGTATGAAGAAGACAAGAGTGGAAGCTAAAGCCAAGGTCACAGTCACGGGGGCCCTTGTGAGCTCTGCTCAGGAATTGGGAATTTATCCTCAGTAATGGTACTAAAAATAGCTAACATTCACTGAGTGCTTTCTGCCAGCCAGGCACGGCACTAAGCGCTTTATAAGACTCATCTTGCTGAATCGTTGAATCAACCCTGGAGGCACAGACCATAATAAGGACCAGTTTGCAGATGGTGAAACTGAAGGCCCAGAAAGGTGAAGTAACGTGCTCACCATCACACATCTACCAAGTAGTGGGACTTGAGTGTGAGCCCAGGTGTCAGTCTAACAGCTTTGCATTGTACTACCTGTCCAGTGCAGACTGTGGGCACCGTCGGAAGTTTTTTAGCTGAAGGAGAGGGACAGGAAGATGACCACAGGTGATAGAACTTGTGGTGTTCTAACTTCCTTCCCTGTTAAGGGATATGCCACTCTCCCACCCCTAGCTTCAGTTGCTCACTAATGAGGTTCACTGTTGCCATATCACACTGTCAGGGGAGGATGGGTGAGTAGAATTTGGGTTGATCTGCTTGATGTAGAACCAAGGAGAAGGTGATGAATGTTTCAGGGTCCTGATCTGAACCTGTAGTACTTCCAGGGAGCTGCCAACATCCTACAGTCAGTTGGAGGGAAAGGTTGAGGGTCTAGGAAAAAAGATTTCGGCTGGAGGCAGAAACTTGGAATCATCCACAGAGGCTGGTTGTTGGGGCCGTGGCAGTATTAATTAGATTTTGTCCAGTGCGAATGCAGACCAGTGGTTCTCAACTCTGATGATATTAACATCACTTTGAAAGCTTTTTAAACAAAATCAATCTATGCCCAGGCTCCATCCCCAGAAATTTTAGTTCATTCGACTTAGAGGTGAGGCCCAGGCATCAGTAGTTTTGGAAGCACCAGGGCAATCCTAATGTGGAGAAGAGGGTGGGAGAAAAGAGAGTTGAGTCCAGAGAGCCCTGAGGCACTGCAACAGTTGAGGCTGGAGAAGTCTGCAGAGGAGGCTGGGACGGAGCAGTCAGAGAGGTGGGAGGGGAGCCAGCAGTGGGAGGTGTCACAGAAAGCGCGGAGGGCACATGTCCCGGGAGTCTCCTGATTCTGCCAGGGAGAGTTAAGATGCATTCTGAGAAGCTCGTGGATAGATGAAAGAGAATGCATAATTTAAAAACTGGTGTCCATTGGATTGAGCGACTGTGAGGGTGCTGGTGACCTTGACCACAGAAATGTCCCTCTTGGCACCCAGCGAATGTGATGCTGGGTATGTTGTTGATGAATGAATGAATGAATGAATGAATTGGTGAGAATGGAATTCAGTCTGGAGTAGGTTGAGGAGCAAGCAGAAGGTGAGGACGTGGAGAGAGCATGTGTAGACAGCTCTTTCAAAGAGTTTGATGGTTTAAGAGGGAGGAGATAGAGGGAACTGGCCGGGGGGAGGTGGGCTCGGGGGAGGGCTGTGTGGGAGGGCCTGGAGTGGACGGGTAGGCGTGTGTGTCCATGCGGCATGTCCACATGCACGAGCTTATGGGGAAGATGCCTGTCCCTCGCAGGGAGGGCGGGAGATCTGTGAGTTGAAAGTGTGCCCATGGTGTTCTCAGTTGCTCTGGTTTGTCAGTGGGCTGATCAGGAAGGCCTAGGTGAAGTGACTCTTCCCATGCAGCTCTGAGAGGGTGATTTTAATGGCAGGAACTGTGATTCCTGCTAGGGGCAAGGGGCAGGAAGGAGAAGAAGATTTGCTGTGAGGAGAGAAAAGGGTTCCAGAAAGCCGATGTCTGGGGGATAAGATGAGTTTGTTGAGAGCAGGTTTCCAGAAGTAGAGGGGCTGGGCTGAAAGTCCTATGGCTAAATGCACAAAGTAGACAGAGTCAAGAAGATGAAGCCAGGGCAGCCTGTGGAGAGAGGTTGGACGGTGCAGGGCACAGTCACAGGGAGGGTGGGGCTTTGAAGCGAGCCCCAGATTCGAAGCCCACTGCCCTCTGCCAGCCCAGACTTGCCCGTGGTGGTGGTCTGAGGCTGAATTCAGCCTCAGGTGGTCGGAGAGCGCCTGGTTCGGGTGTCCAACACATAATCTCTGCCAGGGAACATTCTAGAAGCTGTACAATTCAGATATAATAACTGCTCTCATAAAATTTACATACCGTTGGAAAAGACAGGCTGGGTACCATGAAACAAATAGATACCAAAGATAATTTTAGACTGTGACCAGTGCTACGTGTATGTGTGTTAGTCACTCAGTCGTGTCCAGTTCTTTGCAACCCTATGGGTTAGTCGTTCAGTTGTGTCTGATTTTCTGCAACCCTATGGAGCCCACCAGGCTCCTCTGTCCGTGGAATTCTCCAGGCAAGAATACTGGAGTGGGTAGCCTTTCCCTTCTCCAGGGGATCTTCCCAACCCAGGGATCGAACCCAGGTCTCCTGCATTGCAGGCAGATTCTGTACCGTCTGAGCCACTAGGGAAGCCCAACCAGTGCCATAAAGGAAATAAAACTGGATGAGGTGGTGGAGAGATGGGAGTGACTCTAGACTGGCTGGTCAGGGAAGGCATCTTGAAGGAGGAGACTGAACTGAGATCTGAATAACATGAAAGAAGCAATCCTGAGGAGATCTGGGGCAAGAGTGTCTTGTAAAGAGAAGACTGCTAGTGCAAAGGCCCAGGGGCAGGACGAAGCTTCTGAGCAGGGTTGGCTTCTGTGCTGGAGCAGAGAGACTGGTGTGGGGATGGAGAAGTCCCTTGTGTCTGTCCCCCCACCCTCCCCAGTTCTCAGCCCCCTCAGACCGCCCCTGTGTTTATGCGCGGCTTATACCACTCACCTCGGAAAGGCAGCAGTTCCTGGGGATGACACTATATTTAGACTTTTCTCCTCTCTGTGGACCTGGAACATACTGTGTGTTTTTAAGATGATCAATATGGGATGGGTGCTATTTATAGAGACCCCAAGTCAATTCCTGGGACCTGGGGCCCTTAAACGGTGGAGGAGATCCAGGACTAGGCTTTTTGGGGCCGGCCACCACCACTGGCAGAGTGTTGGAGCCATCTGATTCATGGGCTCTGAGAGTGACATCACCTCTCGTGGCAGCCCCACTTCACTCATCTCTGCAGAGTCACCACAGCCTTGGTGTGGGGAGCTTGGATGTCCATAGTTTATCCGTCTCCAACTCTGTTTTCTTTAAAAAAAAAAAAAAATGGAAATGCTTCATGAATTTGTGTGTCCTCCTTGGGCAGGGGCCATGCTAATCTCTGTAGCGTTCCAATTTTAGTATATGTGCTGCCGACACAAGCACTCAACTCTGTTTTCTGGAGGAGTACCTGGTGTGCCCCAGGCCCGACAGAAAATTTTACTGTGATTGTCGAAACCAGAGTCTGGTGGAACAGCCTGTCAATCTCTTGTTCATTCCTCATTCTGTTTACTACTCTGGGTGAGCAGAAAAGAACCCTCGGGGCCTCCCAGGTTCACCCCCCAAGCCAGAGAGAGGTCTGCCCAGGAGTAACTGCGAGGTTGGAGTTGGGAGCTTAAGTCTCTCCAGCCGGAGGTCACTGTGGCCAAGAACAGCCAGGGGAGGCTGCCTGGAGAAGGTGGAATTGGAGCCCAGCCATGGAAAGAGCACAGCATTTGGAGAGGCAAAATAGAGCAGGTCAAGTTTTCAGCCTGTTTTCAGAAGAATGTTTATGATCTGAGGCTGGAGTTCTTTCTCTTTCTCTCCTCTTCAGTTCTTCTCCTGATTAAATCTCCCAGGGAGACAGTGGAAAGTCACGTCCCCACAGAGATATTAGCTGAGTGGAAGGACAAAGCTGCTCTCACGGAGTCTGTGTGGGCTCGAGAAGATGCCTCACCCACTTGGAGATCCCGCTGCCCGTCATCTCCAAGGGCATTCAGGTCCCTCCTTACAGCCCCAGGAGGCCAGGGCCGCTGCTGGTTACCCCCTAGACTCAAGGTCACACGGGCACGCAGGTGGCTCTAAGCCCAGAGCAGTGTCTCCCTGGCCCCACCCAGGCCTTGCCCAGGCAGTCCCCGTGCTTTCTGGGAATGGATTTTGAACAGTAGAAAGGCTCTTGCTGGCATCAGGAGGGTAGGAAACACCTTTCTGGCTGGTATTGATTCCTCGAAGGCCTGTGTGAAGGAAGAACCTGGCTCAGGAGGCAGTTTTCAGAGGGACAGCAGGGTGGGGGGCAGGGTAATCTGGCTTGAAGTACCAACTCAGTTCTCAGGCTACATTAGCATCCTTCCATCTGGACCACGAGGTGCCCAGGAGGATCTAAGATGGGAGCAGGGGGAGATCAGACCATGGGAGGGACCAGCCCATCCCAGTCAATACCTCTCGCGTGGCCATCAAAGCCCCAGCCTCATCGACCTGGGCCGAGAGCAGGGAAGTGGTCCAGAGAGCCTCTAAGAGCCAAGGTGCCTGCTCTCTGCTGCCCAGCACTGCTGCCTGCTTCTGGGCCTCTTCCTGGGAAAAATCCCAGCCCTGGGCCCATTCCCTTTAGGGCCCAGGGCCCCACCCAAGGGACACCCAACTGGTGTAGCGGTGCAGAGAGGGTGAGCGACAGAGGCCTGCCCACCATGGCTAGACTTGAGCAAGAGGAGGCCCAGGAGCTCAGAAGCCCATTCTGGTGCCAACCCTGCCACCGTGCTGGGTCACAGGCAGTGCAGACTGCCAGTTAAATAATGCGACAGCTAGTTGATAACGAAACTGGAAATGCAGGGGAAAGCCCCCACTCACCTGCTGGGCCTGGATGCTTATTATATGTGTAACTGCTGAGCTTCCATTTCAGGAAATGTCTGAGGGAAGGAGGGGAAAAAGAAAAAAAAAGCTCCATAAGAATCCCCCGGGGCCGATCATCCCCAGAGACAGCTGGACTTCGGGTCCCTTCCAGCCCTTGTGCTTTATGATTGCATTAAGGACTTGTCCCCAGATGGGTCACTTGTGTTGCTGTGAATTGCACAAGTAATTTAAATGGCACTCACCAGCAAATAAAACATAGAAGTCTCAAAAGCATTATGTTAAGCAAGAACACAACACAAGAGTCCATACATTGTGATCCCACATATAAGAGGTCCTAGAACAGGCAAAGCTAATCTGCGGTGACAGAGGTCAGAGAAGCTGACTGGAAAGGGACAGTGGGGAACCATCTTCACTGGGGTAGCAGTTACATGTGCATGCCTGCTAACTCTCTTCCGTTGTGTCTGACTTTATGACTCTATGGACTATAGCCCGCCAGGCTGCTCTGTCCATGGGATTCTCCAGGCAAGAATCCTGGAGTGGGATGCCATGTCCTTCTCCAGGGGATCGTCCTGACCCAGGGATCAAACCCAGGTCTCCTGCATTGGGGAAAGATTCTTTACCACTAGCGCCACCTGGGAAGCCCCCAGTAGTTACACAGGCATATATATACATTTGTTAAAGCTCAACCAACTGTACACCTAAAATCTGTGCATTTTTGGGTGTATATTATGCCTCAATTTCAAAGAGTGTCAAGAATCAAGGGTCGCATATTTGGCTCTGCTGGTTCCTGGACACTTTTGTGGCGTGAACTTTGTGGATTAGTGGATTGGCTTCTGCCTCTGGGGACTCCTAGGTTTCTCTGGGGGAATTTGTGTTTTCTTCAGTGCACACAGTAGGTGCCCCCATAAATGCCTAGGTTGCCATGGCATCTGTACACAGTTCCCCTGTGGAGCCTTTTTTTTTGACCTTGGTATTGAGGAAAGTGAGTTGGAAGGAACCGGGTCAGAGAGAGACTTGGGATGCTGATTGCTGTCTCGGGGGCACCTCTATGCCAGGAGGGCGTTTCCTGAGCCACAGTTGGGCACCTTTCTGCCAGTTGTATGTATTGTGTGGGTGTAGCTGCTACAGGGTCTGGGGCCGAAGTGCCCAGGGTGACTGAGCCAGCTCTCCAACTTCTGGTCTCTGAATAGTGGATGATCCAGGTCTCCACCCAGGAGACACAGGGCCGGAGGCAGTGCTGGGCCTTGAGTGACAGCTCAGAGCTGCTCAGCACATTATGGATCCTTAGTCATGGGCATTGGAGGGGAGCTGGAGGAGGAGACTTGAGCTTGGGGCGAGGGGGTGCCGTGTGCCCAGTTTGCGCTTCCCCTGACCTGTCACCAGAACACCACAGAACACTCAGATGAGATGAACTGCCACTTCCTAGCTCCCAGGCCCCACCCTTACTGTGGGGAAGGGGGGATGAAAAGACAGGAGGCTTGGGCTGAATCCAGGGCTCGGCTCAAAAGTGCCCCTTTTGGACCTGAGCTCTCCCCACAGCTCCCAATCCAGAAGGGGGCCTGGTCTCAAGGATCCCCTTTTCATCCCTGCCTGGGGAATCACTTGGGCAGAGCAAGCTGGTGAGGTTTTGCTGTCAGCTGAATTAGCCTCAGCTTCTGCCTGAGTGTTGGAATAAATGAGATGCAAATGTATGTAAATGAGGGCATCCCCGGCTTCTGGGGTGGGCGTGTTCACCTCGGAGAGAGATGAGGATGATTCTGCAGGACTTCCCCAGATTGCTGGGGGGCTGGGAGGGCGGCTGGGGAAGGAAAGCCCCTTCGAGACGCACCCCCCCCCACCCCCTTCCCAAGGACCCAGCTCCAGACTGGACAGGGTTAATGCCTGTGCAGCCTCAACGGAATGGAGCCTGCAGGGAGCCGGTTAGCTGAGGCCCCTGCACGCACAAGGACGTGCCAATGTGCCTTTGATCTGGGAGCAGGGACCTGAATGCACAGGCCATGAGCACCAGCTGACACCCCCGCTGAGCCTTTGTCCAAGCTGTTACCCCGGGAGAGCCAGGACTGTGCAGATAATTGCCTGGGCAGGAGGGCTGGCCCGAAACACGCTGTTGACCCCTCCCCTTCTCCCTCCCGCCTCCCATCCCAACCTGTGGCTGGAGCCAGCACAGCCACCCACAGCCAAGACCAGAAACCCAGGTGGCCACTACCTACTCCGCTGAGGATGGCTCGCTTCCCACCCATCCCCCGCCCCTCCATCCCTCCTCCCCTTCATTTTCAGCTCCCTCCCCTCCCCCACCCCCAGGCCAAACAGAGGCCCAGCCCCAAAGCAGGTGGAGTTCTGTAAGGGTTTAGGGTCCCTTGGCTGGAACTCTAAGACAGTGCCTGCCACCCAATAGAGATATAATTCGAGCTACAAATGCGAAGTCCCAGAGGCAAGTAAAAATTTTCCAGTAGCCACATTTTCAAAAGTAAACAAGTGAAATTAATTTTAATATGTTTTATTTCCCCCAGTACATATATGCAACATATGATCAGTTTAAGTCGTAATAGATGTTTTAAAGTTAATGATGAAATAGTTGACATTCTTTATCGTGCTAATCAGCTTTCCACACCGGTGTGGATGTAACAACAGCACATCTGGACAAGCACCAGGCACATGCCAAGTGCTCACGAGCCACGGGGTGGGGTGGCTTCCCTGTGGGACCAAGCAGCTCCACCGTGCCTGAGCTGAAGAGAAAACCGCTGTCAGAGAAAATGCTGACTCTGGTCAACGGCAGAAATCAGCCAGGTCTCCCTGGCCTCGCGGGGTCACCTGGGGGGCCTAGCCAGCTGGACTGCGCCGGAAGAGGACCAGCCTCAGAGGAGGCTGATGGGCTGGCTCTTAGCTTTGGAGCCAGGATCACAGACATGCTCAGTCCAGAGGGGCAGGCCACAGATAGCCCTGACCCTTCCTCCCTGCTCTCCATGCCGCCAGAGGCGGGATGCACTGTCCTGCAATGGTTAGTCTCACGGGCCTGGCTTCACCACAGATGGCAGCAGCAGCTCTCCCATCTGTAAAATGGGGATAATAACCTCCTCTCGTCCTAGGAGTGTTTTAAGTGTGAAATTACTCCCAGGAAGGTAATGAGCAGGTGACGCTGCTGGGATGACCCACCTCAGCCTATGGCTGGGGAAACTGAGGTCCAGAAAGAATGAGGTGGGTAACATTGTCCAGGGTACGGTGTGGTGAGTGACTGGGCAATAGGAAGGTTACTCTGGCACTTATTCATTCACGCATCCAATCCGTCATTCACCAGGCCCTTATAGGCTCCTCTTGGGGGCCAGACTGTACTTTGGGAGAGGGAGAGGCAGATGTGGAAGCAAATTATTCCACCCTGTGATGAAGCCAAGTATGGGAATGCAGTATGCCAGGAACACAGGGAAGGGAGGGTCCAGCCAGGCAGGGAGGACAGGTGTGGGCCACAAGAAGGTTTTTCAGAGAAGGGTCTTCTGAGCTTGGCTTCTTGGGAGAAAAAAGAATGGCAACAATAACCACAATGATTATAGCAAATGACACTCACTGAACACTTTCTGTGGGCTGAGCATGTGCAAATATTAATATACTTATGCCTCAGAATGGCCCCGTGAAATAGGTACTGTTATTAACCCCACTTTACCTATGGGAAAAGTGAGGTAGAGAACCATCAATTGATGGTTGCCCAAGAACTTGCCCAAGAACATACAAGTGGCCAGGACCCAGGTTCACACGGGCAGTCTTGCTTCCAAGCCACAGCCCTGACTTTGCTACTGTCCCGCATTGGACTTGGAAGTCTTTCAGAGAGAGGCAACAGACCTGGATGCAAGGCTGGGTTCTCTGGCGCAGGGCATTTCCTCATGCCAGTCTCAACAACACCCAGTGGAAATATCCTTACAAGCTACCACAGTGGGTAGTCACCAGCTGGTGACTCTTCTCCCTTTCTCATCATTGCACCTGTTGATTTGGAATCCATCACCTGAGGAAGAAGGGTATTCTAAGAAGTCATTTGTACAGTGGGTGCCGATTAAATGTTCACTGAGTCATTCAGTTAATAAAATGAGTCTGTGTTGAGGTATTGATTAGTTCAACAGATTCTCCTCAAGGAAGAAATGAAATGGCTCCTGGTACCCCTACCTCTGCCTAGGAGTGAGCTCCTACCTCCTGAGCTCGCTGGGCCCCCGGGACTGAGGGGCAGGCATAGGTCAGGGGTGAAACTAGTGCCCAGGGCGATGGGTGCTCCGGCCTGAGGTCACCTGGGCTGCAGGGCAGGAAGGAGGCACCCAGAGCCAAGGAAGCCAGCGGAGATTTTCTAGGAAGCCGGGGAACCACTTCCACAGAGCGCTTTGCATAAATTTACATGGCAAAGGATACTCTTTGCCTGTTGTGTTCCAGAGGCTTCGATTCCAAGGCGACCGAAACGCCAGACGTGACTCAGGAACTGCCTTCAGGATTGCGGGGGAGAGTGGGCAGGAAGGGCTGCAAGGAGGGGTTAGGCTGGAGTCGGGTCCCTCCTCACCCCAGGGAACGGCCAGCTGGCCGAATTTTCCCAGGACTGAGGGGCATCTGGGGATGCAGGAATTTCAGTGCTGACACCCTGCATGTCTGCGTGTCCCTCCACCCCCGATACAGCCGCACGCGGCTGCACTGCGGGCTGCCAGGCTGTCGTGTCCCATGTCCTGGCATCATAACCACCATTGACTGAGCACCAGCTGTGTGCCCCGTGCATCCAGGAAACCTTTCAGGAGGTGTAGAAGGATGAGACCGTCTAGGGAGGTCCCGCTTCTGGTGTGAACAGTCAGTACTCGCCCCCTACAGCATCTCCTCCCCGATGTGAATTCCTGTACCTACAGGCCAGTGACTCAGAGGAGGGAGGGACCCAGCCTTGCCCTAAGAAGAGGTTTCCAACACGCCTGGGGAGACCGGACTCGCTCCACCGACTGTCAGAGGGCAGTTGAGGCCAGAAAGGGCTCCAGGACAGGATGCGGGCTCAGCCTCCTGGCCCAGAGGAGGGAGGTCAGTGTGGGTGGGGACAGTCAGAGAGGGCCTCCTGGAGGAGGTGGGGCAGCGAGAGGAGCCTGCGGTGACTCACGCTCAGACCATCGCACAGGCCAGCGGCAGTGCTGGGAATGTCTGAGCCAAGGAGTGGTGGGAGCCACACGTGGCGGGTGGAAGGAAAGAGGGAGGAGGCGGTGGCAGTGGGATCAGACGAGTCCCAGTTGGAGCCAGGAAGCCCATCCCAGGGCAGTGGCTGTGGAAATGGAGGCCTGATGCTTGGTGGAGCTAGGGGATTGTGGCCAGTGTCCGAGGAAATGATGTCAGAAGGAGCCGGTTTGAGAACCCCCAAGAACTCTCAGGAGCCAGCAGAACTTAGGGAGAGATGCACGTGGTAATCCGCTGATGGACTTGGAACAGGGTGGAGTAAGGGCTCCTTAGAGCTTAAGTGACAGAACAGCAGAAACTGGCCCAGGAAGAGGGATCAACTGGAAGAGGTTGACCCAGCCTAGGGAGCAGGTGAAGATGTTGGTGCAGATGGAGAATTTGGTACAAATGGAGAAGCTGGTGTAAACGGAGTTGTTGTTATTGTTTAGTCGCTCAGTCGTGTCCACCTCTTTGAGACCCCATGAACTTCAGCATGGCAGGCCTCCCTGTCCTTGACCATCTCCCAGAGCTTGCTCAAACTTATGTCCATTGAGTCGATGATGCCATCCAACCGTCTCATCCTCTGTCATCCCCTGCTCCTCCTGCCTTCAGCCTTTCCCAGCGTCAGGGTCTTTTCCAGTTGAGTCGGCTCTTTGCATCGGGTGACCAAAGTATTAGAGCTTCGGCTGCGGTCCTTCCAATGAATATTCAGGATTGATTTCCTTTAGGATTGACTGATGTGATCTCAAAATGGAGAGACTGGTTCAGGCAGAGAGACTAGTACAGGTGGAGAGACTGTTGCCAGGGGAGAAGTTGGTGCAGATGGAGAGGCTGTCCTGGGTGAGGGTGCAAGTCATGAAATGCTGGCATCTAGAAGAGTACGACCTTTGTGTAATCTTTGAATCAAATCTGGCACCGGCTCCCCCACATGATGGAGTTGTGAGAGACAGAGGCCCCCTGTACTTCCCAAGCCAGAGGTGGGTTCTTCCCACAAAGCTGAGGGCCTGTGCACCTATGCCAGAAGGGTATGGATTCTGGGGTGTCCTCAGATCTACCCTGACGTCTCCTTACCCTGGTGTCACCAGAAAGCTTGCAGCCAGGGCTCAGCCAGCTCAGCCTCAGGCTCAGCAGGGCGTGGGCCCTGAGCTTCTGAGGGAAGGGCAGGGCCAGAGCCAGGTGCAGGCAGCGGAGAACAAGGGAGAAAACGGATCCCACCTGCCCACAGTGGGCCGCCTGTGGGGACCCAGAGACAAAGCACGCTCTTGGCAGGTTTACTTTGGAACCTGAAGCTGCCCTGCTGCTGGGGAGCCGGGAACTTCCTCTGGAATCTGGTTTCACAAACCACCAAGCTCCAGGGGTTTGGTTCCCTGCTGGAAGCCAGCTGGGGAAAGATCCTTCCCAGGACCCAGGGCCCCGTTGTTGGGGCTTCGTGGTTACTTTATTAGATGATATCTAACAATGGTTCGAATACATGTGCATGCTCAGTTGCTCAGTCATGTCTGATTCTTTGCGACCCCATGGACTGTAACCAGGCTGTCTGTCCATGGGATTGCCCAAGCAAGAATACTGGAGTGGATTGCCATGCCCTCCTCCAGGGGATCTTCCGACCCAGGAATCGAACACGCATCTCTTGCATTGCAGGTGAATTCTTTACCACCGAACCACCTGGGAAGCCTCAGTTTTAAAGTGGCCATGGCATTAATGATATTTGAGATATTGCAGCCCCTGTCATGGACAGGGAAATAGCTGCATCTCTGTTGGTCACTGGTAATGCTGGTCCTTCCATTTTGCTGCCTGTATTCATAATGGAAGGAGATGTTAGTTTCAGGTAGAGGTTAATTTGAGAATGAGATGCAATCCCCTCCCCCGAATTTTTTCCCCATCACTCCAAGAGGTCTGTTAGGTGCCTCTGAACACAGAGACAGAGCTGGTCTCCTGACTGTTAGCAGTCAGAATGGTTATTCAGTTGGGGAGTGAAGGGGAACTAGAAATTACCTATTTCAGAGGAACTGGAAATTACTTATTTCCTGACCTGGATGCTAGATACTGGGTGAGTTCACTTTGTGGAAATTCATCCACATGTGTGTACACTTAGGATATGGACACCAACCTGTATGAAAAGTTGATTTCAATACAAATTTTACAAACACTTTTACTGGAACAGATGTATATGCAGGTGCAAGCTTGCATGCACGCACACACACACACATACACGGGTATGTGCCAGTAAAGACTCCATAGGTCCATGGGCATCCACGTGTCTCCAGAAACCTTGCAGGCGTGTGGACACAGATGGATACAGTGAGACAGAGAACACTATTTTTAGGAAATAATTCCAGGCAAGAGAGGAGGTTTCCTGATTTACAGGACTAGGGATTGCTCAGAGTGAAGAGGATTGCCCTGCAAGGAAGGGCTGCTGGCATCCAGGCTGGCTTCTTTTTTTAAAAAAAATAAAAAGAATAATGAGTTTATTGTTTTTGTAAAAGTAGCACAGAATCATCATAAGTATTTCAAGAACTGAAGAAGAGCATGAGGAAGAAAGTTTAAAATTACCTAAATTCCCACCAGCCAGGGGAAAAAAAATCACCATTCACGTTTGGTGATAAGTGTTACATACAGTTGCCTGTCTTTGTGCTTGCAAAGATGGAGGTAGAGAGGGATGGCCTTTGATTAAAGGGGGACCTACTCCTTCACCTGCTCTTTTCAACAAGGATGTTCCTTTAACTTTACTGGAGGGAAAGAGAAGAGCAAGTAGCTGAAGGACAGATGGTCCTGACAGTATCCTGGGACCTCTCTCCTCTGGCTTCCCTTCACACATTCCACGCCATGCCTCCCCCGGGACCAGAGGCGCCCTTTTGAGACCTGGCTGTGTTGTGTTTGCTCACTGTTTACCTGTCACCTGGCCAGGCGCCTACTTCACGGTGCATGGGGCCCCGGCCCTCGGCGGGGTATGCGCAGGGGTCAGGGTGGCGGCCGCTCGTTGGGGTCAGCAGTGACGTGTGTCAGGAGTCAGATCAAGGCCAAGCCGATCTTTGACGGAAAGGGATTTTGTCCTGGCAGAGACCTCCAACAGGTGCCCGGCCCTGCCTGGGTTTGATGTGGTCATTGGCGACGCGGCCTCCCCCTCCCATTGGCTGAGGTGTCCCCCTGGGGAGCTGGGCTGACCACATCCTGTGTTGGTGGGGCGGTCGGGCACACATTGTCCAGCCTCGGTGTCAGAGTCAGAGCCTGTTCACACCAGGTCCTGGGTCATCTGAGGCCACTGGGGGCCACATTCTCCCCGGATGGCGTCACATGCTGGACATCCTAGCGGAGGCGGGGTCACCGTTTTCTGGCTCTGCTATCTCTCGGGGTTTGTTCAGACTCAGGGGGAGGGGAGTGAGTGGAGGCGTGGGGGAGTCTGGGATGCTCCGTCAGCATTTCCCACCTCTGGAAGGCTGTCTTCCTCAGGGATTTCCTTGAGATCCTCTGGGGGGGTGGGCTCTGAGGCAGCTGTGTATGCCAGGTTGCCAACATCTGGATGGCAGCTGCCAAATTGTTACCCAGCTGTTTCCCCAAACCTGCAGGACTTTCCTGGGCCTCGGTCAGCAGATCCAGATGCCCCAGCCATTGCCAGATGTTGGCACCTCCGTGCCCCAGGTGAAGTCTGGGCACCCTCCCCCGCACAGGTACACGGTGGGAAGACCAGACAAACTGCCCCCCGCCCTCTGGTCCCACCACTCAGGCCACAGAGCTGCCCGGAAAAGAAGCCCAGAGTTCGTACACTGGCCCGGAAGGCTTCTAATCACCCTCGCAGGGCCCCAGGGTGTCCTGTAGAAGAGGCAAACTTAGGAAGGGCAGCACCGGGTACCTTCTAATGCGCCTGCCCTTCGCCTGCGTATTCATCATTCATCCCCTCATTCATTTGTTCAGGACCAGTCCTGCCAGAGATCTGGGAGGAAAAGATGACCAGCCCCTTCCCTGCCCCTTCCCGTGGAGTGTACCCCTCAGCCCAGAGTGTTGGGGTGCACCAGTTGTGAGAAGCGTGTCAAAGTGGGCTTGGTCAGGGAACCCACTGGTGTGAGGGTTTCCTTTTGTATTGAATAGGGTAGAATGAAGGGTCACTGGTGACCCAATTTCTCATGTGTACTTGCTTTCAAAGTTGCTCCTTGGGATGGGGAAGGGACGAGTGCCCCTCCTGCAGATCCCCTTGCATTCCCCGCAGCCCGGAGGATTCCGGGTTTCCCCAGGTCGGCATCTGCCGGGTGTGCCTGTGGAGAGATGGGGCGTCATCTCTGCAAGGATGCGGGTCCTTGCCTCCAGCAGGCCCAGACGCTCCCCCCAGGTCTGACCACCGTGCCCCCCGGCCCTGGGTGCAGCATCAGCCCCATGTCTGTGTGTCTTTCAGCTTCCCTACAGGCAGCGTGAGGACAGCCTGTGCCCCAGAAGCAGGATGAGAAGATGGCAGACTTCCTGTTACCTCGGGGCACCAGCAGCTTCCGCAGGTTCACCCGGGAGTCTCTGGCGGCCATCGAGAAGCGCATGGCGGAGAAGCAGGCCCGGAGCTCCGCCGCCTCGCAGGAGGGCCGCGACGGGCTGCCCGAGGAGGAGGCTCCCCGGCCCCAGCTGGACCTGCAGGCCTCCAAAAAGCTGCCGGATCTCTATGGCAACCCACCCCGAGAGCTCATTGGGGAGCCCCTGGAGGACCTGGACCCCTTCTATAGCACTCAAAAGGTGACTGCCACCCACCCCGACCCTGCCTCCCCGCAGCATCTCAGTCAACCAGGCAGACAGGGAGAGGGTCTCGCCTGCATACGGGGCTCTCTTTGGGGCTGGCTCCTTTGGGCCTCGGGGAAGTGAGTCATTAGTAATCTATATTCCAATCGCCTTAACTTTGGAGTTCCAGAAAAAAAGCCCAGAATTATGCAGCCTGAGATGGTTCGGTGCTATGAAGGAAAGAGCAGGCAACCACTCTGGAAATCTTGCCTCCTGGTGGAGTATCTACTCAGGGACTAGTCCATGGTCAGATTTCCAGCCCTGGAGGACTCCTGATCCCGTGGTGTGTGTGCCAGTCGGAGTCGGGCCCTGAGTCCAGTCCTGAGTTGAGTTTGGGCCTCAGAGCACAGCATGGGATCCCTCCCCCAACCAGGGACAGCATGTAGCCCCTGCCGCCCCGCCCCAGAGAATTTGCTGGGCATTGGCTGTGCCAGCGCGGCTCAGGCTGGGGGCCGCAGCAGCAGCATCTGGGCCTTGTGGGCTGGTGATGGGACTGTGGGAAATCTGAGAGGAGTGGGAAGCCGGTGGCTCTGCCATTGTCTCTTCAGAGTGTAGGAAGAGGAAGGGACTTTGGTCCACTGTTTGTGTGTCTTGGTTACTCAGTCATGTCCGACCCCGTGGACTGTAGCCCACCAGGCTCCTCTGTTCATGGAATTCTCCAGGCAAGAATACTGGAGTGGATTGCCATTCCCTTCTCCAGGGGATCTTCCCGACCCAGGGATTAAACCTGGGTTTCCCACATTGCAGGCAGATTCTTTACCATCAGAGCCACCAGGGAAGCCCTTTGTCCGTGTGGATGGGGTAACTCAAGCTTCCTCCAGCATGAATTTCTACCCAGGAGATAAATTCCCCCATCTGGGGCCCCTGCCCTGGCCTCACCTCTCAAGACCGTGTGCCCAGGCCTGTACCTGGCCAGACCGTGGGCACCCAGGGCTCCTGCAGAGGCCTGAATCCCACCCTAGCTGCCCACACTTTGGGCTACATGGCCAGGGGAAGGTGGGTTTCAATTTGGTGGAGGCCTCTCCCCAGAAGGCTGGGTGCCGAGGAAGATGGGTCCTGCGCACGTCACTGCAGTCGTCCCCGGACTGAGGAAGCACTGGGGGCAGACAGGTTGGTGCTCCCAGGGCAAGCGTCAGCACCTGGTGTTTGTGAGTGTTGTGGTCAGTGTTACCAGGCGTCTGACGGGGTGTCACTCTGCACTGAGACTGCATTCGGGAGACCACGGGTCTGAGAGCGGGAGTGATGCACGACTGTCTCCCTGTGTGCACACACGTGTGCATGGGTGGAGGTAAAGCCCACCCAGGCTATGTGCACATGTGGGAGAAGAGACCTTGAATTTGGTCTCACTCCCCACCCCCCAATTCAGGTGACTCAGGCTGGGTGAAGGTGAGGGCTGTGGCTATATTGGGATTAGTCAGGTGGGAGGGCCTAGATCCTGGTTGGTCAGAGCTGGAGTTAGGGCTGGGGTTAAGGCCACAGCTGGGACAAGTCATGGTTTGAGTGGTGCATCAAAGTAGTGATGGAGTTGGAGTTCGAGCCTGGAGTCATGGCAGAGGGACCCAACTGAGAGTGGGCCAGAGCTGGGCTGGGCTTTGGGGGCTGGTGGCAGCTGAGCCTGGGGGCAGTCAGGGACTCTCTCCTGTCCCTGTGACTGGGGACACTTGAGCGGTGGCCCCAGGTAGGATTCTGGTCTCTAACCTCCTGTCTTGCCTTGCTGACGCCTGGTCACACTGCCTGCAACCCCATGGGGTGACGCAGGTACCACAGCAGAACTTTCAGTCCCGATCTTTCTGGACAGCTTGTCTCCCTAGCCCAGATTAAATAGAACCTTATCTCACCAGCTCAGCCCTGGGAGAAGCCCAGCCCCAGGCCTTGCCACCTCAGCAGTTCCTGCTCTAGCCAGCGGGGATGGGCTACTGTCCTCAAAGACGGCATTGGGCCCAGATGCCCACTCCATGTGCTATGGTGCAGCCTCCAGCACCCGTTGTCCACTCCCATGCCTCACTGTGCTGTGTAGATAGAATCTTCCGGAAACGTGAAGTTTACCCTGGGCAACACATGACCCTAGTGAGGAAGACTCCAGGTCATGGCCTTTGGTGTCAGCTGGAGATGCCATCTGCCTGGACTCCAGGAGACAGGGTCCCAAGGAAAGATTCTGTCTCCTGGGCTGAGTTCTGCATTTTCCTCGTCCCTCTTTGGTTGTCCCTGCTGATCCAGCTCCCTCATCACACGCTCAGTCTTCAGTGGGCCCAGCGGGGAAGCACAGAGGGGTCAGAGGGAGAGGGGAACCAGGGGACATCAGCTGGGTCCTGGCCTCTGCTATGATGACAGCTCAGCTAGGATCATGAAAGGCCCCTTCTCATTGAAACGAAACTAAATCTACCCAACCTGACAATCCCCTGAACTTGATCTTGTCCCAGCCCAGCCGTAGGTATGAGGATCCACTTACCTTCCAGCTGCCGGTACCCCCACCCCTCTGTCAGGCCCTCTCCTCTTCCTCTCACCCTACCCCTCTGCCAGACTTCTAGGCCTCTGAGCCCCCAACTGCCCCCCAAGAGCTCCTCTCCATAAGGACCTAGGGCTGCCACCCTACCTAAAGTGGCTCTCTGTCCACAGACCTTCATCGTCCTGAACAAAGGCAAGACCATCTTCCGGTTCAGTGCCACCAACGCCTTGTATGTCCTCAGCCCCTTCCACCCCATCCGGAGAGCGGCTGTGAAGATCTTGGTTCATTCATATCCTTTGCGATCCATCCCTGCTGTGTGGGCCCCACCGGGGAAAGAGGGTGGACAGGGCGTTTAGGACTGAGGGCGATGTTGATTCCTGGTCAGTCCTCACCTGGGAGCCGGTTGGACATCAGTCTCTCAGACCCCACCCTAGACCTACCAATTCAGCATCTGCATTTTAACAAGATCCTGGGGGATAGTGGACACATGAAGGCTTGGGAGATTCGGCTGACTCTTCAGGAGAGAAGCGTCCTAGAAGCTGAGCTATCAAGGAAACCAGAAGAAATGAGGCCGGGCAGTGTCCCCTGATTCTGGTCTTGGCTCCCCATGTCCCCTTGCATTGCACCCCACCCCACCCTGCCACGCCCTGCACCTCCCCACCCACTGGCAGGGACCTCCGGCAGGTCACCAGGGCTCAGCCAAGGAGAAACTGCTTCCCAATCAGGAGGCCTCTGGTTTAGTCACACGTGGGCCTCTTTCGAGGGAGGCAACACTTGCTTTTTGATTAGGTGTTGACAAAACGTTTGCAGTTTCAGAGTATCTCAAAGAACTCTGGTTAGCATTAAATTATGTAAACCACAGCCTGAAAAAGCTTCCCGCTGTGGAGGAGACCGATAGGTGGGCTGTGGTGTGATGAGGGATGGGTAGTGGTCTTTGAGTCCTAGAAGGGTCCCATTCAGACCGAGCATGGAACAGGGAAATGGCTGTTCTTTGGACTTCAGAAAAGGGATCCCACACGCAGAGCCTCTTGGGGAGGGCGGGTGTCTGGTTATGGAGTCAGAGGCACCTATGTTTCAGCGTGAGGGCCGGGGCAGCTTTACTTTAGCTGCAGCTGGCTTGGCTGTTAATTGATCAATGCCGCTGGGCTCAGCAGTGTGATTAGTTGTGGGGTTGGCAGGTCGGGCCTGAGGGAGCTCCCCAAAGTCCCCTCTCCGTTTCTCTTCTGGATGGAAGGCCAAGGCCTCTGGGCAGGGCAGGAGGCTTGGGGAAAATGGCGGTCTAGTGGGGAACTGAGTCACCAAATGCTGACTACTCAGGGGGCCTTTCCTATCCAGGCAGGGATGAGAGGCACTCCTTCCTGGCTCCGCGGCCTGCCCACCTGTGCCCCAAGGCTGATCCCAAACCCAGGCGCCACTCAGAGGGCCTTAGGGCCCGTTTGTTTTCTGCAGGCAGATGCTCTCTGGCCCCCTCCAGCTTGCTCTGGCCTTTTTCCTGGGGATCCTGAGACATGTACATCCCGGGAACGCCGCCCCTCCCCCCCATTTAGGCGTGGCTATGGCATCAGCAGGGTGGTCTCCAGGGTGGGCAGACACTGTGGGGAGGGACTATATCCATGGAGCAGTCTACTACTCACAGCTGCATCCTACTTTGTGAGGCATGGGTGGTTCTGGATTTAATTTTGAGCTGTTCCCAAGCTCCCTGGAGGTGCTACACACTTTGCCTGGCACTCTGGGGTGCTTATCAAACTGGATAAGTCCCTGTCCTTGCCCCCTTGGGAATTTTACAGCCCCCCCCCCCCGGCCCCGCCCCCGCCAGCCCCTGCCCAAGAGTGATTAGACAACCACACGAGGAGCTGTCATTCCTGCCGGCGGCATGTGGGCATAGCCTGGTGAGAGCAGTGCGGTAGGAGGCAACGCCAGCCGTCTTGCGCTGAGCCTCTCTCCGGGCTCACTGCAAGGGCGTGGCCTCTCTGCAGGCGCGCTCTGGCTCCCGCCTGGGGCTTCTCCTCCAGGTATCTAACCAACCAGCTCTCTCTAGCAGTCAGCTCAGCCCCTGGGGATGCACCTGCAGCCCCGGGGTCCCTGCAAGGCTGCGCCATGGGGCGTCTGAGGCCAGGGAGGCAGGTGGGCCAGGGGGACAGCAGGGACAACACAGCCCCCAGCCTGGCCAGAGGGTCCGCCAAGTGCTGGCTCCGAGGCTGTGAGGAGCTGGCTCCGCCCGGCAGGGCCGGCCCTGAGGGCTCCAAGGAAGGCCTCGTCTCCCAGGGCAGCTGCCCCAGGGAAGCGGCTCAGCAGCTGGGAGGCCCCGCGCTGGGCTCTTAGCGGCTCCTTGATGCTCTGCTACCTGGGGATGGAAGCGCCCCTTAGCGGGCTTGGGAGGCACTGAGGGAGACGAGGGGCCTGGGTTGGGGGGTTGGGGAGCAGCCCTCCTGTGTCCTTGGGTCTTGCCCTCAAAGTGTGGTACACGATCAGCAGCAGCAGCGTCACAGGGATCTCACAGGAACTGCTGAATCTCGGGCCCAGAACCTGTGTTTTAGGAAAGTTTCCGTGATCTGTAGCTTCCCTGGTGGCTCACTGGTAAGGAATCTGCAGTGCAGAAGATGGGGGTTCAATCCCTGGGTCAGGAAGATCCCCTGGAGAAGGAAGTGGCAACTCACTTCCAGTATTTTTGCTTGGGAAAGCCCATGGACGGAGGAGCCTGGCGAGCTACAGTCCACGGGGTTGCAAAGGGTCAGGCACAGCAGCAATAAACAACTATGATTTGTGCCCTCACTGCTCAAAGGCAGTCACTTCTAAATGTCAGTCTGAGCGGCACCAGGGAAGTTTGTTAAAAATGAAGACTCCTAGCCCCTTCCAGACCAGAACCACCAGTGTGAGGCCTCAAATCTACAAGCTCTTCATGCATTTTTCAATCAAGATAAAATTCACATACCATAAAATTTACCATTTAAAGTGTACAGTTCAGTACACTGTATATTCAGTACAGTATATTCATAAGTTTGTGCAACCATTACCACTAGTTCCAAAACATTTTTATCACCAAAAAGGAGCCCCATGCCCATCAGCAGTCACCATGCATTTCTAAGGCATACTGATTTCAGGTCTTGAATTACAAAATTTCCCCCTCTCTCTCTGTGTATAGATAGATAGATTTACAAAATTTCCCCCCCTCTCTCTCTCTGTATAGATAGATAGATATGACTGTATATAGATAGGCTTCCCTGGTAGCTCAGCTGGTAAAGAATCCACCTGCAATGCCAAAGTCCCTGGTTCTATTCCTGGGTTGGGAAGATCCCCTAGGGAAGGGATAGGCTACCGACTCCAGTATTCTTGAGCTTCCCTGGTGACTCAGAGAGTTAAGAATCCGCCTGCAGTGCGGGACCTGGGTTCAGTCCTGGGTTGGGAAGATCCCCTGGCGGAGGGCATGGTAACCCACTCCAGTATTCTTGGCTGGAGAATCCCCAAGAACATAGGAACCTGATGGGCTACAGTCCATGGGGTCACAGAGTCGGACATGACTGAGTGACTCAGCACAACACAGAATATACGTATGTATACGCACACATGCGCCGGCGTCCCTGGTGGCTCAGCAGCAAGGAATCTGCCTTCAGGGCAAGAGACACAGGAGATGTGGGATTGATCCCTGGACTGGAAAAATCCCCTGGAGAAGGAGATGGCAAACCACTCCAGTGTTCTTGACTGGAGACTCTCATGGACAGAAGAGCCTGGTGGGCCGCAGTCCATGGGGTCACAGAGTCAGACAGGACTGAAGTGACTGAGTGCACGTGCACACACACACACACACACACACACACACACACACACGCTTTGTGTGGTAGAAAACATATAACATGAAATTGACCATCTTAACCATTCTTAAGTGTCCAGAGCAGTCATGCCGTGCCACAGATCTCTAGTAACTTTTTCATGTTGCAAAACTGAAGCTAATTGTCTGCTTACATTTCTAAAGATATTCAAACATCTCAGCCCCCAGTGTGCAAAGTTTTGTGCCAGGCCCTTTGGAAAGGGCAGTAGGGACAAAGACTGACTTGAAAGGGGGCAGGAACACAGGCCCTGCTCTCCAGAAAGAAATTCCTGTCACTTGTGACAAGCCAGGCATTCCCAGTGACAGGCTGGCAAGCGCACCGTAACTCCGTTCAGCTTTGCTCTGGGCTCCACGCTCGCAGTGCGTCCCTGGGAAGTTGCCTAAAAAGTAAATATGGGCATGGAGAACTTTTTTTCGCGATGTATTTTTGTTATAATCCTGCAGAATGTGTTCCTGCCAGGATTAAATAAAAGAAACCAACAGAACTCCAAATTCCACTGCAGTCACATTCAGAGACGTCGCACGTTCATGGTGAGCAGCATTTTGCCTTCCTGGGTGCACAGGATCTGTTCACAAAATCCTCCCACGTTCTTCTAGATTCAAATGGGCAATCAAACCGTGTGTGTGTGTGTGTGGTGTGTTCATTTAATAGAACAAATATATGAAAATACGCCAACTGTTAATTCCCTTCTCATTGGGAGTTTTTTGACTCCTTAGCATCTGAAGACAGGCAGTCCCAGTTTTAGGCATTCCCCACAACCCAGGCTGGCAGTCCTTGCTGGCGTTTTAATTATGAGGCTGGGAGTGGGTGTTTAGGGACAATGACATGACAGGATTGAAGATGTTCGGCTCAGCTCAGCCCTGGAGAGCTGGCCTCTGCCATTGCCCACGCATGAAACCAGCTCCGTCATCGGCCTGAAGCCGCCAGGCAGTGCCAACAGCTGTGCCCTGGCCAGGAGCGCACCTGACTTCTCCGGGATTGGCTGTGCGGTGGCTCCGTGGGAACTCAGGGATGCCTGGGCAGAGTCACGTGGACCAGAGGCTCCGTCTGCGTAGGAAAAGATCACACACACACACCTCCCCGAACATGACTGAGAGCAATGGAAGGGCCGTCCTCAAGAACTGGAGAGCCAGGCAGGGTTTTGAGCAGTCAAGTGGCAGAGACTGGAGTCCAGGCAACTCACAGCAACTCACTGCTGTGTCTGGAGAAGCCAAAATTCCTATCCTTTCCCCCTGTGCAGTGCAGGCCGTGGCTGGCAGGGCTCAGAAGGCTTGTCTGCTCTGGCTGTTCCCTAGGTCTTGATATTAGACTGCAGTTCACCTCTGTCTGTGTCCAGCCAAGTCCTCTGGTCCAAGGCAGCCTGTCCACACTGCTGCTCTCTGCCAAGCCGCCTTTTCTCCACTCTGATGAGAGCCGTGAGTGGTATGACCACAGCGAGGAGAGGCGTGGCTCCTCAGACAGGCATCTCTCTAGTCCTGAGCTTCCCCAGGAACAGCTGGACTGACTGTTTGCTGGAGGAACCCTAACCAGCCTCCAGGGCCTATGTGAATGCCTCCTCCAGGAAGCCTCCCTGCTCAGCGTTGCCAGAGACAAGTCTGATTTCTCATAATCTCCTATCTCGGAGCAGTTCAATGGCTTGGAGGTCTCCCTGTCTCCCACACAGAGCCATGCCCATGTGCTCATGTGAGGTGGGTTCTTAAAAATGACAAAGAATTCGGTTCGTCTTCCTGGATGGCTGTCTGCGCACAATTTACAGAGCCCTTCACCCCGTGGTTTCCATCGTGCCGTGTAGGTGTCAGAGTCCAAGTGTGGGACAGCACTCCCGCTTGGCAGCTGAGGGCCTGAAACAATGTGACTCCCACAGGCCCTTCAATCTGGAGGTGAGGGAAGGGGCCAGGGGACTTTGCTGTCATCGTGTAGAGATGGTGAGGCAGCAGCAGATGGTGAGTTCAGAGTGGAGCCTGCATCAGGACGGCCAGGTCTCAGATCTGGGCTCTGCCATTGACCAGGGTCGGACCCACAGTCATTTTCTGCGGCTGCTACAACAAATTACCAGAGACTTAGCAGCTTGAAACAATGCAGACTTGTCATCTTATGGTCCTGGAGGTCAGAAGTCCAAAAAAGATCTCACTGAGCTAAAAACAAGGTATCTGCAGGGCCGCAGTTCTTTCTGGAGGTTCTCAGAATCCGTTTTCTAGGTTTTTCTGTTTTCCAGGGGCTGCGGAAAATCCTCAGCTCTGGCCCCCTTCCATTTCCAAAGTCAGCAACAGCTGGTGGAGTCTTTCTCATGAACATCATGCTGACGCCTGCCTCTTTCTCTTTTATAAGGACCCTGTGATGACATTGGGCCCACCCAGATAATCCAGGATAATCTCCCGATCCTTAATTTAATCACATCTGCAAAGTCCCCTTTGCCATCTACATGAGCGTTTATATCCAGGGATTAGGACTTGATTTTCTCTGCTGGGGGGCATTATTCTACCTACTAGAGTATCCTTCAAGGTAACCTCTTTGTGCCTCAGTCTCCTCATCTCTAGAATGGAGAAGTTTCCACCTCCTGCATTCTTGGCAGAAGAGAAATAGTCAATGGATGCAGAGAGCAGAGCCTGACACCTAAGAAGGGCTCAATAAATGCTTGCTGTTAGCATCATTACTTTCATATGTCAGGAATCATCTGATCCTCAGTAGACAGTTAAGCAATGAATCTTTGGGGATGAATAAAGGCTGGTTAAGGGGCTTGTTAACTCCCTGCCCAGTGAGGAAAGCCTTGGCAGGGAGCCGGGGTGTGAGGAATGTGTGTGTGTGTGTGTGTGTGTGTGTAGGGGAGACGGGCGATTGAGATGATTATCTAACCTGCCCTTGAATGCTGGAGAAGGAGCTAGGCCCAGTGGTGAAGACCTTCCCCCAGGCAGAGGGAGGGACCCCAGTGTCTGGGGAGGTGCCCCCTAGCTGGGGAGAAGTCAGGGCTCCCTACAGCCCCGGCCTCTGAGCTGAGCTACCAGCTTTCCAGAAGTCGTATGACTTTCCAGTAGTCATGTATGGATGTGAGAATTGGACTATAAAGAAAGCTGAGCACCAAAGAATTGATGCTTTTGGACTGTGGTGTTGGAGAAGACTCTTGAGAGTCCCTTGGACTGCAAAGAGATCCAACCAGTCAATCCTAAAGGAAATCAGCCCTGAATATTCATTGGAAGGACTGATGCTGAAGCTGAAACTCCAATACTTTGGGTACCTTATGCAAAGAACTGACTCCTTGGAAAAGACCCTGATGCTGGGAAAGATTGAAGGCAGGAGGAGAAGATGATGACAGAGGATGAGACAGTTGGATGGCATCACTGACTTGATGGACCTGAGTTTGAGCAAGCTCCGGGAGTTGGTGATGGACAGGGAAGCCTGATGTGCTAGAGTCCATGGGGTCGCAAAGAGTCAGACATGACTGAACAAATGAACTGAACTTAACCCTGGTTTGACTAGGGGTGAGGGTCCCCAAACCTGACCCCTGTCATCTCAGATGAGAAATTGGAGAATTCACTATAAAACTGGGGGCTGGATCTGACATGCTATTGCCTGATTCCCTGGATTCTCTCGAAGGAGCACTGGAGGTGTGGAAGACATCCCACCTCTCTCCCCAGCTGGGCCAGCCCCCCTCTAGAAATCAAAACCCTAGCTCAGCCCCATCTCCAGTCTGACTGCACTGGACTCCGCATTGGGCCTGAGGTTGGGCAGGCCATGCGAAAGGGTGGAACTGTGATGGGGAGGGAAAAGGCAGGCCCCGGACTTCAATCACTGCAGCACCTGGGGCATCCATGCAAATCGCCCCACGGGCCGATGCCAAGGCAAGATGGTGACCCTGGGAGCAGCTGCAGGGGGCGGGAGGCCCAGTTTCCCCAGTCGGACTCGGGAGAAGATTCCTGAGGGCAGCAGAGTGTCCTTGTTCAGGGCCGGAACCCTCAGGGGTGTCCCCGCCCACAGGAGGCCCAGGGTCTGACCTGTGTTCCTCCGCAGTTCTGGTAGAAGTGAGGGAGGCCATGGCGGTCAGTCAGAGCTTCATCCAGTCTGAAGCAGCGTCTGGGACTTGGAGCCAAGGAGTCATGGATCAGACAAGGCCTGGAGCAGTTCGGTTCGAGGCCAAGGGCCCCAAAAATGCCCAAGACACAGTCGTGGCATTTAAAGAGCTCCCCTTGTGGTGGGAACAGAGGGACGCTGTCATTCAGGGAGGCAGCCATGCTAACAGAGGGGTGCCTGGTGCCCGGGGGGTGCAACAAGCAAGGAGTCGGGGCAGACCGCCCTGACGGGGAGCTCCCTGAAGGAGAGGAGCAGGGTGCTAGGTGGAGCAGAGGCCAAGAGTGAAGAGCCTGTGCAAAAGAAGCAATGGCCAGAGAAGTGGTGTCCTGCTTCCCCCAGCTCATTGTGTCCTGACAGGGCATATACGTTTTGGCAGAAGTCCTGACTCAAAGGTCAGCCTGGGCCACTCCCGTAGAAGTGGAGGAGGGCACTTAGAGCCCTGCCATCGTGACCTCCCTCTCCCCAAAACAGTGGCCTCCGAGCAGCCGTTTATAAATGCTCGTCTCCCTCCAATGTGGCCGAAGACACAGCTCCCATGCGGCCATGGGTAAAAACCTCTGAGGTCTGGGAGGTTCCTTCCTTCCATCCATCCCTGTGGGATGGGCCCTACGAGGGACTCTGCTAATAGCTCAAACTCAAGGGTCTGGTCCCTGTCAGAGGCTGTGGAGCAGGGCAGGTGTCCGGCCCCAAAGGGGAGGGATTGGCAAGGACTGGGCAGAGCCCCGGTGTGTCTCCTGGGAGCCCTCGTCTCGTCGACCTGGCAGCCTTGGCCTGGTGGTGTGGAGCCCAGGGGTGGGCCTGCTGGTGGTGGGCCCCTGCAGGCGACTTTCCTTGACACTGCGCCACGCTCTTCAGCATGCTCATCATGTGTACCATCCTGACCAACTGCGTGTTCATGGCCCAGCACGACCCTCCACCCTGGACCAAATATGTCGAGTGAGTATCCCCAGAGCCTCTCCAGCAGGCCCTGCCCCCTCTGCCTTTCCCATTCGAGACTCTGGGCCTCAAGGTCACCTGAGCAGAGCCCCAGGTGTCACCCACCTGGGGCGCCCTTGGCCCAGCCCTTCCCTCTCTTGCTGCTTCCAGTCCTGCCAAATTTGTGCTTTGATTTGTGGCTTCAGGAGAGGAAGCTCTCTGGGTTGGCAAAAGGAGGGCTTTCTCCCTGACCCACCCGATGGTTTTGGAGAAGGCACAGAGACGATACTAATAATTGAATGAACACTTAGTGCACGCCAGGCACTGTCCTAGAACTGTATGCATCATGTCCCGTAACCCTCACGGCAACCCCATAGGGCAGGCACAGCTGCAGGGCCCATTTGACAGATGAGAGAGAACTGGAGAAGTGACCACTTCAAACTGTGCAGCTGGGGGCTGTGGGCACCACAAAAGGCCCCGGACTCTCCCTAGCTCGGTACCACACTCTGCTGCCTTTTTTCTCTAAGTCCTACTTTCTATAACCAGTTTTAGAAAGCTGCCTAGCTCTTCCTTCCCAAATGAAAGTACCTGACCTATGGGCTCTAGGAGGACCCAATACCCCTGGTGCATTTGGCCCTCAGCAGAAGGCTGGGGAAGCCTCTCTTCCCTAGGCGGCTTGCCTTGTTCATGCAGGACCCAGCAGCATCACTGATGCTGCACTCTGCATCCAGCTGCTAAGACCCGGGGAGCAGCAGGGCTGTGACCCTTTCCTCGTCTGGCCCTGTGGGCTGCAGTCCCAGCATCTGAGCATTTGGGATTGCTCAGCTGGCCCCGAGCACAGAGAATAGCCCTTTTCTAGTCTCAGGTGTTAGAACATCAACCCCCTTTCAAAGCCCAAGGTAGACACCTGTACCTACCTACCTGTAGGTGGTTGACGATAGACCAGGCTATCCTCTGAGAAGCCACAAAGAAAAGTGCAGGGCTGTGACTCTGAGTGTCCTGACAGTCCTACAGTGGCCACAGCGGTACCTCAACCCCCAGGGCTGAGGGGAGGAGGTAGGTGGAGGGTCTTCTTACATCAAGACAACCGAGAGATAGAAGATAGAGAGTTCACATGGGAGCGTGCGAGCCCTGTGCACGATGCTGAGTAAACGGGATGATGCATTAGCCGACCAGGTTTTTGGAACAAAGCTCCAGCTCCCGACTCCAGCTCTGCCGTGGGGGCTTTGCAGAGAGCCTGGTGTGAGGGCCCTCGCGAGGGGGAAGATGCATAGGGCTCATGCCAACCTGGCCTGCAGGCTTCACCCTCCCCACTGATCTCTCCTCCCCAGGTACACCTTCACTGCCATCTACACCTTTGAGTCTCTGGTCAAGATTCTGGCTCGAGGCTTCTGCCTGCACGCGTTCACCTTCCTTCGGGACCCGTGGAACTGGCTGGACTTCAGTGTGATCATCATGGCGTAAGTACCTTGTCACTGTGCTGTTCTGGGAGAGGCCACGCTGAGGGGCATGGGCGCCTCCTGGCCCCAGGCTGAGGCCACGTCAGCTCTGCCGGTGGCTAGAGAGCAACCCACTTTCCTGCTATGGAGGCGGGAGATGGCATGGAGGCCCTCGGCTCATCCTGGTGGGGAGAGACGGATTCAGAGTAGCTCAGGCTTCCTTAGGGGTCAGGGCCACTGGCTCACCTGTGGCTCCATGGCAGCCTTGTGCTCAAAGGGGGCTTCATTAAGATTCTGGTTTCGCATCCTCTGCACTTTCCATCAAGGGAAACCAATGTTACAACCTGAAATCTCTGGACCACTATGAAAAGTGACCTGGATTCCAAGGTGACTTAAACTGCAGGAGAGAGAGCAAAGGAGCCCAGAGAAGTGGCCAAACACCCCCAGGAGCTTATGCCAGACACCCTGGCGTGGCTTCAATCTCCACTCACGGACCCCACGTCTGGCACATTGCGAGACCCCTAGTCACCGACATGATCCGCTGGGTCCTCACACCAGCCAGAGAGGTAGACGGGATTGGGGTCCCTTATCTCCATTTCACAGATGAGCAGACATGACCCTAGGCCTGCTGCTCCACCGGCTGAAGCCCCACTTCCTTGCCTGGGAGGAGACCTCTTGCTGAGGGGTTGGGTTGAGGCATGCTACTCTGGATATCTCAGACAACGGATGCTGGGTTCTCGCGGCGTTGAGGGCCCAGGGCAGGCCTCTCATGCAGGACCTATGGTCAGGGTCTTAGCCGTCAAACCCTTTCTGAAAGACTGATGTGAGTGGAGAGCCCAGTGTGTGCAGGGCTGGGCCCTACACCTTGGCCACAGCAGAGCCGGTGCGGGTTATGCTCCCTGCCCCTTCAGAGCCTCGCTTTCCCCACTGGTGAAGGGGCGGTGTTGAACTGGGCGGTATCTGAGGTGCAGTTCCGCTGCTGCTTTCTAGGTTTCTCAGATTGACTAAATCCGCCTGTTCATGATGAAGTCTTTATTGGCCCTTGGCTGTGAGCGGCTCTGAGCTCAGCCATACAGTGGAGGACAGAGGGAAAGAGAGAAGCTGGACCTTGATGATGGGGCGCTCTCTGTCTGCCGGTCGGAACAGGCAGCAGAGCCCCCGTTTCTAGGCACACTACTGGTCAGCTGACTCCAGCCCACCCTTTTACAGGTGGGGAAACCGAGGCTCGGAGAGGGGCTACTACTCGCCCGGGGTCCAGTGTCGATTTAGGCCTGGACAGAGCTGAGCTAACAAGGGCAAGAGCCCTGGGCTGTGGGAGACAGACTTCACCCTACAGGCTGAGAAAAGAGTCGAGTGTGATGAGCACTGATGGGGGTTGAAAGCAGGGCAGGGCGCACTCTGCTTTACCTTCGAGGAGGTGGCCTGGCTGCTCTGTGGGTGGGACTCTGGGGAAGGGTAAGCGCAGGGGCTGTTTTGGTAGCCAGGAGAGAGAGGATGGTGGCTGGGACCAGGGTCCCAGTGGAGAAGGTGTGAGATATGGTCAGATTCTGGGGGTATTTGAAAGTAGGGCTGACAGGAGACCTCGAGGCAGCTTTTGGCGTGAGCAGCTGGGTGGCTGGTGTGACCATGTGTCGGCCTGGAGAACGGAGGGAGGAGAAGACTCGAATATCCAGTCTGGAATATATTAAGTATGAAAGCATCCAGGGTGAGATACCGAATCAGCAACTGGATCTTCCAGCCTGGAGTTCAGGAAAGAGGTCCACTCGGAGGTATAAATTTAGAAGCCATCGGGATACGGATGGTATTTAAAGCCAGGAGACTGGATGAGATCATCTGGGAGAGTCGCCAGGGAAGGGAAGCCGCCTGGGGACTGTACCCTGGGACGCTCCAACATCGTGAAGTCAGGAAGAAGGAGGATGGAGCAGAGAGACTGGCGGGAACCCCTGGGGAGGGCTGAGGAAAACCAGGAGAGAGCAGTGTCCTGAAAGCCAACGAGGGGACGTGACTCGAAGGAAACCACAAGGAGGTTTGTGAGACCCGAGATGCACTGTTGGAGTCAACAACATAAAAATGGTGGATGCCCTTGACCTTGACAAGACGGGGGACACACACCTGATTAGAGAGGGCTCGAGGGAGGGTGGGAAGAGAGTGGAGGAGGGCAGGTGTACCCATCTGGTCTGTGGGGTTTACTCTAAAAGAGGACCCAAGGTAAGATGGTGATCAGAGGGGAGGATGGGTGAAGGGAGGACCCTTAAAGAAGGGAGCATCTGTGCAGGTTGATGGGAGCGATCCAGGAGAGAGGGCAAGTCGGTGATGGTGGAAAGGGGCCAACTGCAGGAGCAAGGCCCTTGAGCTGGCCCCGAGGGGTCGGGAACCCAGGATCTGGGGGGAGTGTTGGCCGTAAGAGCAGGGAAGACAGAATTCCCAGTGGCAGTGGGGGTGGATTGATAGAGCCGATGATGAGAGCAAGAATTTCTCTTCTGATTGCTTCTGTTTTCTCTGTGGTGAGAGGCAGGGTCATCAACTGAGAACCCAGAGCTGGGAGGTGAGTCCAAGGTGTGAGGAGGGAGGTAGCGTTCTCTGTGTCTCATCATCCAGGACTGATGAGAGTGGGGTAGGATCGCTAGGCCCCAGCTCTCAGGTGCCCTGCGGGAGGTGGGCGGTGATCCACAGACCCCTGAGGGCCTGAAGTCACAGGAGGAGGATACAGCGTCTGCCTCAGCCTCCCCTACCTTCCCGTCCTGGAGCCTGAGCAGAGAACTGGGTTATTGCAACAACATGCCCAGAACCCTGGGCCCCTTGTCTGATGTCAGGAGCCAAGTTTTAACTTGTCTTCAGCCCGTGACTCTGGGCGGTGCTCTGAGTCCTCTCCATCTCGCTCCTAGGAAGTCCTCCTGTCCTGTCTCGTGAGAGAATCCCAGTCAGCTCCCCCACGGAATCCCAAGGGAAACTACTCCCTTCATTCAGAATCGCAGAGCAGGAGTGCCTTGCTCACCAAGGCCTCCTGTCCTCATTCTATACTGACCCTGGGCTGAAAAAGCAGAGCGAAACCTCCAAGGCCACCAGACTGCTTCCACGTTTCTGAGTGTCTCACAAGAAATGGCCTGCTCACTTCCCCTGGGGCTGCCTGGAATGCCAGATTTGCTCTCTGGGCTAGATTGGCCCAGCACGTTGATTGACAGTGCTCCTGCTTTGTGAAAACAATGAATTACTGCTGTGGTGATGCAGTGAAAAGCGTTCTGCTATAACCAAAGTGATTCAGTAATGTGGGGCTCCTAGAATAATCAAAGTGGCAGGAAAGTTCTGTTCAGTGACATTCCCCCACCTCCCCTCAGTTTTAACGACGGAGAAACTGAGGCTCAAAGAGAGCCTACCCCTTGCCTCAAATTGTAGGATGAATCAGCAGCAACGCAGGGACTCAAACCAGGTCTCCTAACTCGTAACCTTGAGAAGCACCCCTAATCTGATGTTTCTGACTTAGGCTTCCACCTGATCCCCAGTCCCACCCACTTTAGAGATTGTGGAGGGTCAGAGGAGGGTGCCAGGAAGCCTGTCAGGCTCCACTTGCAACCCTCCAGCCAGAGCTCTTCCTGTGGCCCCCCTTTCAGCTGGGCATTACCAGCTGCCTCCCACCTTCTGGGGTTGTTATGGAAACCAAACCTGGAGGGGAAGGGAGGGAGGGCAGAGAGGAGAGGGTGGCAATCACCGCAGTAGCTAACGTGCTGGCTGCACCTCTGCCTCGCAGCCCAGGAGGGGCCGTCTGCCTGGAATGGGAAGGCTGCATGCCCGGATGGGGGCCGAGCAGGAAGAAGGCTGGGCTCTGCCTTCCTCACGGCTCCTCAGCCTCCAGAAGCCTTCCTCTCGCACTGGGGCTGGTGTGATGGGGTAGAACTCTACCCCACCACCGTCTGCTCTTTCTGGGGCAGGGCCCGCGATCCCACCCCAGCTGTCTGCCCCTGCCCTGAGACTTGGCCACTGCAGAAAGAGTAGAACGGCTTGATGGAGCATTTGGGCAGCACGGATCTCTGCTCCACCCCACTCTGGGCCACTGTTGAAGCTGCCCCTTTGCTAGATATAGGGTCTCTCCTGCCTTGCCGTACCCCAGGGCCCCACAAGAGGCTTCGGCGAGGGTCTAGGGCCCCGAGATGGGAAGCAGTCAGGCACCAGGTGCTGGGCTGAGTGAAAGAGGCAGCAGGCCCCCACGTCACAGACGTGCTCACAGACACACCTTGCCCTCAGCCTGTCCTGCACCCCACCTTCCAGGCTTCTTCCTCCTCAGTGTTCTGACCGCTGGCCCTGCCCCATCCTCAGCCACGCTACTGGCCTTGAAGGCTATGGGGCGCATACCCCTTGGGGTCTTGGCTTCCCTGTGCCCAGCAGGTGTTGACTAGAGGGATACTGTTGGTTCTAGGGACCCTGAGGGGATGGGGGAGGCAGGGTCTACGCTGGGATGGGCACAGACTGGCTAAATCCAAGCAGGAGATGGGCAGGGCTTCCCTGGAGACCCGAGGGGACAGGCAGGGTCTGGAAGGGACAAGAGACTGAAGTAGTGGGATCCCTCTCTGGCACAGCTCTCTGCCCATTCCCTATACCCAGGAGACACAGCCTTGACGCCAGTATCCTCAGCAAGAAAACTCTGTTCTGGGGCACACCCACTGGAGTAGCCACAGAAAATGGACCCAGAGCCTCCTGCAGGCTAGAACCATGGCTTCCATGTAACAGCGACATTGGCAATGGTCCAGGCTCCTCCTGACAATCCCATGGCCACACCATGTCAGGACAGAGTCCAAGCCTGAGAGGAGAATGTGTGACCTTCAGAGGCCTAAGGGTCAGAGCCCTCACAGAAAGTGGATTAGCCATCCAAAGTTGAGAGGGAGCTTCAACCAAATCAACAGATGAGGTGATGTTTACCTCCCATCGGAAGCCAAGGCTGTATCTGACTGTTGCACCCAAGAAAGATTTGCAGGCTGCCGTGAATCCAGTGGAAGAAATGGAAGAAAAGGACCACACCATAGAAAGGACCTGGGGTAGACAGAAGTAAAGCTCTGCTGAGAATGAGTCTGCTGACTTCCCATCCCTGAAGGGATATGGAGAGTGAGGAGGGAGCAGGCTTGGTCCACAGCGCCCCATGAGGATGGAGGAGCCCCACAAGTGGACGGATAGGAAGCTGGTGTCAGAGCTGGACCAGGCTGGACCCGACCAACCTCAGGTCACCGAGTCCCTTGGTGCAGCCTGCCAGGTCCCTCCCTGAAGACCCCCAGAGCTTGAAGGCAGATTCAGAAGCTCTAAGCAGAGTGGAAGGGCCTGGAGGGCCACAATGACTGGCAGAGTGAGTCCATCAGCCCTGTCAACCCACCCTCGACACTCACCCAGTGTCCCTGGGCTGACATCACTCAGACACCGGGTCAGACACACTTGGTTACACATGAGCCATCCAGAGTCCGCTGTTCTTTGTCAAACATCAGACACCTTCGGTTAAATGTCAGACACCCTGAATGTGAAACCTTTGATTAAATATCACCAGTCACTTGCCACTCTCCCAACGGCCCCGGGCACACACTATCCATCTATGCTCAGACATCCTGGTCATGGGACCCATCCACGCGTGTCCTTGTGTTCTGCTTGGGTGGGCCCAGCCCCCCAGAGACCAACGCCTTCCTTCTGGGCCTATGGAATCTGTTGTCCAAGTTATGCCCATGGCCACTCAGCCCAGCTAAACACCACTCGGGCCTGAGCAGGACACATCCCCAGGAGGGCTGCTCACTTCCCAAGGCGACTCCTCCCATGGAGACCCATCATAAGGGGACACCAAGACAGAGGTGGACTCATGGGAGAGGGGTTGGCACATGCCTAGGACTCCACAACCTGCTTTTTTCCTCTTCTTGTGTTGGTCATTGCCTGTGGTCAAAGAGCTCACTGTCTGGGCAAGCTCCTGTCTCACCTTCCAAAGCATCTTCTTGGGAAGCCTTCTCCCTCTGAGTTCTCAGGTCACCGCCACCTTCTGACTTCAGGGACTCCTGAATCAGCCCTTGCACAGAGATTTGTGGTTGGAAGGAGCAAGCAGGCTGCCTTCAGACACCCAGCCTTGCCTCCACAGTGGTCTCTGGGGCTTCTGAGTCCCACAGGTCAGAGCTTCAAGGCATGAGCCCGTGACACTGCAGAAAACACAGAGCACAGCTAGGACCAGACACCCGCTTGCTTCCTTTATCACTTTCCCCCTGGAAAATGGAGTTTCCCTCTTGGCCATGTCCCCAGCCCCAGACCCCACCATGTGGCCGTGCATCACAGTCTCCAGTGGCGTGGAGCATGTGGCAGGGTAGCCACCTCTTAGCGCCGGTTGTTCACGGGACCGTCACCAAGAGAGCTGCCTGGGAGCTTGCTCTGTGGACTCTCTTAAGGCATCCTCGCCGAGGTCCCCATGGCAGGAGCGATGAGAGCAGGAATAAGACCTGGGGGAGGCCATGGGTCATGACCAGCCCTTCCCGTGGGAGCGGGAGAAGAGAGAGGGCTGGTCGGGGAGGGTGGGCTGAGGTGCTGCTTTGTAATTCCCAATAACTGTGGTTTGATTCTGCAGGTATGTATCAGAAAATATAAAACTAGGCAATTTGTCGGCTCTTCGAACTTTCAGAGTCCTGAGAGCTCTAAAAACTATTTCAGTTATCCCAGGTAAGATGCTCAGGTTTGCCTCCCAGATCTCAGCTACAAGTGACTCTCTCTCTGTTTCCCCCACCCCCCTCCTCTGACCGTGTGTCCTCCTGGTGTGTTGTCACTGTTTTGTGTGTGAATTTCCCCTGTTACAGATACACCACTGAATTTGTGGACCTGGGCAATGTCTCAGCTTTACGTACCTTCCGAGTCCTCCGGGCCCTGAAAACTATATCAGTCATTTCAGGTGAAAATCAGGTTAAACGCCAAGGCTGGAGGGATACGCTTGGGCCTTTCCAGCCACCTGGGGGCCAAGGCAACCCTTGGAAAGGTCCCCCCGAATGTGCCTGTCCCCAGAGTACCTTTCCCAGAGCTCAGGTGTGGGGGCTATTGGCAGTGGACACGGTTGTCCCCTCAGTGCCTTGAAGGGGCTCCAGACCCACCCCAGCAAAGCCCACCACCACAGACCCCCAGGGGCCCAGAGGACACCGTGGAAGGGCCTGGGTTGGACCCAAATTCTTCCCAGGGAAAGTGATTGCTTTCCCAAACTGAACTCAACTGTCGGAAGAGGTGAAAGCTTATGTGTGTGTGGCTTCCCCTCGAAGCATCATCCTGCAATCAGAAAACTAAAAGAACTGTTTGTAGGGAAACCACCCCCTCAGGTGACACAGGCATGGCTGGCACTCCCGCCCCATTCTGTGATAGAGTGTACTCTGTGGACAGGTGTCGCCAGGCCTTGGCGTCTAACAGCCCTCGCTGCATGTGCGGTAGACATTTAGCAAACCGTGCATGGTAGCCTCGGGAAGAAATTCTCCTTGGCAACATGTTGGCAATTGTCCCCGGGAAACCTGCCGAGGCCCAAGTGGCCTCTCTAGAAAGCCAGTTGACCCCATCCGTCTAGGAAAGTTCTCTAAGACTTCTGACGATGTCAGAGCCCAGAGGCCCCTCCCAGCACATCCACACTCAGAACCAGAGCAGGCACTTCCTTTGAGCAGGCAGCTGGAAACAGGTTGTACGCCACCAGTCTGGAGAGGTGGCAGAACCAGATGGTGGTACCCACTCCTGATGCGGAAAGTGGATGAGTCCTGGGCCCTCTGCCTGCTTCTGGCTGTTGCTGCCTCCAGGGAGCCAGGGGCCCTGCTCTGAGCTCCCTGAAGTTCTGCCTCCCCTGGTGGGGCTCATTTATCATTTAGGGGAGCCCCCATTCATGCTGACTTCACCCTGAGCCTCAGAATGCCCCTTTCTGGCTCTGATCCCACCATGGGCTGATCACAGGAGCCACTTGCAGCCACACTCCCCACAAGGGGCCCAGGCCTGCTAAGAGGTCACAGCGAGTGAGACAGGATGCTCCAGTTCCCATGAAGCCTCCCCCAGCCCACAGTCGTAACAGGTGTCATTGGCCTTGGTACACACCCATCCTCAGATCCCTCGGGGTCTGTCCTCTAGGGCCCCGGGGACCTCACAGCACACACCCGGCAAAGGTAGGCATGCACACTGACCAGAGCCATCAGGAAAAGGCATGTGCCAGTTTGTTTTATTAAAAAAAGGCTGACAAGAAACGCCTTCTCTGTCTGGGGTTAAAGGAGAGGGAGCCTGCCATTCCCAACCCCGCCCCACTGGGTCTCTTCAAAGGTGCCAGACAGCAGCTCTTGAAAGTGAGCATCAGGAAAATGCTGTGGTCAGCATTACAGAAGTCTCCCTGGAGGAGGTGTCCCCTGCGCTGAGGCTTAATAGCCGTGGCTCTCTCCAGACCTCAGTCTCCTTTCCTTTAAAATGGGAAGGAATCAGAATGGTTGGTTTCCAGTGGAGGGAGACTTTCCCATTTGATCCGCCAGGACCCATCCCTTCCTGGGTCTTTTCAGAGAGAACCCCTCTCCCTAGTTGGAATCCTCCTGGCCAGAAGCGGACTCTGTCATCAATCTGAGAAATGGTTAAAGGGATGGGTCACCAACTGATGTTCCCAAGAACACTATCACCATAGATTAGGAGGTGTTCAGAGCCTTGAACTGAGTGCCTCAGGCCAAAGATGCTGTGGAGGCAGAGTCCAGTTTGGAAATGTGAGCTGTTGCCCACTGCCCCTCACTTTGCCCCCTTCCCCATGCCTCTTTCAGTGGGCATGGTGAGGAGAACCAGAAGGCTACCACAGGGTCCCAGAAGCTCCGCTAGCGATGAAGCATAGTCCTGGACTAGAGGGCTCATGAATCCCATCCCCACCGCCTCTCCGGGCCCAGACCCCTGCGAGGTGCTCTCACTGCCCAGGCACTTGCCAACATCTGCCAGGACGATTTCAGAGAGGACGCTGAGTGCCTCCGAGCCCCGGGCAGGCAGCAGCGTGGCTGGCGCTGTGGGGAGGACTTCCTCTCCCCTCTCCCGGGTTTGCCCAGCGCTGCCTCCTTGTCTCTGAGTCATGGGCACTGCCACGCGGGTGTTCCTAACACATTAACCGGCTGGACGATGGATGGATGGGGCTTAATCTGAGACCTGGCGGCTCTGATGGAGGGAGGAGGGCGGGGAGGAGGGGTGGGGGGGTGAGTCCCCGTTGCTGTCAGAGAGGTTCCCTCGCTCCCTATGCTCTGCTCGAACTTGTGAACTTGTCACAGGACCGCAGCCAAGGTCACACCCAAGGTGTCTACACATGCTGTTCTGTGTGGTGCTGGCTTCTGCAAGGGCCGTGCAACTAACAATCACGGCCTCTCAGCTCTGGGGCGCAGGATGGACGGGGACGAGTCCCCAGGGCGCAGGGCAGAGGAGGAAAATGCAAAATAGGTGCCCCTGAGCCTTTCCCAAAAGGTGTGACCTGAGGCAGAACAGGCTCCGTGGGACATCACCCACCACGGCCTTGCTGGATCCTACACGCCCCCACACACACCTCCCTGGCACACACATTCCCCTGCTGAGAATGGCTGTGTCTCTTCCCATCTCAGGATCAAGGCCAAGGCTCTCCATTGCTCTGGAATGGGCCTGGCCCTCTGTCTCCTTCCCAGGGGCTGCATTTAAAGGGACCAGTGAGAGAGGGACAAGCTTTGAGTGTTTTCTCCCTCAAGGAAACAGCACTTTCCAGACTTATATCAGGTATCTGGCTGCAGGAGAGCAAAGAGAATGAGGCCCCTCTGAAAATACACAGAGGCACTCCAGGCTGGACTCCCGCTGCAGGGGATCAGGACAGAATCTCGGCAGCAGAGGAAAGGGGGAGCTTTGGTCTGAAAAACCCAAGAGAGGCCGCCCTCCCCTGCCCCCAGCTCATGATCGCCCACCCAGTCCAGCACCCCTCAGGCCCGGCCCCTGCTCACCGGAGCAGGGGACATGGTGCCGTGGGTGACCCCGCGCTCCGCCTCACCTCCCCTAGGCCTGAAGACCATCGTGGGGGCCCTGATCCAGTCTGTGAAGAAGCTGGCCGACGTGATGGTCCTCACGGTCTTCTGCCTCAGCGTCTTCGCCCTCATCGGCCTGCAGCTCTTCATGGGCAACCTGAGGCACAAGTGCGTTCGCAACTTCACGATGCTCAATGGCACCAACGGCACCAATGGCTCCGTGGAGGCCAACGGCCTGATCTGGGAATCACTGGACTTCTACCTCAACGACCCAGGTGCCAACTTGGCCCTGTGGCCCCCGGCAGGGTTCTGACATCCCCACCAGGGCTGGGCGTCTCCCACCCAGGGCCAGGCATCTCCCACAGAAGCCTCCTTCCAAGGACATCCAAGCCCTACCTGCCCCCCCCGCCCCGAGACCTGGCTGGGTGTCAGGGATCCCTGCCCCTGCCCTCTGGGGCTCCAGGAGAGGAGCAGTCTTAGCACTGAGTTCTCAGGCTGAGTTCTCCTGAGGTCTCAGGCTGTACGGGGAGATGGCCCTTGAAGGACAGGAGGATGGAGAGGTAGATAGGAGAACAGCAGTTACAGTGTTTGCAGGGTCGGGAATGATGAAGAAACCAGCCTGCCTGCTGGTTTCCAGGGGGAGGGGTTTCCCTTGGGAATGGGTCAGGGAACAGAGCTGGGACAGTTTTTGAGGCTTCGGAGTGGAGACCCCATCTGCTTGGCCTGGGCTTTGTCACTTGACGTCAGTGATCCTTGTCAGGACGTTAATTCCATCCGCGTGCAGCCCAGGACAAGTTCTGTGATGGTGCAAAGCCATACAGACCCCTCAGGTTCTTTCACTGCCCTGTGGGTTACACTTCCATCCTCCAGGCTGATGGCCAGCACCCTCCTTGTCTAGAGCCATCAGTCTGGACCAAAGGTTGATGGTAGATGCTGGTACAAGGCCACGTGCTAGTCGACAAGGGCCCCGACGGCCATTCTGAAGTCAAGGCCTCTAACCTACACCAGCAGTCCACTTTAGAAAAATGAAATAGATGGAAACTCTGTGAGTGAATCTGCTTGTGATTCAGCTGTGGCCATGTAGCAGCAGTTCTAAAACTTTCATGCTTGCAAGAGTCACCTGGAAGGTTCCGGGAAACACAGACTGTTGGGCCGCACCTCCCGGGTTTCTGAGTCAGTATCTCTGGGAAGTTGCCTTTCTAACCAGCTCCCAGCTGGTGCTTGATGCTGCTGGTCTTGGAAAACTGCTGCCTAAGACTGAGGCAGGTAGTGGGGCAGGAGGGGGACTGATAGATGGCCACAGATGGAGGCGACATGATTGGTGCCCCATGTCTCACCTGGTCCAACCCTAGCCCTGTCTGAACAGACCCCTGCCTCCTAGTTCGTGGCCTCTCATGACCGAGGTTGGCCCCTGAGTGATTGGAGCAGGTGTAGAAGTTCCCTGTGGGGACTTCCTGAGTCCACTGGGGACACTGACAGCTGACTGTCTGAGGAGGGGCAAGCGGAAGGCCAGAGAAGCGGCCAGCTTCTCAAACCTGGCCAGGCAGAGGGCAGAGGTCAGGGCCGGGGCAGAGAAGCGGATGGAAGACACCCAGCGGTGCCTCTTACCCCTCCCCACGCCCAGGATGTAGGTTGGAAACCCCTTGAGTCTGGGCCCCACATGCCCCTCATTATCAGATGCTTCTCTTCCAGAAAATTACCTACTCAAGAATGGCACCTCTGACGTGTTACTCTGTGGGAACAGCTCCGACGCTGGGTACGTACCACCCACCACCCCAGGGCCGCCTCACCCAGCCAGGGGGATCTCCTTCCAATGCTTTCTGTTTATGCCCTGATGCCAGGGACCGCAAGACCTTTCCCTGGCTCTCTTCCCTGCCAGGTCTCTGGAAGATGCCCCCCCTACCCCCACAGGGATACACCTGGGAGAGGTAAAGAAAGAGAAGGGGGCTCACCTCTGCAGGGAGGGCAGACAGAGTGCTGAAGAGAGGACCCAGGAAGCACTGCAGGGCCCCCCACCAGTCCAATCCTGGCTCCATTCCCTTCCCAAAGCCCCCCAGGGTGGCACCCTCCCCTTCCGGTCTTCGCTTTCTCCATCTTGAACTGTCCATCAGGTTAAGAGTAAGTATGGCCTCCCCTGGCAGCCTAGACTCTCCTCCAGGGCAAGCAGGATGCGGTTCCCAGAGATGCCCAGTCGCCACGTGCATCTTCCAGGGCCCGTGCACACCGCACCTGGGTCAGGGTACCTGTCCCGCAGGGTCACACAGGCTCCCCGAGGGGAGGTGCTCTGCGGGGCAGCAGGCCTGCATGTCTGAATATGAGGTTCCGGAGCCCTTCCTGTTGCCAAAGAGAAAGTCTTCTTTTCTTAATTTAGCACATTAGCAAGGCGCAGAGGCCCCTTGGTTGCATCCTCCTACTTGCCAAGTTTCCCTTGTCCCCATCCTCTGTCTCACACTCCTCTCATGGCTTCAGCCCAGTGCTCCCTTTTGGAAGAGAGACTGTCCCCTCCAGACATGGCCGGCCCCCAGACTGTCCCCCCCAGAATCATCCCACAACCCCATGGTCTGGCCTTTGCCCAGGTCTCTTCTATTCAACTCAGCCTCAGTGCTCCCCCACGGTGTCTGCCTTATGCCCAGCTCCCCTGGGGTAGGCAGACAGGGAAGAAACCTGAGCCAGGCCCTTGACACTTCCCCTGGGAGGGGAGAGGCAATGCAGACACCAGCTGGGATGGCATGTCGTGTGGACAGAGGGAGCTGGATTTAGGCCTCACAGCAGACAGATGAAGGGAAAAGGAGAAGACAGTGTCCCCGGTGGGAGGCACAACATGAAAAATCAGCACAGCAGGACCCCGCTGTGTGGGGCTAGAGTCTCGGGGACAGAGGCCCCCTCACAGCGTGGAACAGAGTCGGTGTGTCTGGCCACAGGACATGTCCCGAGGGCTATAGGTGCCTGAAGGCAGGCGAGAACCCTGACCATGGCTACACCAGCTTCGACTCCTTCGCCTGGGCCTTCCTTGCCCTCTTCCGACTGATGACGCAAGACTGCTGGGAGCGCCTCTACCAGCAGGTACGTGGGTGCGCGAGGCCACCAGGAGGGGCTGAGAGCCCAGCGCCAGGGCCCAGGCTGCACAGGTGACCAGCCACCGGCGACCCTAGCAGCCTCCCCACTGGCCAGAGCAGAGTGGGCACAGAGAGGCAGGGGCCCAGCAAGCAAAGAAACTTTCCTTTTGTTGGTGACCAAGGACCCAGCCCTCTATATAAGACACTCTGTGCTCTGTGAGTGGGACCCTAGTTCACCCTATGTGATGCAATACTTTCTCTGTCAACTGGAGGATTCTGCCTCCTCCCATGAGTGGGGCGCTGCCCCATGCATGTAGGTCCCTCTCTTCTGTAGGTTAAGATGCTTCTGTCTATAGGCGGAACATGTTCTGCTGCCGCCCCACACTGTGGCCATTTGAACCCCTGGCACAGCCAGGCTGGGCAGTGTGGAATCTATGACCATGCGTGACCCAGAAGGAGCCCCAGTGAAGATGACCTCTGCCCTGTTGCTCCTCCAGACCCTGAGGTCTGCAGGGAAGATCTACATGATCTTCTTCATGCTGGTCATCTTCCTGGGCTCCTTCTACTTGGTGAACTTGATCCTGGCTGTGGTCGCCATGGCTTACGAGGAGCAAAACCAAGCCACCATCGCGGAGACAGAGGAGAAGGAAAAGCGATTCCAGGAAGCCATGGAGTTGCTCAAGAAGGAGCAGGAGGTGAGTGAGCAGTGCAGCCAAGGAACCTCCAGAACAAGCCTTCACCTGACCATGGGTGCCTACAAGCGTGAGACCTGCTGGGTCATACTGGTATCTGGGGGTGTGGTGCATGCTGGGTAAAGCTGGTACCTGCTGTGTAAAACCAGTGTCTGGAGGTATGGTGCATGTTGGGTACAGCTGGTGGCTGTAAGTGATGCATGCTGGGTAAAGCTGGTACCTGCTGGATAAAGCAAGTGCCTGGTGGGTATAGATATTTCCTGTAAATGCATTGTCATCTGCTGAATAAAAATCTGTTAGCTACTGAGTGAAGACAGATCTTGTTCATGAGGTGGGTGTAAGTGGTGCCTGATGAGTAAAGGTGGGCCTTGTGAGGATGGTGCTGCTGGGGAAAGCTCTTCCCTATGACCGTGGTATCTTCCGGGCAATGGTGCTGCCAGGTGGATAAAGGTGGTGGCTCCTGGCTAAAAGTAGTCACTGTGAGCCCAGTGCATGCTGGGTAAAAGAGAATCTTGTGTCCATAGACATAGTTTATCCTGGTCAAGGGATATCTTCTGTTGGGATAGGGAGACCCCAGGTCAAAGGCTCAGGCTCAGCAAGCGAGGACTGGTAGCGCTGCCGTGGCTGTCCCCACAGTCCCACACATGGGTGCTGGCAGCTAACTGCAGAACAAACCTTTTAGAAGCCAGGCCAAGGACATCCACTTCCTTCTCACTGCCCTATGCCACCTCCTCCAGCACCCATTTTGGCCAGCCAAACCTTCTAGACGGTTCCCTGCCCTCTAGTTCCTGTCACTTCTGCTCATCAACACCCCCAGTTGCACCTACCCAACACTCTACTCTTTCGTGAGCTGTCCACTTTAGCCACTACTTTCCCCCTCCCTGGATCTGGATCTTTCTCAAAACATCCGGGGTCTGTCTGTGCACACCTCTCCATGATGCCCTCCTTTGGGGTGAGTGGGCAAGTCCACTTACTGTTGGGGAAAACCAAGGTGCTGACAGTTGCCTGGCCGGCCTTGGCCTGAGTCTGCACCCTGTCTCCATGACCATGACATCCCTTCTTCCACCATTTTTTAGGCCCTCGCCATCAGGGGTGTGGACACCTTGTCCCGCAGCTCCTTGGAGATGTCCCCATTGGCCCCAGTAACCACCCACGAGAGAAGGAGCAAGAGAAGAAAACGAATGTCTTCAGGGACGGAGGAGTGTGGGGATGACAAGTTCCCCAAGTCCGACTCGGAGGATGGTCCCCGAGCAGTGGTAACCCCCAGCTGCGGCTCTGCCCCTTTCAGGATGGATCTGGCATCAAAAAGCCGTCATGCTAAGCCTGGTGCTGTCAGAGCCCCCACGGTTGCTCCCCAAGGAAAATATTCCTTGAGCCCCCTCCCAGTCCCTCCTGTCTCCCATGGCCACTCTTAGAATGGAGAAGCCCTGGGCAGAGGGATAGGGTAGGTTTGGGTGTTAGCATATCCCCAACCTCAGCTAAGTCCCCAGCAGTGGAGCTGGGGGGCACCCCCATCGTGTGGATTGGTAGGAGCTCACAGACATGCCCAGATGAGCAAGGGACATGGCTGATTGCCAAGGTCCTGCTCGGGCCAGGCCTGTCTATACCATCAGGAGACTTCTGCCTGCTTCTTTCACATATAAGCGTCAATCTCAGAGCCCCAGGAGCAGAGGCCTCAGGTGCACAGAGATCCCAGAAAATGCAGGATTGCCTCTAATCCTGCACCCCTCCTCGGAGCACCCCTAGTTCAGCCCACTCAGTTCCTATGTGGCAGACAGAAGCCCTCAGTGCTCCAAGTTGAGCCGGGGCTGATACCATGAGTGACAGGCCGGGAGCATGTGAAACACTGTCCCAGTCACGTCCTCTCTCCATGCCTTCAGAATCGTTTCAGCATCACCCACGGCCTCAGCAGGACCTCCATGAAGCCGCGCTCCAGCCACGGGAGCATTTTCACCTTCCGCCGACGGGACCTGGGCTCCGAGACAGATTTTGCGGACGATGAAAACAGCACCGCCGGGGACAGCGAGAGCCACCGCACATCCCTGCTGGTGCCTTGGCCCCTGCGGCGGCCTAGTACCCAGGGACAGCCCAGTCCTGGAACCTCAACTCCCGGCCACGTGCTCAATGGCAAGAGGACCAGCACTGTGGACTGTAACGGGGTGGTCTCCTTGCTGGGGGCAGGCGACCCTGAGGCCACCTCCCCCGGGAGTCACCTCCTCCACCCTATGAAGCTGGAGCGCCCCCCGGACACGGTGAGCCCGCCCCACCACGCAGCACCAGGCACATCCCATCTCCCAGGCTGCTCGCCACAGCCAGGTCTAAAACCACTTGCCAAGTATTTACTGAGCACCTACTGTGTGCTGGGCTCAGGGATAAATAAGCCTACCAAAAAAAATCTCTCCTTCCTAGACTTCCCAGACAGACACAAATCAAAGAAAGAAGAAGAAGAAGAAGGTGGGGGGGGGGGGGGGCGGAATATATATATATATATACACACACACACATGCATATCAGGGCTTCCCTGATGGCTCAGTGGTAAAGAATCTGCCTGCCAAAGCAGGAGACCTGGGTTTGATTCCCGGGTCAGGAAGATCCCTTGGAGGAGGAAATGGCAACCCACCCCAGTATTCTTGCCTGGACAATCCCATGGACAGAGGAGCCTGGTGGGCTACAGTCCAGGGGGTCGAGAAAGAGTCGGACACTACTTAGTGACTAAACAACAAACGAACGAATATATGCATATAATGGTGATAAACAGGGATGATAGTTAAATATTTAGCAACTAGTAAGGCACTGAGGCTCTAGTGGCCAAGGACCAGTGCTCTGGAGGCCCTGTGTGTGTGCTCGGGGCGGGCCCTGCAGGATTGTGGATCTTGGACAGTCTGCAGAAGGGCCAGAGTGGCAAGGGAACATTTCTGAGGTTCTCGGCAACAAGAACCTCATCAAGTTTGAAATATTTCGGCACTTTACAAACCAGTAAATGTCGGGGAATGCTAGCCCAAACTCTAAGTATTATGGGAGAACAAAGGTAGGAAAGAGAGAAAGGGAAACCTCCTTACTACAGGGTGTTAAAACAACAGCCTGAAGGAGGCAAGTGGAGGGGGTATTATGGCAAACAGGTTAGCACTCAGATTCTGGAGACAAACTGGGTTTGAATCTCGCCTCATTGCTTACCAGCTGCATGGCTGTGAGCAAGTATTTTATATCTCTGTGCCTCAGATCTCTTGTCTGTAAAATGGATTTAAAACAGCCACCTCAGGGACTTCCCTGGTGGTCCAGTGGTTAAGACTCCAGGCTTCCATTGCAGGGGGAATGAGTTTGATTCCTGCTGGGGGACTAAGGTCCTCATGCTGCACGGTTTGGCCAAAAATAAATAAAATACCCACCTCAGGATTGACGTCCGGATGAAGGGCTAATATGCGTAAAGTAATCAGGACATGCAGACATATGTTGATGTGGTGATAACGACATAGTAACATACTGCCTTTGCTTCATCTGGGGGAAGCATGTTCTAGGCCTAAAGAACAGCAAGTGCCAAGGCCCTGAGGCAGAAGCATGCCTATTGTATTGGAGGACATATGAGGGCAGTGTCCTGGAAACCAGGGCGTAAAGGGAAGAGGTATTGGAGCAACTGTCAGAAAGGTGACGGGGAGGGAGGTGCCAGATAGATAGAGGCTAGTCAGAGCTTTGATCAGTCAGCTGATCCCATGACAGGCTGGTGACCGCCCAACCAGTCATTGAGTGCCCTTGCTGACCACTGCCCCCCAGCAAAGGCCTCGGAGCAGCCCACCCAGGAAAAGGGCAAACGTGCGGCTCAGACCCTGAGGCCGGCAGGAGGTGGAGGAGGGCAGACTTTCTGAGGAAGCAGGACGAGACGGGGAACCCTGAGCAGGAAGGTGAGGGCAGGCTGAAGAGAGAGACTGTGTCGCTCCGGCTCAGATAGGTGCTTTTTGCATGGGTTAATGAATTTCTCTGTGCCTCCGTGTCCTCACCTACTGGTGGTGATGGTTTAGTCGCCAAGTCATGTCCCACTCTTGCGACCCCATGGGCTATAGCCTGCCAAGCTCCTCTTGCCATGGGATTCTCCAGGCAATAATACTGGAGTGGGTTGCCATTTCCTTCTCCAGGGAATCTTCCCAACCCAGGAATCGAACCGAGGTCTCCTGCATTGCAGGCAGATTCTTTACCGACTGAGCTACGAGGGAAACCCTGTCACCTGTTACAGAAATAAAGTTAATATCCACATCAGCAGGTTTTGGTGAGCTGAGTATGTACCATCCAGATGAAGAAATAGAAACTTTGCCAACACCTCAGATGCTCCCCCAGCATCCCTCTTCCCAGTTTCCTCCCACCGTCCCACCCAAAGTTAACGATTATCCCAACTTCTAACACCAGAATTTCATTTGGCCTGTTTTTTGTATGTTATATAAATGGAATCATAGAGCATTAAAAAAAAAAAAGTTGTGGCAAGGACTGAAAGAGTTAAAACCTGTCTGGTGCTTAGACCAGTCCTTGCCTCATATTCAAGGAATTATTATTATTAGCTATTATTGTTATTAGAGAGCAAGAAGGAGTGAAGAGTCCAGGAGCACCTCCCGAGTGCCTGGGCCCCTCACACTGCTCTGGAGTGGGGAGTCAAGGAGAGGGTCCTGGGGACACACTGGGGGAGACCGTAGCTTCTGGGTGGGTCTGGGGAGGCCCCTGGCCATCACCTGGAGGTTGGGGTGTCCGACTTCCCAGGAACACAGATTTCCAGGGCCATGGGTCCAGCCCTGGAGCCTCAGCCTTGTGGAATCAGGTCAGCAGCTGGAGCGCTAATAGAATTTCCTAATCTCATTAGGGAGAAAATCATCTCATTGTACTGCACATGTCGGGAGGAGTCCAAGTTCAAACACTTCATTACCAGGAGCTCTGACTTCACCCATTCTCACTTCTGTGGGGCCCATTTGTAACCTTAAAGGGATTAGCAGGCCAAGGGGGTTATTTGAAAAGTTAAAGAGATTAGCGGGCTGCAGGCCCCTGAGGAGGCCTTCCCTGTTTCTGCTGGGCCCCTGGTAACACTCCTGCCCAGTTTTAGTCTGAAAAAAAGGGCACAGTGTCGGGCACATAGTGGGTGCTTCATCAACAGGGAGAGAGCTGACCCGACCGACAGCTGGCTTTAATTGGGAGCAGAGGGTGAAGGTTTGCTTTGCTTGCTATCTGAATATGTGCCTGGCCCCAAAGGCAGAGCGGGTGTTAGAGGCACCTTGAACAGACTCTTCTCCCTCCTCCCCTCCCCACCCCCACAGTCATCTTAAGGACAGAGCTAGAATTTAACCCAGGCCCCTGGCTGCCAAGTGTTTATCCATCCATCCAGCATCTACCCAGGACCAGCCCTCTGTGTTGAGTGCCAACCAGTGTTTAAGGCACCAAGGATATGAACAGGGCAGACAAGAGCTCTGACCTCGTGGAGTTGGCATCAGAGTCAGAAAGACAGAGAGTAAACTGATTATTATTTCTAGGGGCCAATAAGGGTCATGTGATAGAAAGTTGCTAGGGGGAGGGCTGGGAATGGAAAGCTATAGGTTAGAATACACAGGGAAGTCCTTCCCGTGAAGGTAATGTTAAAATCGACCAGTAGAAGATTTTAGGGAGCCAGCCACAGATATGTTGAAGAATAGTGTTTTAGGCAGAGGAAACAGAGAGTGTAAAGGCATTGAAGGAAAATAAGCTTGACATGTTTAAGGGATGAGAGGGCTGGGCAGGGCTAGTTGTGGTGGAAACAGAAAGGAATATAAAACAAGTTGGAGCAGTTAGGGTGTAGACCGTGCAGGGCCTTGTAAGCTATAGAGAAGTTTGGATTTGCTACGAATAAGATGGGGGAGAGTTGTTATTCAAAGGATTATCTTGAACTGATTTACTTTTTAAGGGTATCTTTTTCAGCTGTGTAGAGAATAGAGGAGAGAGAAGAGGCCAGTTAGGAGGCTGTTGCAGTATTTTTGGGAAAGAGATGATAGCATGCACTAGAACAGTGTGTTAGTCAGGTTATTTCCACAATACTGCTGTGTAACAAACTACCCCCAAAGTCAATGGCTAACAGTGAGTGAGAATTCACGCTCACTTCTCTGCAGGTCAACCACGGTTTGCCTGGTCGAGGTTGACCTTGGCCAGACAGCTGTGCCTCAGACTGCACGTGGCCTGGCTCCATACTATGGGTTAGTCTCAGGGATGCTCCCCTTGTATTTGTCCTGAGCTGAAAGGGTGACAGCTACTTGGGGAAACTGTTTTCCTGGAGGATTACTGGAACACAAGAGCAAGGTGAATGGCACAAGGACAATTAAAGCTTCTGTTCACATCATGTCCGCTGACATTCCCTTGGCTAAAAGCAAATGTGTCACCAACAGGACAGGGAATTTTGCTTCAGTCACAGTGGAAGAGGAAAGAGTAAAATCTGCTGAATGAAAACCCGAACTATCACAGATGGTAGAGGAGAGAAGTTGGGAAAATTTAAGACATGTTTGTGAGTTAAGCTGGCCAGATTTGTGGATGCACTGGACCCAGGTTACTGCTGTTCCACCAGCTATGCCAACCCTCTCAGGCACCTCTGCTTGAAGACTTCCATGACTGGGAGCTCACTGCCTCCCTAGGCAACACTTTAGGGCAATTCCACAGATCACAAAAGCGGACCTTAACTTGAGCCCAGATCAATTTATTACCCCACCCCAGGCCCTGACCCTCCCACCCTGCGATGCCTAGGCCCATCTTCCCTCTGACCCACAGAGATTGTAGTGCCTCACTCTTGCACACTGAACAGCCCAGTGTCTTCATCAGCCCGACCTTGGGCTCACAGACTGTGGCCATGTGCGGCCATGCTGACATGAAGCCTTTGTGAGCCCTGCTTGTTTCTGTGGGAGGCTCTGAGTAAGCCCAGGGATGTATGTTGCCCCTCTTTTCATCAGGACACACGCCATCTCCATTCACAGGCCTGGTCCTTTTACTTACAAAATTGGTGTAAGCTTGTTGAAAACAAATCTAACAGTGCAGAAGTCAAAGTCCCTGCCCTCCCCACACAATCCCATTCCCCGGATATAGCCACTTTAACAATTTAGTGTGTTATCTTCCAGATCTTTTTCCTGTTTTCTCATCAAACTGTCCTGGAAGTGCTCCCGCGGGGACACACATGCAAAACGCTTGCTCTCCTTATTGTCTGTGTCAGAGTCCAGAGTTGGATTGTATCCCTAACTGATTTTAACATTCTTCCTATTGATCAGTTGTTTTGTTTTTATGGTATTAGGAACAATGCTGCAGTGAGCGGCGTTGCATGCATATTTTTGGTTGCATGTGTATAATTATTTATGAAGTTCGATTATTAGGCAAGGAACTCAGAGCCAATTGAAAATTTTCTTAGTAGATATAGCTAAGTTACCTCCACAAAAGCTCCGACCAACTATGTCAAAGCATTGTACTTTATGCTTCCATTAATGTCACCTTAGAGCATGGTACATCTTTTTTTTCAGCTTCTTTATGCTCTTGACTCTAGGGAGCTTGGGATCAATTAAGACTCCCAGATCGTTTTCATATGTACTAATGTATATGACAGCATCTGGTTAAAGAACTCAGTACATGTAGTCTCCCACCCAGGAGTCACCACTAATGAGAGATAGTGCAGGAAGAAAGAAAACGAAGGAGATAATGATTGGCCAGAGGGAAAGTGTTAACTGGGAGGGAGCTGGGACCAGAGAAGCCCAGTGCCCAGTGTCACATCAAGACCCCTGTGGTGGCCCCCTGGGACCTCCCCAGCCTGAGTCTGGGGCAACTGCCCCAGGTCCAGGTGGACCCCCATCCATCCCCAGGCTGATGCAGATCTCCTGGTTACACCCAGACCACGCCATCGGAGGAGCCAGGCAGGCCCCAGACGCTGACGCCGCAGGCTCCATGTGTGGACGGCTTTGAGGAGCCAGGAGAGCGGCAGCGAGCCCTCAGCGCAGTGAGCGTCCTCACCAGTGCCCTGGAAGGTCAGCACCCCAGCGTCATCCAAACACCCCTCCCCACTCTGCTTCTGGTCTGAGCCATTATCCGGACCTGAGCCTGGCTCGCCCCAGCTGCTGAGCCTGCCTTGAACATCCCCACAGCTGTCCCAGACTTTTCAGTCTCTGTCGCCTGTCCTGGGTATCTGTTCATCTGTGCCAGCTTGTTTTGTCCTGGGCATCATCAGGAGCCATGCCCGTGTTTCTTCCAAACGTCCTTGCAGCTGCCCTGGCCCATCCCAGGTGATCACTGGTCTCATCCTGTCCTCTGCCGAGTATCCCCAGGTCTTCTGGGGCCATCCCCACCCCAAGCAGGCCTGTTCTAGCCTATTCCCCATCATTCCCCAGGCTAGTCCAAGCATCCCACATCTGTCTCAGCTAGTCCCACTTTAGGCAACCCCACATCTCTTTCCTCCTGAGCCCCCTGATTTGTTCCCTCCTGTCCCATATGACTCCTGTCCCAGGCACCATCCCCACCCCACATCTGTCGTGACACATCCCAGATATCCACATCTATTCCTACCTCTTGGGTCCTGAGTGTCCTTATATCTGCACTTGCCCATCTCAGATGTTGTCTCTGCCTGTCCTCCCTCGAGGGGCCCCACATCTGTGTGGCAGTGTTGTCTCCAGAGAGCTCACACCTGTCCTAATCTGTCTTGTCCCCATTTTCCCCATACCCATCCTGGCTTTCTGTCCCCGTGGCTCCCTTTTCCCACATTCCAAGAGGAAGAAGTCAGGACGCGGCCCCGCTTCCCCTTAGCCTTCCCTGGCCCGTTCTCTGTCCCCCTGTCATGTAACAGCCCTGTCATCTGCTGAGTACGTCATACAGCTTTTCTGGAAAGTTATGTGACGCAGTCAACAGAAACAAGCCAGCTCACTGGCTCTCCCCGCCCCCTGCCCCCAGAGTTGGAGGAGTCTCAGCGCAAGTGTCCACCGTGCTGGATCCGTTTCGCCCAGCACTACCTGATCTGGGAGTGCTGCCCGCTGTGGATGTCCATTAAGCAGAAAGTGAAGTTCATGGTCATGGACCCATTTGCTGACCTCGCCATCACCTTGTGCATCGTGCTTAACACGCTCTTCATGGCCCTGGAGCACTACAACATGACGACCGAATTTGAGGAGATGCTGCAGGTGGGGAACCTGGTGAGTACCGCTGGCAGCTCCCTCTCAAATGGGCATCGTGGCGTGAAGGGCTCTCGGCCAGCCCGCACAGCCTTCGTGGGTGAGGGAGGGGGGACTCCGAGCACAAAAGCATCTTCTGAAGATAGGCATCTTTATGGAAGACATTCTGCTAGGAGCCTCAGGATCAGTCTTCGAGGAGCTGGGCGATGCAGTTGGGAGTGAGAGGTTAGAAAACAAAAGGCTAGAAAACAAAAGCGAGTTGAGCGGAACCTGAAATGTGTGGGTACATGGGGTGTGGCAGTAATGGAGGAGGAGAATGTGCCAAAAAGAGGCAGTTCTCTTAGGGAAAGGATGGATGGATGGTAGGATGGAGAGAAAGGAGGAAGGGAAGGATAGAGATGGATGGCTGGCTGGCTGGGTGAATGGAGTGAGTGACTAAATCAGGCAGAGACAGATTTGAATTCTGACTCAGTCTTACTATATGACCTCAAGCAAATTACTTAGTCTCAATAATTGGTACAGTAAGTATTTGTTGAATTTAATAAATGTAAAATTAGTATGACAATATCAAACTCAGGAAGCTAATGAGGATTGAATAAGATAATGTGTGTAATGTGCTTGGCTCAAAGTTTGGTAAACAATAAGCACTCAAAATAAATGATGGCTGTGGTTATTATCTTTGTTGTTATTGGAGAGACTATCCCTGGAAGTCAGAATGTGTCAGTTCTAATTCTGATTTTTTTTTTTCTTGACACCAAATCAAGTCCTAGCTCTTCACTCTAAACATGGAAAACTGAGGCCAGAGAGGTGACATAGTGGTGGCAGGGCTGGGCATATGGCTATTGTCTCCTGACCCTAGAGGACAGGGTCCTGCTGGCTCTGTCCAGGTAAATGCAGGGTTGGCCCTTCTGCAGCAGATCCCAGGGCAGGGCTGCAGAGAGCCCACTGGCTCCTGGAAGGAGCTCCTGGGGTCATTGCTGAGGTTGAGTGGGCAGAGGGCTCATTCAGTCCAAGCTCTCTCCTCTTGCAGACCCAGCCCAGTCTGTCCCAGTCCCAGCTCCACAGCGGCCCCCATGGGCAGGCAGGTCTCCTACACTGTAGAGTGTGAGGGTCGTTTTCCCTCATTACTTTCCATATCCAGAGCTCTAGGTAATTCTCTACAGGGTCTATTCACATTTTTTCACAAATGTGAGTCTGTTCTACTTTCCTTTCCTTCTTCTGTATATAAACAGAAGGAAAAGCTAGCTCTCAGTCTGTAGGAGTCTCTCTGCACAATTGTGCCTGCCTTGTATTGGGGGGTCTCCAAGTGGTGGTTATGTAGGGTTTCAGCTGAACGCAGTTTTAATGGAATGTGACCATTGGGTTGGACTGAGCCATAAGTCAAGGTGATGAAGAGCACCGGTGGCTTCCCTGGACCACTAAGTTGTGATTGAATTGCGATTGTGTTAAACTTGTGGTTAGTTTATTAGTAATAGACCATGTCTTTGGATTACAGCTATTCTTTTCTGTTTGGATAGCTTTATTATTAGTATGTAAGGTTTTAATTGTCTTGCAGTTAATATATTCTAGATGGTTTAAATATTCAATATAAAGGAAAAAAACCACAAATATAAGCATGGGTGAATAATCTTGGTGTGAAAAAAGCCTTTCTAAGCATGTCGCTAAAGACAAATTCCATAAAGGAGAAGATTGATAGATTTAACTAGCCCATGATATAAACAAAGGTAAAAGGCAAATGAAACATCTGTTTTTAGCAATACTGTGGACAAGAAAACCTGAGATGTCTCCAACTACAAAACAATTTAAAATATAGCAAATATTCTTTGACACGCCTAGCAAAGTTCATGAGAAAGAAACAAAAATCCCCAAGTGCCAAAAACAAAGAGGGACTTAAAAACCGTAGCAGTAAACATGTGAGATCGTTGTGTAGTTGCTTTAGGGGGTGGGACAGGTGCTGATCGAGTAATTTTGGGGGCTTGGATTTCAGTAATCATGCAGAGGCAAGACTTGTGTTTGGGACAGTGCAAGTAGGGTTTGGAACCGAGTAGCCCCATAGGAATATAACCCTACATTCAATACAATGGTGAACTATAAAAAATTGACACGCTGGCCCTGGGAAATGATAAAGAAGGAAGGTTGTCAGTCTCAGGCAGGGCTGGAGAGAGGGGCTGAAAGAAAGTAACCCTTGGAAGCTTGTGACTATGAATTTGGCTTTATACAGATTTGGGAGTTCAAATTTATACCTGACTGTTCCTGGAACCTGTTTAAAAAATTAACACACAAAGAGATTCTAGTAAGCATAGTTAACACTTGTCGAACACCTAATTTTTTATAACAACCAGTAAGGGAAGTGCTATTATTATTACCCCTATTTTACTGATGGGGCTTCCCAAGTGGCTCAGTGATAAAGAACCCACCTGCCAATGCAGGAGACGCGGGTTCAATCCCTGGGTCAGGAAGATCCCCTGGAGAAGAAAATGGCTACCCACTCCAGTATTCCTGCCTGGGAAATCCCATGAACAGAGGGGGCCTGGCAGGATACAGTCCATGGGGTCGCAAAAGAATCGGACATGACTCAGTGACTAAACAGAAACAACATTTTACTGATAAGGTAACAGAGGCACAGAGTGGTCACACAGCCGGGAAGTGAAAGCCCCAAGGTTAAAACCCAAGCCTTTCATTTCTAGAGCCCATGCTTTTCCCTAGTAGCTTACACGGCTGTGCCGCGGCTCTGGCTTTGTTCCCGTCTCCCTGCTTCCAGGCCAAATTATACTGGCGTCCTTATCAGTGTAGTAAGAGAAGAAAAAGAAGAAAGAATGGAAGAAAACAGATCCAATGTTATTTCCTAGATTATGTTGTCATCTAGAGAAATAATCCAAGAAAGTCTACAGAAAGAATATTAGAACTAGTAAGAGAGTTCAGCGATGCTGGTAGGTACAGGCTCAATTCAGTTCAGTTCAGTTCAGTCGCTCAGTCGTGTCCAACTCTTTGCGACCCCATGAATCGCAGCTCAATATATTAAAATTAATTATGCTCCAAGCCACCATGAGTGATCATTTGGAGAGAGGAATTTATGAGTTAACACAATAGCAATAAAAACCGAGGGATATAGGAATAAACATAGCAGAAGATTATAAATTTGATAGGAAAAATTATAAAGCCATTGAAAAACAGTTCATTTAGTGCAGCAATATGTGATTTTCATGGAGGAAAGTCTGAATATTGTAGAAATATAAATTCTTACCAAATTACACCTAGATGCTTGGTGTAATTCTGATAAAACTCCTAACATACTTTTACCCGCGGGATTTGACAAGGCAATACTATAATTCATATGGAAAAGTAAAGTCTGTCAAGACAAATTTAGGAATTAGGTGAGGAGCTTACCCTGCATGCGTGCATGCTAAGTTGCTTTAGTTGTGTCCGACTCTCTGTGACCCTATGTCCTGTAGCCTGCTAGGCTCCTCTGTCCATGGGGATTTTCCATGCAAGAATACTGGAGTGTGTTGCCGTGTCCTCCTCCAGGGAATCTTCCCAACCCAGGTATCAAACCCACGTCTCCCACATTGCAGGCAGATTCTTTATTGCTGAGCTACCGGGGAAGCCCGAGCTTACCTCCCATGTATAAAATATATTGTGGTATTTTCATTCAGTGAAACACTATGCACAATTAGAAGGAAATACATATATGTCTTTCAATATGGATAAATCTCACAAACATGATGTGAAGAATAAAAGGAACTTGCAAAAAAAACACATATGGCATGGCCCCTTTATATAAACCTTAAAACCAGGCAAAAATACTACATATCAAAACTGTAGAAACACACATGATAGCGATTACCTTGGAGTCAGTGTAGTTCTGTAGAGTGGGTTGCCATTTCCTTCTCCAGGGGATTTTACCGACCCAGGGATTGAACCCAGGTCTCTCGCATTGCAGGCAGACGCTTGACCATCTGAGCCCCCAGGGAAGCCCACATAGGTACCTCCAAGACTCAGTTAGGTGTTTGGCTTTGTTGCTCTAGAAGTGAAGTGAAGTTGCTCAGTTGCGTCTGACTCTGTGTGACCCCATGGACTAGCCTACCAGGCTCCTTAGCTTTACCATCTGAGCCGCCAGGGAAGCCCTTCCCGTGACTAACGATGCAGCAAAGAAGCTTCCTTGGACATGCCTCCTTGTACAGACATGTGAGACTTTCTTAAGAATATACATATCTGACATTGATACAGCTTAGGGTATGCATAGCTGTGACTTACCAGATACTGTACAACTGTTCCCTAAAACGGTTGTACCAAATCCATGCTCTTACAGGGTGTGAGTTCCCACTGTTTCGTATCGTTGCCAACACACAGTTTATTTTTGATTCTCTTATGGGTGAGAAATAGTAACTCAATGTTGATTTAATTTGCATTCTTCTGTGTTTCATTTGTTTATAACCACCTGAATTTCCTCTTCTGTCATTTCCTCCATCCATTCTTGTGGTTGTGTTTTTGCCACTGAGTTGTCCCTCTTCTCCTTACTGATGTGTAAACATTCAGTATATATTCTGAATCCCATGTCTTTCCAGTTAAATACTTTTCATAACTTCAACTTCCAGTTTGTGGTAGTGATTTCACTTTGTTTACTGTATCATTTATTATACAGATATAAATTTTAATATATGTAAATTTAGCAGTCTTTTCTTTCATGGTACAAACTTTCTGTATTGTTAGAGAAAGCCTTCCCAACCTCCAAATTTTAAATATATCCCCCCATTTTTATTCTAGAAAGTTTAAATTTTTATTGTATTTAGGTACTGAATCCATTTCCCTGCAACTAATTAATTAATATAGTGTGGGGTAGGAATCTAAACTTATTTTCTTCCATAGAGGTAACCATTCTTCTCAGCATTGTTTACTGAATAGTCTGTCCTTTTCTTACTGATTTAAAATGTCATCTCTGTTATTTATCAAGTCTCCAAATATGCATTTCCTATTTCTGAGTTCTTAATTCTGTAGCTCTAGTCTGTTTTTCTATATTTGCACCAATATTATAAGAAAATCACAATGTATACAATGCATTTATTGCAAGGCATAAAGTACATTTATTTATGAACAACACCCAAAAAAGGCAAACACCCTAACAGGAAAATAAGTAAAGGCTACAAAGAGGTAACTTTTACAAAAGGAGAAATTTAAAAAATTGAAGAAATGTCCAACAAAACAACAATAAAAAATGGCCTTTGTCCTGTTGGACTGGAGAGGTGAGTGAGACAGGAATTAGCATCTTTATAAGGAAAACAGTTTTCCCACGTGGTTCATGGAATTGGTTAAAACCTATCTCTGAGGATCATTTAGCACCTATGTGTCAGAATCTCTAAAAATGCTGGTTGACTGTGCAATTCCGTTTCCAGAAATTTATAACAAGAAATGAATTGGACCAAGGATCATCACTGGTATTGTAAGAGTGTGGGAGCAAAGCTGGATAGTTTAAGATGTGCAGAGAACAGCAGCCAGGCCTGGGTTCCAAAGCAGGGTCTGCCATGGGGGAATCTTGGGCCAGTTTCTGCATCTCTCTGAGCCTTGAGTGTCCTCATATGTAAAATGGGGAGAATAATAACTCCATAGGCTGTTTATAAGAGATAGAGTTCACGGTTGTCAACTGGATGCTACCTATGAGAGGGTGGTTGTTGTTCTCTTTGGCCTCATTTATTATGACTGCTGAGATCTCCAGGCCCCAGCAGGGGCTTGAGATACAAATAGCTCTTCATGTTTTATAAGCTCACTGGGATCTGACAGACAGGCTGTGAGTGTGGGCACCCACCTCCCCTGACTCCCAGCAGATGGTTCACAGAGCCCTCAGTGCTAATAGTGGCTTCCCAGAAAGTGGGAAGATTTTGCCTACAAAGGTCTGTCTAGTCAAAGCTATGGTTTTTCCAATAGTCATGTAAGGATGTGAGAGCTGGACAATAAAAAAGACTGTGTGCTGAAGAATTGATGCCTTCAAACTGTGGTGCTGGAGAAGACTCTTGAGAGTCCCTTGGACAGCAAGGAGATCAAACCAGTCAACCTTAAAGGAAATCAACCCTGAATATTCATTATAAGGACTGATGCTAAAGCAGAAGCTCCAATACTTTGGCCACCTGATGTGAGGAGCCGACTCATTGGAAAAGACCCTGATGCTGGGAAAGATTGAAGGCAGGAAGAGAAGCAGATGACAGAGAATGAGATGGTGGGAGGGCATCACTGATTCAATGGACATGAGTTTGAGCAAACTCTGGGAGATGGTGAAGGACAGGGAAGCCTGGCGTGCTGCAGTCAATGGGGTCGCAAAGAGTCGGACACAACTGAGTGACTGAACAACAACAAAACTCTCTAACCTTGGCTTATGTCTATAATGGGATCATTCTGTATGCATTATAGACTTACTTTTGAAACATAACACCTTGTGAATGTCCTTCCATGCCAATTAAACATCATCTACAGCATCTTTTTTTTTCCTGTAAGAAAAATAGTTGTGGGATATTCTACGGTACAGATGAGCCATAAGTAGTTTAACCATTTCCTTGTGATGGACATTCTTTTGTCCCTATTAAAAACATTGCCATAATGTTCTTCTCCTGGTTCTCAAATTTATGAGCTACTTGACTCCAAGCACATTACTTAACCTCTCAGTGCCTCAATTTCCTTACCTGTAAAATGGGTTTAATGCTACTTTTCTTGCCAGGTTGTTAGGCAGGTTAAAAGAAACGACTTAGTCTAAGCATTCTAGCCCAGCTCTAGGCACATAGTCAAGCCCAGGAAATGGTGGCTGATTGTTGTTACAGTGAGAAAAGTCATCACATGGACAGGGAGGAAGTGGGAACAGCATGGGCGAAAGTGCCGAGCCATGGAAGCATGAGTGCTTGTGGAAATGTGTGAATTTGGTGTGTGTGAAGCAGGGAAAATTTCCTGTGGCAACATGGGCTTGAACAAGTCTGGAGCTGGGTGGTGTCGAGGTCCATCCCAGCCTCCCCTGATCCCAGGTGCCTCCCAGAACTGTCAGTCTTTCAAGCCTGCAGTGGGCTTGGCTGTTTTTGAGGCCCAGGCTGGTGGGTCATGTCTGGGAAACAGCAGAGTTGGCTGGAGGCATCGGGTTGGAGGTGTCCTCAAGGAAGTGGGCCAGGCCCAAGCAAGCACCCACTGGGATTCTGGGCACAGTCAGAGCTGGCAGCCCTGGAGGGGGACCCTCCTGGAACAAGAGTTAGGAGGTAGGGAGACCCTGCTGCCAGAGGTTCTTGCCAGCCTAAAATGTTGGGAACTCCTCATTCCCACTCCTTCCCAGGTCTTCACAGGGATCTTCACAGCAGAGATGACCTTCAAGATCATCGCCTTGGACCCCTACTACTACTTCCAGCAGGGCTGGAACATCTTCGACAGCATCATCGTCATCCTCAGCCTCATGGAGCTGGGCCTGTCCCGCATGGGCAACCTGTCGGTGCTTCGCTCCTTCCGCCTGGTACCCGCCTGGGCCTGGCAGGGATGGGTGGGTGGGGGCCTGGGGCCACTGAGGAATGCCCTCTCTGAGGCCATCATCAGTCACCCCTGCTCTGATCCTTCATACCTTCACCCAGAGGCTGTTCGCTAGGTACAGCGTAGGCTAATGTGGGCAATGTGGGAGACACAGAGGTGGGCAAGGGAGATATCCCTCCCTCCAGAGGGCCATTTGGGGTGGTATCCATCCTGATGAGTTGCAAAGCCCTTTATGGTTCACCATGCTCCCTTTAGTCCTCACAGTATCCCAGGAGAGGAGCTAGTGTTACTGCATTCCCATTCTACACATGAGGAGACTAACACTGAAGGGCCAGACGGTTTTCCAAAGCCGCATGGCAGGTAACAGGTGGAACCAAGTCTCCTGACAGCTCACCTGGGGCTCTACCTGCTGGTTTTAAAATCTGCATTTTTGAAACTTTATTGTGCACACAAATTGCCTGGTGATCTTGCTAAAGTTCCGATGTGGATTCAGCAGGTCTCAGATAATGTCAAAGCCATGAGTCTCTGGACCATGCTCTGAGTTCACACTGTCTAAGAGGTCCAGGCATGGGGCCGGAAATAGGTCAGGGAAGGCTTCCTGGAGGAGGTGGCTTCAACTTGGGCCAGGAAAGCAGAATGGTTGGGGCAAAGGAGGAAGCCCAGGCTGTGGATTCTAATCCCAACTCCACTGCCAAGATCCAAGGGATTTAGACAAGTTACTCCACCTCTGAGGTTGACTTCTTCACCTGTCAAATAAGATAATAATAGCGCCATCTTCATGTAGTTATTTAGAGTTCCTAATTAGCTGATCCAAGCATTAGGCCTGGCACGGCAGGTGTTCAATAACTGCTAAGCACTGGCTACCTTTCTGTATGATGACTGAGAGGAGGGATATATGGAGTTGACTGGGCAAGTCAGGGATGGTTTGAGCTTGCTTGGAAGGACCCCTGATGAGGAAAGTTCTGGAAGGGGGACATTCCATGATGGGGGCATCTACTGGGTGGTTCCTGGAAGTGAGACCAAGATGAGTAGAAGGCTGGTGTGGGGACAAATAGAAGGGGCGGTTGGGGAGGAGTCTGGAGCTGTTGGCCTGACTCCCAGATCAGAGCCCAGTGAAACTGCCCTCAGGCTCTGGAGAGAAACAGTAGTGTGTGCTCTTGGAGAAAGGGGAGAAACAGGTGTTGGTGACCTCCAGGGGAGCCCTGGGTTTTCAGGCAGGAGCCAGGGGCATGAGGGTGTCCATGGGCAGTGGGAGCCAGAGGCCCTCACAAGGACCCCTCCCTCCCTAGCTTCGGGTCTTCAAGCTGGCCAAATCCTGGCCCACCCTGAACACACTCATCAAGATCATTGGGAACTCGGTGGGCGCGCTGGGCAACCTGACGCTGGTGCTGGCCATCATCGTGTTCATCTTCGCTGTGGTGGGCATGCAGCTCTTCGGCAAGAACTACTCAGAGCTGAGGCACCGCATCAGTGACTCAGGCCTCCTGCCGCGCTGGCACATGATGGACTTCTTCCACGCCTTCCTCATCATCTTCCGCATCCTCTGTGGAGAGTGGATCGAGACCATGTGGGACTGCATGGAGGTGTCTGGGCAGTCACTATGCCTGCTGGTCTTCCTGCTTGTTATGGTCATTGGTAACCTTGTGGTAAGTTGGCCAGAGGCCTCTCTCATACTCACTCACCTACCAGTCCATTCATCTACCTAGCCACCCATCCACCCAATCATCCATCTGTCCATTCACTTACCCTTCCTTCCATCCATCCACTCCCTCTGTCGGTTTTCTATCAAATCACCCATCCACCCATCAATGTCATCCATCCATCTACTCATTTACCCATCCTTCCACCTCTTCATTCATTCATGGGCTTCCTTGGTGGCTCAGTGATAAAGAATCTGCATGCCAATGCAGGAGACACACAATCAATCCCTGGGTTAGGAAGAGCCCCTGGAGAAGGAAATGGCAACCCACTCCAGTATTCTTGCCTGGGAAATCCCATGGACAGAGAGCCTGGTGGGCTATAGTCCATGTGGTCACAAAAGAGTCAGACATGACTTAGCAACTAAACAACAACAGCAAAATTCATTCATTCACCCATTTACCCATCCATGCATGTATCCATCTATTACCCATTCATTATTTTCATCTCTCTACTCATCCATTTACTCTACCTATCCAGCTATCTATCCACTCATCAATAACCCACCCGTGCATCTGTCTACCTCTCTTATCAATCTATTAAGTTACCAATCTGCCTATCCATTTATCCACCCCCTCACCCAGCCATCCACCCATCAACCCCATCTACTCATTCACTTACCCACCCATTCATCTATCCATCAACTATCCATCTATCAATTCCCATTCATTCACACACACGTGCACCTGTTCATCCATCCATTTGTCCATCTATCTACACACCCATTCACTCACCCACGCATCCATCCATTCATTCATCCATCACCCATCTTTCCAGTCACTCATCTATCCCTCCGCTCATTCATTCATCTCTACATCCATCTATCAATCCGCTCATCTATTCATTCATTTGTCAGTCCCATCCATCTACTCATTTATCCAGCCAGTTATCACTCATTAAGTTATCCATTCATCCACATCACTCTTTATTTGCTCATTTATTCATTTACCCATCTATTTACCTATTTATTCTTTATGTATTCAGTTTATATCCATTAATTAATTATTTGCTCAGCTACTCATTACTTTATTAGCTATTCACTATCTGATTTATCACCTGATTCAATTCAGCTTAACAAACATTTGCTGAGCCCCTGGTGCATGCAAAATATTGTGCCAGATGCTGTTGGGTATACAGAGGTGAATGTGGCCCTGACTTTGCTCGTCACCTTCAGAGAGTGAGCAGGTGGAGAGTTCAAACAGGCCTGAATGAAGCTGGTCAGAATGATCAGAGCCATTAAGGGGGAGACCATGGGTACTGATTCCTTTCAGCTAGGGAAATCAAGGAGGCCTTTCTGGTAGAGGAGACCTGCTGACCTGAAAGACAAGTGCTGCTAGAGAGGGAAGAAGCAGGTTAAGCAAAGCATAGGTGCAGGCAGGTGGTGGTCCAGGTGAGGTGGGGCCTGAGGGAGCCTTGTATGTCACCCTGGGTAGCTGTGGTGAGAGGCCCTGCTGTCCTAAGGAGCCAGGTCTTTGCCCTCTTGGTCACCTGTCTGTCCCAGGGCAAGTGCATCTTGCCTTGTGTCTTTACAACGTGGGAAATTTTTAGAGTTGAGAGAGCTCAGAATCTAAATGCCAGAGATGGAGCCTTTGGAAGAAGCAAGGTTGAGAGGGGTGAGTGGTTCAGGGAGAAGTCAGTGCCCACTGCGGACATGCAGCCTTCTTCCTGGGCGTACAGCGGGACCACACACGGTCCACCGTCACAGCTGCAGGGTCTGGCTCCCATGGTGTAGGCAGCGCAGGCTCAGCAGCAACTCACAAAGAGGTTTTGGGTGATGTGAGTACCATGGGCTGCAGGTTCCAAAGCCTTTCTCAGGCTTGCCTGCTTTCTCCTCCCATGTGCCTTAAGCAGGCCAGGGTGGGCTCAGGCTGAGTTGAGGTCCATCTCCCTCGGGCTCAGTGGGTGGAGCCCAGAGAGAAGCAGGGTGCTCAGTGCCCATGGAATCCATCTCTTTCTTTGGCTGGCCCCGCAACCCCCTCCCATCCCTTCAAACCCGCTGCCGCCACTCGGGGTGCCCCTCACTCAGCTCCCGGCCCAGCCCCAGGGTGCCAGACTCTTGTGTGTTCCAAGGAGGATGTGAGTGCACAGAGCTATCAGCCCAGGGCCAGGCTGAGCTGCCCTCACGCACACACAGCCTGCGATTTCCAAGCGGATCTGCCTGGGGATGAGAAGATTAGAGGCTGCTGGAGGAGGGAAGCAAAGGCAGCCCACGCGGCCCCCTCCCTGGTCGCCTCAGGAATTGGGCCGCTGCCTGGCGTGGGTGGAAGCAAGATTGCCATTGAAATGGGAAGTGATGATCAGGCAGGGGCCAGGGAGCAGCAGCGTGTGATTGACAGGGAAAGCACCGGAAGCTGCTGAACTTCCGAAGCCGGCGGCAAGGAAGGCCCTGGCACACTCTGTGGGCGGAGGAGGCTACCCAGGCACCCCCTGCCCCACCCCCAGCCTGGCCCCAGACGCCTGGTGATCAGGTGTTAAGCCAGGCATGAGCGAGGGCTGTGGTGGGTGTATCCAGGCTACCAGGAACAGAGGCAGGTCAGGTCTGGGCCAGTGTGGACAGAGGCCAGGGGCCTGGCCAGGGGTCAGTGTAGACAGCAGCTCTGAATCCCATCACATGCTTCACCGCCCCAGTGACGACATTAAAAAAAAAAAAAAAAAAAAGGCTGCCAGGTGTCACAAGCGATCATCTCTCTGTGGATATAGGACAGGAGAGACCACTTCTTAACCTTTTCATACTGTCCACATGAATGAGTGTTACTTTTGAAACCAAAGGCAGCTTTCTGAGGCCTGGCACGCCAGTCTTGCCCACTGCCTTCGCCAGAATTCTCCTTCCCAGCTTGCTGACAGGTGTGTCTCAGGGGCTTGTAAGAAGCCAGGGCAGGAGGGATTCAGATTGGGTGTCCACCTTCACACACCACCCTGCTTATAGGCCCCCATCCGACTGGACTCCCTTCTGGGAGTGGCTGGGGGGGAGAACAAGCCCAAGGTGGGGAAGGTTGCTTCTCTAGCCCATTGGCCTGGTGGTGCCCGGGAGCCAGTCTGCCCCCTGTGTGGAAAAAGCCCGCTGCCATCTTCAGTTACCCTCCCCAAGACCCAAGCCCAGTCGCTTGTCACTTAACAGAAGTTTGCTTTTTCAACCAAAACTAAAGCTTCAGACTTGCAGGATGGTTTAGCAACAAGCAGTAGTTGAGAACCATCCAAAGACAGAGGGATTTTGCAACCCCTCCTTAGGGATCTCAGATCCATAATAGTAAGTCTGTGTCTTTTGGCACCTCTGAGGCCTCAGCGCCTCCCCTGACTCCCTGCAGCATATGGGCACTGGAGCCAAGGCTGGCCCCTGGCACCAGCCCCAGGTCTCTCCACTCCATCCCAGTGGTCTAGTGTTACACAGCACCCACCCAAGCACCCTTCACCACCTGGACACGACAACCCCCTCTCAGTGGCTTGGCCCTGCAGTTAGTCCCGAGAGCTGCCACCTGGCCTCTTCTCCTGCCGTCGCCCTCTTCTATGCTCGGTATCCCATGTCCTTCCCCTGGGGAGCATCGTAAGATCGGGGTACACCAGTGGAGTGTGCTCCACAGCAGGAGCCCCCAGACGTTTGAGTGGGGAACTAGCTTCAGTGGGGAACTCAGAGGCACATCACGGTCCCTCCTTCACCAACAGATGCACAGGCCCCTTCCTAGGAGGGCCCCAAGAGCAGAGGAGCGATAGATGGGTGGGCAGATGAATGGATGCCCTGGGTTGCTTCTGGGTTGGGAGTCTGTCTTTTCCCTGGTAATCCCAGCTTGGATCCCGCTTCCCAGGGAGCCGTCCTGTGCTCACCATGACTGCGTGTGTACATGCTAAGCTGGTTCAGTCATGTCTGACTCTTTGCAACCCCATGGACTGTAGCCCCTCCAGGCTCCTCTGTCCATGGGACTTTCCAGGCAAGACTACTGGAGTGGGTTGCAATGTCCTCCTCTAGGGGATCTTCCCAACCCAGAGATAGAACCCCTCTCTCCTGCACCGCAGGCAGGTTCTTTACTGCCGAGCCACTAGGGAAGCCCTAGTGGCCATGACTACATGGCCCCCCATTATTCCCAAGACAGCATGGCAGTATCTGAAGGCTTTGACATCAGAGGAACCCACGGTTCTCTCATTGAATGTGCACCAACACCCAAGAAACCTGGGTCTGAATGCCCTCAATTCAGACTGTATCTGAACCCTTGGGAGGAGGGGTTGATTCTGGTGGTGAAAAGCTGGAAGAAGGACCTCGGTTCTTCTTTGAAGAGAGGATTCAGCAAAGAGAACAAGACTATAAAAAGATAAAAGCATTTATTAGAAGCAAAGTGTGTGTGGAAGAGCAGACAGGCAAGTTAGGAGGGAGCAGCTTAGGTTGCTTAAATCGGGCAGTTTTCCATTGTATTTTTTTCTAGCCAGTCGTCTCCATATCTGTCCCTAGTGTGGACACGTGTCTCTCAGCCAAGATGGATTCTAGCTGGCCTATGCTCACTCCTTCTGTCCTTCCCTTAGATCGAGGGCCTTCTCTGCCCGTGTGTTGGGCCAGGACACCCGTGAGAACACACCCAGTCAGGACCCAGTGCTCCTGCTGGTCTCCCAGCTCAAAGCATCAGCAGGAGACCAGCGGCAGCTGCTCAGTCCAGGGCCTGTGTATCTCCCACCTCAGGATGAGAGCTCGTCTTTCCTTTCAGAGCCATACTCTCTACATTGAAGGGAGTGGGTGCTTAGAATGAGGCCCCCGGGCCCGAGCCTGGCACTCTGCTGCTGGCCCTCCTCAAGCGTCCTCCGTCCTGAGCGCCCGGGGCTTGGCGTTGCCTCCACAGGTCCTAAACCTCTTCCTGGCTCTGCTGCTCAGCTCCTTCAGCGCGGACAACCTCACAACCCCCGACGAGGATGGGGAGATGAACAACCTCCAGCTGGCCCTGGCCCGCATCCAGCGGGGCCTGCGCTTCATCAAGCGGACCACCTGGGACTTCTGCTGTGGGCTCTTGCAGCGGCCGCCTCAGAAGCCCGCGGCCCTCGCCTCCCAGGGCCAGCTGCCGGGCTGCATCGCCACCTCCAGCCCCCCGCCCCCACCAGAGGCCGAGAAGGCGCCCCCAGCCCGCAAGGAGACGCGGTTTGAGGAAGGCCAGCGGCCAGGTCAGGGCGCGTCCGGGGAGGCCGAGCCCGTGTGTGTGCCCATCGCCGTGGCCGAGTCAGACACGGAGGACCCCGAGGAGGATGAGAACAGCCTGAGCACAGAGGAAGAGTCCAGCAAGCAGGTGAGCCCCCAAACCCTGCCCCTCGTGCGCGTGAGCACCACCCCCTGTCTGGGGGACCCAACTTCACTGGAGGGAGAACTCAGGCCATCCTCCCAGAACCAGCCTCTTGGAGGCATGCTGAGCCAGCCCTCAATGCTGTCTCCCCAGCCCCGCCCAGGAGGGCATCTTCAGAGGGACTGCTGTCTATCTTTCAGCCCCTGGCTGCTCACGGGCAGCCAGTTGTTCAGAGAGGGAAACCAAGGCACGACAAGAGAGACAGACGTGCTAGGAGTTCCTCACACGTTTAGGACAGAGCCAGGAACCCTGGCTCCCAGACCCAACCCTGACCTTATCCCCTCCAAGACTAACAAGGAGGAATATCTTGGTGAGTGGGGGAGTGCGGCCTCCTGACCTCACCACGGCCCCCTCCCCTCCCCCCAGGCCCAGGGCTCATTCTGAGGTTTAAAAATAAGCATCCCTAAGATGGCAGGTGTCAGAGACAGCCCTATCTTATCTCCCAACCTGTTATTTTTAACACTTAGGACAGGAGTCTGAACAAAAGGGACAGCGCACCCCACCCCCACCCCGGCTCCCTCAGTGTTCTCACGGCCTGAGCCCAGCTCAGGTGGCGTCTCCCAAGGTCCTTGACAGTGAGGACTGGGTCTCTCGGTTTCGTTGGGCCCATGCTGGCCACCTCCTTGGGGCCTGCACTGGGTGGGTCTGGCTGAGAAGAGCAGCTGCTCCCCTGCATGGAATTTGATCTGCGGCTCCAGGCTTGATTCCACAAACTCCTGCCTTCCTGTGGTCCCAGAGGCCAGCTCCTGCCCTTTCAGGCAGGCGGCGGGACAGCCACCGTGTCGGTTGGGGGAGGAGAAGGGTTGGTGTTGCCAGAACCATGGCTTAGAATTAGCTCCAGGACGCTTCCAGCATAGGAGTGCAATTCCGGCTGCCCCTCCTTGTCCTCCTCCTTTCCTTCTCTTGAGCCTGTTGGCCCTGAGACCTGTGTGTGTGTGTGTGTGTGTGTGTGTGTTTATAAGCAAGCAAGCAAGCTGAGGTGCCATGGGAACTCCTGGGGAAAGCCTGTCCTTCCTAAGTGGAGCTGCCAGCACCTGGGAGCTGGACATCACAGCCCACTGACACCCTTCAGGAAGTGACAGGAGGGGGAGGTTTGTGCCAGCCAGGCCAGGGGCTTTGTTTAGCCTTAGGCCCTTTGCCTGGTCTTCCCAGGAGCTTCCGCCAGCCTTAGAATGCCTGAGGGAGGGTCTTCAGTGAGCTGATGCCTCACGAAGAGAGTCGTGAAGTAGAGCCAGGATCCTGGAAACACTGGCTGGGTAGCTCACGGGCTGGGGGTCTCTTCAGCAGGAATCCCAGCCTGCGTCCGGCAGCCCAGAGGCCCTCCCGGAGCCGAGGGTCTGGAGCCAAGTGTCAGAGACCACCTCCTCTGGGGCCGAGGCCAGTGAGGCTCAGGCAGACTTGCGGCAGCAGCGGCGAGCAGAGGCCCCGGCCCCAGGGCGCAGTGAGGTAACGCACACCTTTGTCCCCGAAGCCGTGAGAGGCCAGGACACCAACCTGCTGCTGCCGGCGGAGGCCACAGCCGCCGTCACAGCCAGTGTGGGAGACCCATCTGCGGAGTGGCCCCATCCTGACAGGGGAGGGATGGCTTGGGGCCCAGAGCCACATGGAAATTCAGGAAGCAGCCCCCCAGGAGCATGCCACAGGACTAACCCCAAACCCCTGCGTGTTCACCCCTTCCTCACTGGGCTCCTGTGCTTTGGTCCTGTTGGCAAACGTCTGTCCTATGAGTCAGCCCATCCTGGGGGGCTGGGGGAGCTCTGAGCGCAGGCTCTCAACACACGAGCCACTAGCCACGTCTCACCTGGACAGAAGCTGAGGCGGCGAATACAAGGCCTGTCAGAGGAATTTGTTCTGGAAACAAAAGAGTTTTAATTTGAGCTCATTACCAATACTTTGGCCACTTGATGTGAGGAGCCAACTCATTGGAAAAGACCCTGATGCTGGGAAAGATTGAAGGCAGGAGAAGGGGATGACAGAGGATGAGATGGCTGGATGGCATCACTCAACGGATATGAGTTTGAGCAAGCTCCAGGAGATGGTGAAGGACAGGGAAGCCTGGTGTGCTGCAGTCCATGGGGTCGCAGAGTCAGACACAACTGAGCTACTGAATAACAAAACAACAACGACCAACATTTAAAACCCAGAGGCTTTTCTGTAAAATGTCTGCATTCTGGCTTGTCTTGAAAAAAAAACATTGGAAGAAGCATTTGGGCTTGCAGGCCCTGAGCTAACCGGGCTGTGGCACTGCTGGCTACACCCCACCCCTGCTCCGCCAAGCACCCAGGAAGGTGGAGGTCATGTGCTCAGAGACCGTGCCCAGGGCCCTTGTCCTGCAGCCTGACCGCGGCCGCTGTCTAGCAGCCGTGACTTGCTCCAAGGCGACATTTCTCCTTTGTCTTGTTCCTTTCATGGGGTGGGCCCATGGGAAGCTTTGTTTTCACGGCCAGTTTGAGGGTACAAGGGCCTGGTGGAATCATCGCCCTGAATGTGCAGGCCACACTTGTCCTCTTGGACGGTCTCACACACCAAGGAAGGGGGAACAGGAAGACACGGGAGGGACAGAAGGTCACGGAAAGAAGGGGCTCCCGTACTGGAATGCTGACCTTTGAGCAAGTCTGGTACTTTCATCACCTTTTCAGATCAAGTCACATGGGAAATGAGGAGACAGCCAGGTGGGCTGGGACTTTCCTAGGAGAAGGACCCCTCATCTCACTTGCCCGGGGAATCCTGAGAACTTGTCGTCCCATGGGAAAGCCCTAGTGTCTGAAAAGAGAAGGCGCACAGAGACCGTTGACTGTGCCTTTCCCAGTTCAGCACTGCACAACGAACCTGGAGTAAGGACGTGACCCTCAAAGCCACAGAAACTGCCCTGCACCCAGGAGCACTCTACATTTTCACCGGGATCCATTCACTCCTTACGGCCAGCCTCAAGGTTAAAGAGGACTCTGAGACAGCAGTGGATTGAGTTGTGGAAGGAAGAGAAAAGAAGGCAGCTTTGAGAGTCAAGGCTCAAAACAGCTCTCCCCAAAGTGGAGTGGAGCCTGAGCAGCGTGAGGTGGACTGAACTTGGTGTGGCAGATGTGATCGGAAGCAAATGAAGGCCACCCTCCTCCCCAGAACCCTCTTCCCTGCCATACTTGTCATTAAGGTGGATTCCCAGAGGCAGAGCCAGAGCCTGGCTTCCTGTGCAAATGATTCATTGAGAGGGTGCCCTCAGGAGAGACCCATAAGGAAGTGAGAAAAGCAGGATAAGGCAAAAGCAGCAGGTCCAGACGTTATGCTGGCTGGATTCCAGCCTCAGCTGGGTCTCTCCCATATCAGTCAGTCACTGGGTGTCAGCCACCCTGGACTTGGGTTGTAACCCCCAAACTATTTCCAAGGATGGGCAGGTCCCTGGCTAAAGACACTTTTCTGGAGATGGGGTCAGAGAAATAGTATTTGCAGCAGCTGGAGACAGGTGCCCTGGCCCAAGGAGGGAAACTGGGCAGAACTACAGCACACGTATACACTGGTGCCCACACATGACACCCAGAGATGCTCATAAGGGCACCTGCACATACCTGTCATAATCAGATTATGTGGGATCAGGGCAGCAGAAACCTGCGTGACCAGGCAGGGACGGTTCCAGCACCTTCTTGCACTAGGCTGTATGCCTCACACCCGTGCCTGTATGAACTGAGTGAGCAGTGTGGGCTGAGGTCACTGGCCTGTTCACTCGCTGCATGTCTGACCCGTGCCTGTGTGCGCCTCTGAGCCTGGCGCTGACGCAGCTCTGGGTGTGGCCTGCCTGTTTCCTCCGCGTGTGCTGGGCTGCCACTGTGTGTCCACATCCCACTGTGTGTCCCTGTTGCACCTCATGCTTGTTTTACTTCCACCTGGATGCCTTCCCCATTCCTGGGGTTTTTCCAGAACCCTTGTCCCACCCCTGCACCCCTGCCCTAGACACCAGCAGCCCAGAATCACAGACCCAGGGGCCCTAAGGTCCAGTCTCGGTGACCTTCGTGGTAGGCTCCCACACTCCTGGGCTCAGATTCCCCAGGTGTGCCGTGGGGGATGGCCTAGGCACCCCCACTCTGGGAGCCCCAGGCTGGAGGCTGCTACAGAGACCACACTCATGCGCTCACCCACCCACCTCACGATCCTGCCTGCAGCTGCCCGAAGACAGTTACTCTGAGGGGAGCACGGCAGATATGACCAACACCGCTGACCTCCTGGAGCAGATCCCTGACCTCGGAGAGGACGTCAAAGATCCGGAGGACTGCTTCACTGAAGGTACGGCCCCGGCTGGCACTGCGGCCCAGCCTCAGCCCTGCGCAGAGGGGCAGGAGGACCCACAGCTCCTGTGTCACATCCCGCTCTGACCCGCATGCGTGTTATCCTTTCCCCATTCCTCAAGACCCTGGGGGCCTCCCCCCATGCCCGTGACGTGAGTTACGGCAGGTGTGCCTTCAGACGTGTTTGGCTGGACCACTGTGGGTCTGCTGCATTTGTGGAGTGGTAGTATGACTGGGGGCCCCCATAGCGGCAGGGGCTGGTCTCATTCCCCCATCCCCGTGGGCTGTGGCACAGTGCTTGGCAGGTAGTAGGCCCTCTGTAAACAGTCAAGGTGGGTGTGACATGTGGCCATGTTGGTGACAGCATCTGGAGCTTTTACAAATCCATGCTATATTTGGAGGGCAGCTAGGGATAAAATGAGGGTTTGCCCTCCATGTGGCACACCCTTTGGGACTGTCAGTGAGGCATCTGCCCTTCCCAAGGCTCAGAAACTGCAAACATGGAGAAAGTCCAGGGACCGAGCACCCCAGGGGATTCTGGAGCATTCCCCCAGGGGGTGAGTTGCCCGGGTGAGCGCGGGACAAGCTGGAGCCCAAGCCAACCCCAGCGTTGCCCCGGCCCAGACCTGCCAGGCCCTTCATCTACTTACTGGTAGCCTAGTCCACCCACCCTCTCCACGGAGTACCTGCTGCATGTAGCCTCCTGAGGGCGGTTCCCGCAGTCATCACCCTGCACCACGGCCCCGCCCACCCCATGGCCCAGCCCATTATCCATCACGCTAACCTCCTTCCGTCATTCCTTCGAGTGTCCAGCTTCTTGCTATCAGATGTGGGCATTGGCGGGTGCCGGGCTGGGTCTGAGCCCTCCCCTCCCCCACAGGCTGTGTCCGACGCTGTCCCTGCTGTACTGTGGACACCACCCAGGCCCCCGGGAAGGTCTGGTGGAGGCTGCGCAAGACCTGCTACCGCATCGTGGAGCACAGCTGGTTCGAGACGTTCATCATCTTCATGATCCTGCTCAGCAGTGGCGCGCTGGTACCCTCCTGGGGATACAGGGTGGGCAGGGAGGCATGAAGGAGAAGGGGTAGGCAGAGAAAGGCGATCTCCAGCTGGAAAGCCAGGTTAGAAACTGGGGCAGAGCCCTCTGCTGAAAATGAACGCCCCCCCACAGGGCCCCAGATGAGGACCAACTCACAAACTGTCAACGCCCAGAGCACATACGGAGGTCAGAGCAGAAAGGGATCATGGCAGAGGTCATCTGTCCAGGCCTCCTTGTTCCACAAAGGGAAGCGATTTTCCCAGATCCCAGTGCTCAGCTGGCGTAGGTCTCGGGTCACCAGCTACCTACACCTAAGCCCCGGTGACATACCCACCTGCACACAGCATCAGACACTCCATCAGACTGGGTCAATGCAGTTAACAATGCAGGCTGGTACACTGGTAGCTCCACTCATTCCATGTCTTCTAGGGCTAGAGGCCAAGCTATGTAGTTCACACATTATCACGTTTAATCCCCATAGCAACCCTTTGTAGAAACATTAAGTAACTTGCCCAAAGCCCCACCACTCACAAGCAGCAGATGTGGCATTTGAGCCCAGGGAGTCAGATTCCAAGTCCTTTGTCTTCACTTTCCATTTGTTAAATAGATCTTTACTAAGCTCTCCTTGTATCTACTGGTCCTGTGATGCATGGAGGAGCAATAGAAGGAAGAGACCCTGGCTCTGGCCTCAGGGACTCCTAGTCTAGTTGGGGAAACCAGATTCAGCAGGTTTGAGATAGTCAGAGATCAGCTCCAGAGAGAGGAGAACAAGAATGGAGTAGATGACTCAGAGTGATGGAAGGTCAGGGGAACTGGAACAATCAGGAAGACTCCTTAAAGGAAGCAGATGGAGCCGGACTGTGGAAAACAGGGAGGTTTGGTGAGGCCAGGAGGAGCAGCGAGGCCCTCTGGAGATGCCCCAGCCGGTTCCCAAGCACTCTACTCATGTCTCGGAGCCCTTCTAGAAGGAGATGAAACAGCCCTGGAGAGGGCTGTAAAGGGTACTTGTGAACAGGGAGAGGGGTGATCAAGAAGGCAGAAGAAACATAAACTTCACTAGCCCAGAAGGAGCAAGAACCCAGTATTGTTGGGGAGATGAGGGCCCCATGAATGAGCAACTAACAAGGAATGCTTTGGACTTAAGACAGGGAGAATGAGAGGGCTACTCTGATCCCAGGCTGTCTGCCTCCAGCTCATGCTGCCTCTGAGACTTCCCTGTAGCTCAAATTGTAAAGAATCTGCCTGCGAGGTAGGAGACCCACGTTCGATCCCTGGGCTGGGAAGTTCCTCTGGAGAAGGGAATGGCAATCCACTCCAGTATTCTTGCCTGGAGAATTCCATGGACAGAGAAGCCTGGCGGGCGACAGTCCGTGGGGTCGCAAAGAGTCGGACACAACCCAGCGACTAACACCGTCCACAGTCCACATGCTGCCTCCGATGGGGCCAGGCCATGGGGAGACACTGCAGCGGTCACTTCTAAACCTCTGGGCCTCCCGCCCGCTCTGTGCTATCCTGCCTCTGTTCCAGGGTGGGCCTGGAGCGGCTGTTTGCTGGCTACATGCTGTTTTACCATCGGCTAGAGCCAAATCTCTGTAGGCTTCAGAGGAGGATTTGACAATATGTTAACGAGTTTTGTTTTTAAACAGCCACAAACAAGGGCAGCCAGAGCCATTTAGTCTGGGCTGTGGAGGAAAAGCTCAGCCTGGCATAAGTGAGGAGGTGTTTTGGCAAGCAAATGGTGAATCTCATCAGGGTAGACAGCCAAGCACTGTTTTAAAAAAAAAAAAAAAAACAGAAACCCACATCAATGATATATTGAGAAAAATAAGTCAGAGAGGTGTTATTTAAAGTTATAAACTTGTTTAACAGAAAGCAGACTATGTATCACTTTGAAATTGCTGAAGGGAAAAAAATTTCTTTTGAGAACACAGATTTTATAGCAAAAGAGAGGGAGAAAAGAAGGAACCAGGAAGCATTAAATCAGGAAACAAAATAATATGGCAAAGGCAAGATCAGACATGTGTTTTACTAATAAATGTAATTGGATAAAATTCATCATTTTAAAAGGAAAGGATTTAAGTGGATCAGAAAAAAATAAAACTACAGCTGTGTGTTCTCAAAGGACAACCCTGAAACTCTGTGACTCAGAAATATTAAAAGTGAAATAATAAGATATAGCAGGAAAGTGTAAACAGTGACAACAAAAATCAGAGTGCTTTTGTTTATGTTAAACAAGGTTGAACTCAAGGTAAAAATCTTGAGCTAAAAAAAGAAGGTCCAACCTATAAGAAAAACACAACTATTATGAATATATTTATTTGGGCACTTTATAAAGTAAAATCAGAAAAAAAGTAGCAACAGTACAATAATACAGTGAGATTTTACCTCATTTGTTTAGTACTTGGCCGATCAAGTATTAATAGAAAGAATAAGACTATAAGATATGTTAAAAGATACAGTTAATAAATTTGATCTAACCTAATATGGACAGGGTGCCCCGGCATGCTGCAGTCCATGGGGTCACAAAGAGTTGGACACAACTGAGTGACTGAACTGAGCTGAACTGAATAATAATAATAGCTAACACTTAAATAGTACTGACTATGTGCTAGGCTCTGTTACTGTAACATTTTACAAGCATTAATACATTTAATTCGCATAATAGCCCTGTGAGGTAGGTACTATATTACAGATAAGAAAACTGCTAGATGTAGCAAAAATAGAAAGATTAACAACAAACCTGTAGAAACATAAAATGTATTCTTAAACTTTGGATTAAACAAAATAGTTTCATGGAGGGTTCATGGGTGTTCATTATATTATTAATAAGAAGTAAATAAGTAAAGAAATTATTCATGAACCAAATATGGCAGTGTGTCATAAATCGAAGATTACGATTCAGCCAGTTTTGTCCTGATATCTAGAAAAATAAGAAAGGGAAAATAGAGGTAGAGAAAAAACTTTGACTTGGGGCAGGGGAAGAAACTGGAAAGTAACAGCATTGCTAATACTTTATGTGGGATGTAGCCAAAGCTGTAATGACTAAAATTCATAGACATAAACATTTTCTTTGTTAAATAGAAAGAATAAATTTATTAACTCAAGAAATTAGAAATATAACAACAAAATAATTGTAAAGAAAGCAAAGGATATAATTAATAAAGTAAAAACACAAATTAATGAATTAGAAAATAAATAGTAAAACTGATATAATTCCAAAGCTGAGTCCTTGAAAAATTAAAGTGATTAATAAACCACTAGCTAATCTAATCTCTTACATCTCCAAGAGTGGATTCTTTCATACTTTCAAGGAAAAAAATAATTTAAATTCTGTTTTAAAATCTTCTGGAGTATGAAAAAAGATGGAAAATCTATAAATTATTTTTATGAAAGCTAACAGTGCTGATTTTTAAAACCTTAAGTATGCCAAAAGTAAAACAACACACTAGTTTTCATACTGTATACTTGTGAGTAGTGATGCAAAAATATTAAAATACATGCAAATAGGATTCAGTAAAATATTTAAAAGATTAAATGAGTCACAGCGAGGTATATCCTAAAAAGTCAGAAGGATGCCCTCTTAGGAAATCTATTTATATGAATCAGACAAAGATGAAAAGCCATATAATTATCTCAGTGAATGTTTGATTTTTAAAACTTTGGTAAGAATAGAAATAAAATAGATTTCCTTTACTTAATGAAAAAAATTTCAAGTTAACTTCTACATCGTCATTAGTAGTAAAGCACTAGAAACATTGTATTAAAGTCAAGAATAAGAAAAAGATGATTTAACTACCTTTTAGCTGTTTTTCATTATTTAATAATAACTTTGAAATACTAGCCTGGGCAGTTAATCAAGAAAACTAAACATACAGCATAGAAGTAGGAAAATAGAAGAATTGAAGTTAATATGATCAAGTGTAAAATGAGTTTAAAATAATACAAGTATATCATTACTTGTAGATAATGATTGCTTAGAGAAAAATTTAAAACTCATTAAAAACAAAAATGGCTAGTTATAAAACAAATGTACGAATAATTGTTGTAATAGAAACATTAACATTTCTCCAACAGTCCTTAGATGCCAGGCATTGTAACCATAAAATAACTGAGAATAAATATAACATGCAGTGTATAATAGATACATGAAGAAAACTATTAAACTTTGCTTTGGAGTGTAAGGGAAGACAAACAGATAAACATACTACAAATATACTCCAGCCTTGAGCAGAAAGACTGTATTAGTTCCTAAAACAGTTGATGAACTCAATGCAGTAATAAATTTCTAATGTTTTAAAGAGAATTTGACAAAACATTGTTTAAATCTACCTTAAAAATTATGAAAAGTGACCAGGAAAATTCGTGTGACACTAATTCAGGAATAGACCAGGAGAGCAGTAGAACCAGATTCTAGTGCAGATTCTAGTGTTCACTTCTACCCTGTGGATTTAGAGTGGGTTCTTTGATACAGTGTTAGGACACTTGACAAGTCACTCTGTAAAAAATACTGAAATAGATATTTACTCCTTACCAAAATATATTAGATTTTTAAATTTCTGATATAAAACAATGAAACAAGAAGGAAAGAAATAGAAAGAAAAGAAAGGTCTTTTTTTTTTTCCTAGCCTTTGGAATAGGCAAGGGCTTTCTTTTTTCTTTTACTTTCTTTCGCATGTGCACCTCATTATTTTTGTTTTTAACTTTTTGCAGTCTTTTTTAAATTTTTATTTTATATTGGAATATAGTTCATTTACAATGTTGTGTTAGTTTCAGATGTACAGCAAAGTGATTCAGCTCTAAATGTACATATATCCGTATTCTTTTTCAGATTCTCTTCTCATGTAGCTTATTACAGAGCATTGAGTAGAGTCCCCTCTGCTCTACAGCTGGTTCTTGCTGATTATCTGTTTTTATGGAATAGTGTGTACATGTCAATCCCACACTCCTAATTTATCCCTCCCCGCTGCCTTTCCCTTTGGCAACATAAGTTCTTTTTTTGTGTCTGAATCTGTTTTGTAAATAATTGATTTGTATCATTTTTTTTTAGATTCCACATTTAAGTGATATCATATGATATTTGTCTTTCTCTGCCTTAACCTACTGTGATAATCTCCATGGTCCATCCATAATGCAAATGGAATCTTTATTCTTTTTTATGGCTAAGTAATATTCCATTGTATATATGTATTCCTCTGTCACTTAACATTTAGGTTGTTTCCATCTCTTGGCTGTTGTAAATACTGCTGCAGTGAACGTTGGGGGTGCTTGCATCTTTTCAAATTATAGTTTTCTTCAGCTATATGCCCAAGAGTGGAATTGCTGGATTATGTGGTAGTTCTGCTGTTACTTTTTAAGTAACCTCAATACTGAATACATGTTGTACCAATTTATATTCCCACCAACAGCGTAGGAGGGTTCCCTTTCCTCTACACCCTCTCCAGCATTTATTGTTTGTAGACTTTTTGGTAATGGCCCTTCTGACCAGTGTGAGGTGATCCCTCACTGTGGTTTCTGTTTGCATTACTCTAATAATTAGTGATGTGGAGCCGCCTTTCAAGTGCATTTTGGCCATCTGTGTGCTTTTTTTGGAAGTGTCTATTTCAGTCTTCTGCCCATTTCCCTTTGGGGTGTTTGGCTTTTTATTGGGTATTGAGCTACATGAGCTGTTTGTATATTTTGGAGATGAATCCCTTGTTGGTCACTTTGTTTCCAAATATTTTCTCCAATCCTGCGGGTTGCCTTTTTGCTTTGTTTATGGTTTCCTTTGCTGTGCAAATCCTTTTGTGGATAACTAGGTCCCATTTGTTTATTTTTGTTTTATTTTCATTACTCTAAAAGATGGATCCAAAAATATATTGCCACGATTTATGTCAAAGAGAGTTCAGCCTGTTTTCCTCTAAGAGTTTTAATGTATCTGATCTTACATTTAGGTCTTTAATACATTTTTAGTTTATTTTTGTGCATGGTGTTAGAGAATGTTCTAAATTTCATTCTTTGACATGTAGCTGTCTGGTTTTCCCAGCATCACTTACAGAAGAGACTGCCTTTTCTCCCTTGTATAGTATTGCCTCTTTTGTCATAGATTAATTGACCACAGGTGTGTGAGTTTATTTCTGGGCTGTGTTGTTCTATTGATCTATATTCCTATTTTTGTGTTAGTACCATACCATTTTGATTACTGTAGCTTTGTAATATAGCCTGAAGTCAGGCAGCTTGATTGCACCAGCTGTTTTTCTTTCTTAGATTGCTTTGGCTATCTGTTTTACACATGGTAGTGTATATATGTCAACGCTATATATATATATATATATATATATATATATATATATATATATATATATATATATATGTCTCCCAATTCATTCCACCGTTCCCTTATCCCCACCACCACCTGTCCACATGCCCATTCTCTACATCTGCATCTCTGTTACTGCCCTGCAAATAGTACTGCCCTGCACCATTTTCTAGATTCCATACATATCGTTAATATATGACAATTGTTTTTCTGATTTACTTCATTCTGTGTGACAGACGCAGGGTCCATCCACATCTCTACAGATGACCCAGTTTCATTCCTTTTTCTGAGTACTATCCCACTGTAAACATGCACCACATCTTCTTTATCTGCTCCTCTGTTGGACATTTAGGTTGTTTCTGTGTCTGGGCTGTTGTAAATAGTGCTGCTACACACATAGAGGGTACATTTATCTTTTTGAATTAGCATTTTGTCTGGCTATTTGCCCAGGAGTGGGATTGCTGGATCCTATGACAGATCTATTTTTAGTTTTCTGAGGAACCTCTGCATTGTTCTCCACAGCAGCTGCACCAACTTACAGTCCCACCAAGGGTGTAGGAGGGTTTCCATTTCTCCATACTCTCTCCAGCATTTGTTATTGGTACACTTTTTAATGATGGCCATTCTGATTGGTGTGAGGTGGTACCTCATTGTAGTTTTAATTTGCATTCTAACCAACCCATCCTAAAGGAGATCAGTCCTGGGTGTTTATTGGAAGGACTGGTGCTAAAGCTGAAACTCCAATACTTTGGCCACCTCATGCAAAGAGTTGACTCATTGGAAAAGACCCTGATGCTGGGAGGGATTGGGGGCAGGAGGAGAAGGGGATGACAGAGGATGAGATGGCTGGATGGCATCACCGACTTGATGGACATGGGTTTGGGTAAACTCTGGGAGTTGGTGATGGACAGGGAGGCCTGGCGTGCTGCGATCCATGGGGTTGCAAAGAGTCGGACACAACTGAGCAACTGAACTGAACTAAATAATGAGTGATGTTGAGCATCTTTTCAAGTATTTGTTAGCCCATGGTATGTCTTCTTTGGAGAAATGTCTATTTATGTCTTCTGCCCACTTTTCGATTGGGTTGTTTGAGAGGGGGTTGTTATTGTTGTATTCTCTTTTTTATAATTTCTGTATTGTTTTTTTATAAAAGACATATATTTTTATAATCAGAAAAAAAAAGCCTACTTTTTATCTTGAAGAATCCCCAAACTCCATCTGGGGACCTGATCCCAACCTTTTGTCCCATCTCCATAGACCAGGTTAACCGCATGTTCCCTGGGTGGGGCGTCCTCGGGCGCTGCTGACAGCACTGGGCCCCTGGACTGCTGTAGCTCTCAGAGGCCCTGCAGTCACACGGGGAGGCCCAGAGCGAAAGGTGGAGGCACTCCCCAGGGCCCGCGGTGACGCGGTCAGTTGCCTAGACTGGGAGCCCCAGAGCACATCCTGGGGGAGGGGCAGATACATATTGGAAGCCTGGAGTTGGAGGAGGGCAGCAGAGGCCATCCGAGTCTCTCTCGGCCCAGGGATTTGGGTTGAGGCAGGAGTGAGGAGGTGGGGAAAGACCAACAGCTAGCTTGTTAGACATACTGACTCCCAGATTCTGAGGAGTGCAGAAGGTTTGACTTCATCTAGTCCTGTTTTCCCTAATCTTCATATCTATAGACTGCCTTCACTATCACTTCTGTGAAATTTTGCATTAGATAAACACTCACTGGTTTTTTGTTTGTTTAAATAAATTTATTGTAAAGGGCAACTTTGAATGATTGTTGTCATTGGAAACCAATATTGTTTCCTATGAAAAGTAGGTAAGTGCCAAAAGTAAAGAGAGTAGAAAACACAGTGGAGGTGGGTAGGGGGGAGATAGATGTGTGCTGTTTCCAACAATAGGCTGTGAGCTGTTTTAGAGAGATCTTAACGATGGATGCACTAGCTCTGAACTGAGACTTGCTCTTCAAAGTGAAGGTGGAAGCATTCTCACTACACATTCTTCCTTGTCCACACACCGCGTAACATCGTTTCCTGACCCAGTAATGGTGCACACGGGGGGCTCAAAGAGCATGCCGAGGAAGCCCCTCCGCTGTGTGGCCTCCTCCGCCCTGCCCTCCTGGGGGAGGGATGCTGTCAGGGATGAAGGCTCGTGCGGGCCGGGAGCAGCTGGGTCAGGACACCATGTCTGCCTTGTCCACCCTGGTCTGCAGGCCTTTGAGGATATCTATCTGGAGCAGCGGAAGACCATCAAGGTCCTGCTAGAGTACGCCGACAAGATGTTCACCTACGTCTTCGTGCTGGAGATGCTGCTCAAGTGGGTGGCCTACGGCTTCAAGAAGTACTTCACCAACGCCTGGTGCTGGCTCGATTTCCTCATCGTGGACGTAAGTGTGACCCCTGAAGGGAAAAGAGGAGAGGGGGCGCCCTTAGCCAGTGCGAGAAGGAGCTGAGGCCGAGGGACGGAAGCACGGAAGGACAGGGTGGTGGGAGTTCGGCAGGCTGAAGTGGAGGCTCTTGGCTGTGCTGCAAGGCATGCAGAGGGGCAGGAGAGCCGAGTCTGCGGTCACGGAGGGGAGGCAATCAGAACCCCCGGCCGGGGACACAGGAAAATCTAGGCCCTGCTCCTGGGAGAAACTGGACTCACCATGGGGGTCAGTACGTACAGTCCTGGCAGGGCTGTGAGCCGGGGCAGGAGTGAGTTCTCACCCGCTCAGGACAGCCAGAAGCAGGGCGCTGATGAGCCTGTGTTATAGCCCTCACCACGGCACCTTGTGCAGTGTCCGTCAGGACCGCTACACACATGGCCAGTTACGAGCCTCCATGTGTGCACACGAGAGGGGGCCGTCTGTATGGGAGATGGAGTGAACCGAAGGCCAGAGGGCATGGGTTGGCGAAGGGGTGCTCGGCAGGTGGGAGACTGTCCTGGCTCAGGTAGAAGGTACCACGACGGGGAGGATGAGTCGGGTGGAGTCACCTGTGAAAAGGAGGAAAGCCGTGAACATGGGCTGGGTGGGTATTCCGGCCAGCTGCCCTGGGTCATCTGGTAGCTGGCAGGCCATGCCAGTCTCTGATGTGTCCAGAAGGGCCTGGGGTAGGAGGTTGGCATGTCCTCTGGGCACCCGGTGGGCAGATGGAATGCAGCCCCTCCCCACACCTCCCCAGGCCCCGGAACCTTGTTGGGTCCATGCAGGTTGAGTTCAGGGTCTTGTGGGGCTCCTGAGTACAGTCAAGTGGAGAGTAACCAGAGGGTGATGGGGGGAGAATTGAGGCTCGGGGTGCGGGGCAGCCTTGGATCTGTGCTCCCTGAGGGCAGCGGGAACATGGCGAAGGGCCCAAGTGAGGGCTCACCATCTGGCAGTGGTGCTTCTCCCACAACAGAACGTGGGTCAGGATGTGCAAGCTGGGAAGAGTTTTCCAGAAGACGCCCATGGCTTCTGGGCTTGGCGTCAGGCTCTGCCCACCTGCAGGGGCTGTCCTTCCTAGAGTTCTAGCTTAGGCCTGTGCTCAGTCCCTACAGCAGCCCCAGAGGCCCAAGGGAGAGACTCGACGGCCAGTGGACCTAGCCAGGCTCAGGCCTCGGTGGGAGGTTAAGCTTGAGTGGTCCCCTGAGCTACAGCATGCATGCAGACACAGAGCCTCACGGCTGGGCCTCCTCACAGGTGACTCCAAGCCCCCACAAGTGGCTGAAAAGATGCTAATGCTGGATAAGGGGTGCTGGGGTGGCAGACAAGGAGGGGCTCTGGGTGCGCTTATAGCCTGGGGCCCTCAGAGCCTCCCTGAGATGACGGAAAGGATTCTGAGGCCTCCCTGCCGAGGGGCTATGGGAAGCCCTGGGAGCCTGGCCGCTCTGCCTGGGCCCCCTCACCCACGTGTTCCTGCAGCTTCGTGGGACTGACTCCCCCAGGGCAGGCCAGACAGAGTCTGCAAAGATGTCTGGGGAAGCCCACCCCCCTCCCACCCTCCTCCCACCCCCTGCCACTTTGGAGAACTTAGCTGAGGCCAGGCCTCAGGTCCTGAAATTCCCAAGATTGGAGAATTAGCCTGTGGAGAGGAAAACTGAGGGTCGCAGCAGAGGAGGGCCTGGCCCAAGGAAAAGGAGAAGAGAGTGGTGCTGGAATCCAGCTTTCCTGACTCTGGCCATGCCCCCCCACCCCCATCCCCACACCCCATGGAAATGGTGGACTTCGGGCCTCCAGATCTGGAGAAGGGTGTTTCCATGTTCAATTCATGCAGTTTTTAAAAACTGTCAAGCATCTACTATATGCAGGTGCCCTAGCAGATGCTGGGGATCTCAGGGAACGACACAGACAAAGTCGCTGCCTGTGTGGAGGAAGGTGACTGGGAACCAGAAACATAATACGTGAGCCGGCTTTATATAATATAACACTGGTGATTTACACATGGAGAAAAAGAAGTGGAAAAGGAAGGGGATTAGGACTCAGGGAGAAGGGAAGACACAGATTACAACTTGCACAGATTACAAGCTGGCTAAAAATAGGCCAACTGTGGCGATGTTTGAAGGAAGTTGGGGCCAGCCAGGCAGATGTCCGCAGAACACTCCAAGCAGAGGTTGGAGCGGCAGTGCAAAGGTCCTGCGGTGGGAGAGTGCCTGGGACACTTGAGGAACCTCAAGGAGGGCAGAGTGGGTGGGGCAGAGGAGAGGGGACGGGAAGTGCAGGAGTTGAGGCCAGACTGCATGGAGTAGAGCCATGGGGCTTTATTTAGAATGAAATGGGAGGTGTTGGAGGGCTTTGGACAGACGAGTGACATCATCTGACTCATTATGAAAGGATCACCCTGTCCAGGGGAGGGGAAGTGGAAGCAGAGGGAAGTTGGGAGGCTGTGGCAGTAATCCAGGGGAGAGAAGACGGTGGCCTGGCCAGGATGGCGGCAGTGGAAGCGGTGAGAAATATTTGGACTTCTGACGTATTTTGAAGGCAGAGCCAACAGGAAATCCTAATGGGTTAGATGTCGGGTGTGTGAGACAGAGAGAAGGCAGGGATGATGCCAAGGCTTGTGGCCTGGGCAGCTGGAAGGATGGAGCTGCCATCAGCTGAGATCGGGTGGAAAGGCGGGGCGAGCTTGGGAAGGAACAGACAAGGGCGGCCTGCTGGGGACTAGCTGGGGAGCCTGGCCAGACCTGGTCCCTGGGACCGTGGCCTTAGCAGCAGGCCCCTGAGAGATGACCCTCATCCTCTCCAGAGTGGGGACCAGCGTCCTCGAGGGGTGATTCAGGGCAGCACAGAAGTCCATCCTGGGAGTCTTTGGAGGCGGCAACTCCTCCAAGCTCTTCTGCCCAGCCTTCTCCCAACCTGCGCTTCCAAGCCTGAGAGCAGGCTATGGGGGTCATGCCTACCCCTCACTCCCCACTCCCCATGGCCCCTCACCACCCCCAGGCTGCCCTCAGAGCCTAGGTGGCGGTAATGGTGATAGCCGGCATGGTCAGGCAGGAGGCCACGTCCAACCTGTGATCACTGGCCAGCAGTGACATAAGACAGGATTGGATGCCCGGGGAGCTTTAGAAGGATAAAGTCTGAGGGGTAGAAATGTCCCGGTGGGGACAGGGCAGAGGAAGCAGAGAGCAGTCCGCAGGGGCTCCATCTGTGCCTCTCTTCTGTGAAGATGACAGAATGTTGCAAGGTTCAGCCTTGAGGAAATGCCCCATGGTGGTCTGTCTGCTCATATCCAACTCAGGATGGTCCTTCTTCCCCCAAAGAGTCTACTCTGGGGGAGGGGAGGGGCCAGCCCAATAATCTGATTTGAAGGAAAGCGCACAGGGACCTAAAGTCCCCCAGGCTTTGTGGCCCCGCTCTTCCATGCTAGCAGGTGGCTTTGAAACTCCGTTTTCGCATCTGTAGAATGGGGAGATGCATTCCGAGGCCAGGGTGAGTGGAGCTGTCACAGACATGTCTGTGAAGTGCACACAGCAGGCCCTTGGTGAAGGTCTGAAAGCTGGGACACGCCTGGCCTTGGCCCCAGCCTCTTGGGCCCGGGGAAGGCTGGCCCAGCACAGGACAGCCTGTGAAGACAATCCCGCCGGAAATCATAAAGCCTGGACACGGGGCAGCCTGGACACACCCAGCCTGTGTTCGGTGGGCCAAGAGCCCCGCCACTGGTCTCGAGCTGGCCTCGTGGCCCCATCCACCCTCCTCCCACAGGTCTCTCTGATCAGCCTGGTGGCCAACGCCCTGGGCTTTGCTGAGATGGGCCCCATCAAGTCACTGCGGACCTTGCGTGCGCTCCGACCCCTGCGAGCCCTGTCACGATTTGAGGGCATGAGGGTAAGAGGGGTGGCTCTCCTCATGGGAGCAGTGGGTGGTGGCTCTATAAAGGGGACCCCCAGACTTACTTGCTGTTCAGGCGCAGGCGGCCCTGACCTGCCGCAAACATGTGTGAGATCTCCGGGAGGTACGGCTGGGCTTAGAGGTGCCTGGAGGTGGAGAGCTGTAAGAACCTCCCCCCAGGCCTGACGCCCCAGCCCGGTGGGCTCCACAAGGGCCAGAGAGCACTGGACGAAGGAAAGGAAGCAAGGGCTGTCTCAGCCGCAGCCCAGCCTCACCAGCCCCTTCTGTTCCTGCTTTCCCGCGGGGCCTCGTGTCTGTGTGTGCCTCGCCTCCTGACAGACACAGCCTGCTGCCCCTCTGTCTAGGACGGGCAGTAGGGCAGGGCTACTGAGGATAAAGCAAGCAAGGGAGGCGCCAGTTGTAGTCCTACCATCAGAGAGCAGTTCGGTTTGCTTACTAAACTCTTTGGCACTATTTTCTAAGTGCAGAGAGCTCTGCCTTTTTCCCAGTCACTAGATTTTACCGAAGAATGTGCACATTTAAGGCAAATTTAAAAGTCCACCAAGAAAAAACATTACCTGTGATATATAGCAAGAAAACAAGCCTATATGTTTGTGTGAGAATGTTCTTTGTTTTTTACTGTTTTTACGGAACGTGCACGGTTCTGTCGTGACTTCAGCAGACACCTCCGTGTGTCTCTCACTGACCCGGAAGACACCACTGTGCAGTCCCATTCCTTTGATGGTTGTGAACTTGGCCCACATCCCCAGTCCATGGAGAAACAAACTGCTTATTTCTGGGGGGAAGCCATTCACAAGTGAATAACCTAAGTTAAATGCTCCCATTAACCTAAGTTAAATGTCCAATGAGAGAAAAAACTCTTGGTTCATGGGGCACGGGGACACGGGGGAGACACTAGTTACCAGGAATGCCTCTGCTGTGGCTATTGGCCACAGAGCCAGCCAAAGGCAAATACGAGAGTTGGTTTCCCACCCTGTTCCCATGTTCATCGCATGCTGGGCCAGGGACACCCCCCCCCCCCACTTCTTTGCACGTGTCAGCATTACCCGTCCTGGCACCATACCCACCACACAGCCCCACACCAGCTCTGCTTCCAGAGCTGTGTGGCAAACATATCCCTGGCTCACAGACAGCTGGGGACTAGGTCTCTCCCTGGAGTGAAGTCCCCAGTTCTTTTTGCCAAGGATGCCTCTCCTGGGTGCTGTGAGTTTAAATGAAGAGAGCATGGGGCCGTGGCTCCATGGGGTCAGAGGGCCGCTCCCTGGAGAGGGCAGAGGCAGAAAGTGCGCACAGACCGCCCTGCCAGCCCTGATCCCATCACAGCACCCTCCACACGTACCAGCCGGAGATCCCCCAGGCACACTTTACGGGAGAATACCCATCCATCTCGGGAGCAGCAGCCCCAAAATAAACCAGAAACTCAGAGAATGTGTCTCCAGAGACCCTTTCTTCCCCATCAGATTTCTGGTGTACTATCTAGCAGAGACCGTGCTGAAAGTTAAGTTTGAAGGTCATGGATTCCAGGCAGGGCTATGAAGGATAAGACCAGAGGCTCTGAGCTGTGTCAGACCATGGGATGCAGAGCAGAAGGCATGTGTGTTCTCTCTCACTGCCCACCAGAGCTTCCAGCCATGGGCTGTCCTTCCTTGGTGACAGGAAATGTTCCCCACCCCTACCCCCACAGGGACCTATACCCAGGGGGTTCAGTAGGTTTGGGGGGGCATCTTACAAAGAGTGTGCATTCTGAGCACCCCCAGAAACTGAGTCTGTTCTCTGCCCACTTGAGGTTGTGGTCAACGCCCTGGTGGGCGCCATCCCATCCATCATGAACGTCCTTCTCGTCTGCCTCATCTTCTGGCTCATCTTCAGCATCATGGGCGTGAACCTCTTCGCGGGGAAGTTTGGGAGGTGCATCAACCAGACCGAGGGAGACATGCCCTTGAACTATACCATCGTGAACAACAAGAGTGACTGTGAGTCTTTCAACGTGACTGGTGAATTGTACTGGACCAAGGTGAAAGTCAACTTTGACAACGTGGGGGCCGGGTACCTGGCCCTTCTGCAGGTGGTGAGTCCTGTGGTGGGCGGGTGGGGGGACTGCCTTCCTCTCACTGTTGTCCAGCAACAGGCACCTTCCCCTATGCTGTGGGCAGGAGGGGGACAGCGGGGCCACTCTGGATCCTCACAATAGGGTTGTGTCGCCCAAAGGAGGGTCAGGATTCTCCAGAGACTTCTTGTCTGTTTGGGAAGGCGCCAGATGTTCCTTTCTAAGGAAGATGCTACACTTTCCAAACATGGCATGGGACTCCAGGGCTGCGGCATTTTCCCCAGCTGTCCAGCCAGCAGTCAGGTTGGCTCCTCCACTGTCCGTTTGGCAGCGCGATAGCACAGGTTGCAAATGAATGACCATAGACACCCAGGGACTGAATCGCTAGCAAAATTGTGACTCTGGCCACCCCTCTGTTATATAAGGCAGTGATTCCTGCTGCATTGTTTAAAAGAATATATTTACTTTCATCTCTAATGTGCAAGATGTTCAAACACTCACGGCCCTACCGAAGTTTCTATTGATTTGTGAGGACGATGGCTTCAGTGACTATAACGCACAGCATGCAAATAGCCTTGACAGCAGAAATGCAAGCAGAACTGTAACACATAAAGCTGCAGCTTTTTCTTCTTGCAGCCCCAGTGCGAAGCCCAGACACCTGTCTCTAGTGCTGAGCAGAAGGAAACTCGGCACATACCCTCACACCTCCACTGTTGTTTTTGTTGTTTAGTTGCTCAGTTGTGTCCAACTCTTTGTGATCCCATGGACTGTAGCCCACCAGGCCCCTCTGTCCATGGGATTTCCTAGGCGAGATTACTGGAGTGGGTTGCCATTTCCTTCATCAGGGGATCTTCCTGACCCAGGGATCAAATCTTAGCCTCCTGCACATTTTCTGCATTGACAGGTGGGTTCTCTACTGCTGAGCCACCAGGGAACCACCCCCACCCACCTCTTAAATCCCAGGAGTAGCTTTCTCCAGAGTCCCCGAAATACTTCATGGGGAACAGGACTAGAGCCCAACCCAGAGAGCCTTCCCTTCTGAATGTCAACACTTGGAAGGAAAGCCCCCTGTTGTAGTCTGAGAGCTGCCTGCCATTGCAGACACAACCACACAGTGGCTAGAAGGAAGTTGGTCATGGGCACCTCGTAACCTTGGGTGGTCCCCAGCAGGTCCCACCGCATCTCCAGGCCTCTCTGTGCGGGTGAGGCCCCATGGCACAGGAAGCTGAAGCAGCTGCCTTCTCTGTGGATGCCTTGGTTTCCCCATCCACCCTCCCTGACTCATAAAAACTCTCAGATGTGGGAAATCTGTGTAGACCAGCTTACACCCTGAAAAGATGCTCAGGACATGACAGGATTATGCCGAGCACACAAATGAGATCCGCTAGGTAGTCAGTCTCACCACCAAGCATGTCCCTCAGCTCTGAATCATCCTAGCAGCCCAGTCTGGGGCCGTCCATGCAACCAGCGCCAGGACCCTGTCCTGTTCGGCCTCCTCTTTCCTGCCATGCCAGAACCAGCAAGTGTGGACTCGCAAGAGCCGGTGGTTATATTTTCCGATATTTTGTGAGCCATTATTAAAAATTAGATTTATAAACTTGTAATTAACTCAACGATATTGAAACAAAATAAAAACTTACCATTACCGCTTATTATCATCTATGCTCTTGAGGTTACTCATGCCTATTATAGTCATACCATGGAAACACTACAAGGCTGTGGTCCTGTGCATCTCTTCCCAGCACTGAGTTCAGTAACGACACTTTGGCAACTCGAGGTTGGCCATGATGGGAATGTTTACACAGAGAAGTTGGCAAACACAACAGTCAGGGCTTTTTTTATGTATAATTTTATGTTATTTATTTTTGGCTGTGCTGGGTCTTCATTGCTGCACGGGTTTTTCTCTCCAGTTGCAGCAAGCGGGATCTACTCTCTAGTTACCGTGTGTGGGCTTCTCATTGGCTTCTTTTGTTGCGGAGCACAGCCTCTAGGGTTCAAGGGCTTCCGTAGTTGTTGCTCCTGGGCTCTAGAGCACAGGTTCAATAGCTGTGGCAAACAGGCTTAGTTGCTTCTCAGTATATGGGATCTTCCTGGGTCAGGGATCGGACCCATGTCTCCTGCATTGGCAGGCGAATTCTTCACCACTGAGCCACCAGGAAGCCCCATCAGGGCTTTTATTTTTCCTTCTGGAAAGCCACTTGTTGTTAGTCATTTGCCAACACACCACTAGCAAAAGGACCCCCTTACGTATGAGGGAACGTTAGGATGCTTGAGGGACGTCCTTGGAACGCTGTGGAGCAGAAGCCCCAAGGCTTATGACAGAGAGGGCCAGGTCAGCACTTGGGTCCACCTTACCAGAGCAGAGAACCCTAGTGCCCCCTCTCTGTTCCTGACACCCCCTGTAGGCCTCTGTGTCATTTTAGAATCTGAAATGAATGCAGATCTGAAGGATAGTCTCTTGGCCAACATCAAAATGCTTATTCCCCCACTAAATGACCTTCCTGGATTGTCTGCTTGGCTGGCTTCCCCTCCCCCTCAGCCCTGAACAAGAAGGCCTTTCCCCAACTGCCCAGCCATTTGGATACCACTGAAAGGGTGGAGCAGGCTGCCTGCTTCTGGTGGGAGGTTACTTCCTGGTCCCATCTGTCCAGATAGGAGCCCAAAGTAGCTCCATAGATGCAGAATTAAATTATTTCCTTACTCTTGTCTCTTCCTTCCAGGCAACGTTTAAAGGCTGGATGGACATCATGTATGCAGCTGTAGACTCCAGGGGGGTAGGTTGTCACGCTGGTCTTTCTCCTTGAATCAGTCAAGGTTCCAAGCACCCAAGGTTCCCAGCTGCTTAGCCACAACGGAAACAGGGTCTGCAGCCCATAAGGGCCAGGTCTCTTGTGTCAGCCCAGAGTCAAGCCTCTCTGGAATGCCCTTGGCTGCCCCTGGGACATGGTTGTACAGTCTCCCGGGGACTCCCCAGATTCTCAGATATCTTGTGAATTGCATTCATTGTAATTTAGCTGAACCAAACTCCTACCCCCAGAGGATGGGGAGGGAGGATCAGAGACACAAATCAAGTTTCTCTGTGGTCTTGTCCCTGTCCCACATACATACACCAGCCACCATATCACACTGACAGCTGAAGGCTGAGAGACGCCCCCATATACTCACACCTGCCAGTGGCCCAGGGGCAGGGCCAGCGCTGAGTCCAGTGTGCCTGCCCTCGCTGCCCTCACCTGCCACCACCCACCCTCCTCAACTCCATCCCCACCCGCCCCTCACACACACGCAGACCCACACCCCGTGTGGTGATGCTCCTCTGACACACCCAGCCAGCCCACCCCCCGTTCCTGCCTGCCTGACCTCCTGTCCGCTTTCTCCCTTCTAGTACGAGGAGCAGCCCCAGTGGGAAGACAACCTCTACATGTATATCTATTTTGTCGTCTTCATCATCTTTGGGTCTTTCTTCACCCTGAACCTGTTCATCGGTGTCATCATTGACAACTTCAACCAACAGAAGAAAAAGATACGTCGAGCATGGGCTTCGCGGGCTGCACGGCAGGGCTGGGTGCCAGGCACCTGGTGGCCTCACTGGCTCCCGGCCCCATTCTTCCTTCCTGTTGGGGACTAAGCTCCCACTGGGATGGGGTGCGAGAGGGGTGTATCCATGATGTGACCTGCTTAGGCCTGTAAGTGTGTGACAAGGGGCCCCACGCCTGCCCTAGTCTGAGAGATGAGGCTCCTGAGAGAAGCTGGGGTGAGAGTTGGGACTATTCACCTGGCCCATGATCAGGGATCATGGGGGTGGGGGTGGGGAGCCACTGCACAGAGGCCTGGGTCTTCCCAGAGTTCCATCCTAGAAGGTACGATTGGGTGGCGGGCAAGCCAAGTGGGCAGAGGGAACTTCCAGGATGGCTGAGCTGGGCAGGGGAGAGGATGGAGGTCGGGGCTGCATTTGCAAGTCCCAAAGTCAGAGAGAGCTTAAGGTGAATGGGGAAAGGGACCCTGGAGAAGCAGGTCTGGGATGGTGGTTGAGGGGGAATCTCTGATGTAGGATAAGGCATACCTTTCTCCCCCAGGAGAGGAAGTGAGGAGGAGGGCCACCCTGGCACCCTCACCAAGGAGGCTAGATCCCCGAGAACCCCCAAACGAGGCTGGTGCCTGTCTCTCTGCACTTAGGGGGCCAGGACATCTTCATGACAGAGGAGCAGAAGAAGTACTACAATGCCATGAAGAAGTTGGGCTCCAAGAAGCCCCAGAAGCCCATCCCACGGCCCCTGGTAAGTCAGGCTCTCAATTTGGTGGGAGTGGGGAAGATCTGCCTGAAGAGGGCACTGGGAAGCCCCCACACCACAAGACCAACTATCGGGGCCTCTTCACAGTCTTTTGGTGCAACCTGGGGCCCTTGGCCTGTCCAGGGAAGGAGGGGCCTCCAGTCATGCACAGGGGCCTCAGTCTCATGGAGGTAGAGGGGAAGGCGTGAGACAGCTGTGGGAGCCCAGGAACTTCTGAGTGAGGCCCCTCCTCCCCTACAGCGCTGCAGGCTTTCCCCGGGGAGGGCTGGGCAGCCCCTGTGTAACCTCATCCTTGTAACTCCCTGACCTGTAGAGTCCCCAGGTGGCCGGGGCCTGGGGGTGGGTGGTGCTGGGTTCTCTGCTAGGCTGACTCCCTTGGCCAAATCAGGCCAACACACACCCATGTGTGTGTATGTGTGTGTGTGTGCTGGAGCAGGATGGGGGCAATACTTAGGTAACTCAGGTGAAAGTGTTAGTCACTCCGTCATGTCCAACTCCTTGTGACCCCACAGACTGTAGCCCACCAGGCTCCTCTGTCCATGGGATTCTCCAGGCAAGAATACTGGAGTGGGTTGCCATTTCCTCCTCCAGGGGATCTTCCTGACCCAGGGATCAAACCCAGGTCTCCTGCATTGCAGGCAGATTCTTTACCAGCTGAGCCACCAGGGAAGCCCAGGTTATGCAGGTGATGGTACCTAAATCATTAGCTTGTAAGTGGCAACCCGTTTTTGCATCCAATTCATCCATGTCATCTGACTCTTTCCTGTTCTCCATGCTCTGGTCTAGGTTAGAAGTGTGTGTGTGTTTTCAATTATTTATAATCACCTCTCTTCCCCAAAATGGGGCTCCCCTGGTGGATCAGATGGTAAAGAATCTGCCTGCAATGCGGGAGACCGGGGTTCAACCCCTGGGTTGGGAATATCCCCTGGAGAAGAGCATGGCAACCTACTCCAGTAGTCCTGCCAGGAGAATCCAATGGACAGAGGAGCCTGGCGGGCTACAGTTCATGAGGTTGCAAAGAGTCAGACATGATTGAGTGACTAACAGTTTCCCCAAAATAGTCTTACAATTCAAGACACACACATATATATATAGTCAATGGAATAAATAAAACAAATTCCATAGAAAGAATGAAGAAATTTTGTTAACCTGAGAGCTGAGACAGTTTCTAGAGCTGAACTTTAGATCTGACCTTGAGCCTTCAGACAGTGGGAACAAAAAGAGAAGCTTGATGAACAACGGGCTAAGGAAACTTGGGGTAAGAGAAGTCCTTTCCTGAAGTGCCATGAGAGATGGCGTCTGGGACAAGGAGCCCGGGGCTGGGCCTGGAAGCCCAGGGAGCTTTCAGCAGGGAACCAGGCTGGCCAGCCTCCTGCCTTTTTCCTCTCCCCGTGACAGTCTGTGGGCATTGGACGCCCCTGCCCCAGAGGGTAGAGTAGGAGGATGGGTGGTCTGGGCTGAGAGGCAGCAAAGGAGGCCTGCTAGCCTGTCTGAGGTCCCTGCTGAGCGGGTCCTTTGGCCTTCCTTTCAGAACAAGTACCAGGGCTTCATATTCGACATTGTGACCAAGCAGGCCTTCGACGTCACCATCATGTTTCTCATCTGCTTAAACATGGTGACCATGATGGTGGAGACAGACGACCAGAGCCCTGAGAAGGTCAACATCTTGGCCAAGATCAACCTGCTGTTCGTAGGCATCTTCACAGGCGAGTGTATCTTCAAGATGGTTGCCCTGCGCCACTATTACTTCACCAACAGCTGGAACATCTTCGACTTCGTGGTCGTCATTCTCTCCATCGTGGGTGGGTATGCACGTCAGCTGGGCAGAGAAGGCCTCCCAGGCCAGGCGTCTCGCTCCCTCCAGCCCCTGATGTGTACTCAGTGCCAAGTACGCCAGCTTCCTGCATTCTTTGCTCCCTACAGTCCTTCCTACCCCCACCCCCACAATCACACACACACATCTGGGAAGGCCACTCAGGCCAAGGGGCCAGCTTGGCAGAGGAGCCAACAGCCCCTCCTGGTCCCACCCTCCCTGAGGCCCTAGAACACAGCTCTCTGTTTGGAGAGCTTCAAGGGTGAGTCTAGGAAAGGGAATGGGCCTTTGGGGGTTCCCTGCCTTCCCAAGGGAAAACCTTCAAGCCCAAGGAAGAGTCTCCAGAGTTGGGAGGCCGGTGGCCCTCTAAAGTAGAAGTTAACCCTGGAGATGGACATTCTGGAGTTGAGAATTGCCACCTGGCCACCCTGGTGTGTGCCAGGCTTCTTCAGACATCACTTGCCTCATGCAATTCACCATATAAAGTCAGCACCAAGGCAGGGAAATCATTCAACTAGGGAGAAGCAGAGATAGGAATCCCACATAGTCTACTCAGGCTGATACAACAAAAATAGCAGACTGGGGAACTCACAAACAACAGAAATCTACTTCTCACAGATCTGGATGCTGGAAGTCCAAGAGGAAAGCACCAGCATGATCAGGTTTTCTGCTGAGGGTCCTTTTCCTGGCTCACAACCCACACCTTCTTGCTGTGTCCTCACAAATTGGAAGGGGCCAGGGAGCTCCCCGAGCCGCTTCTCTAAGGGCACTAAGCCCATTCATTCGCGCTCCACCCTCATGAAACTAAGCCCCTCCCATGGCCCACCTCCCAAGACCATCATCTTTGAGGGGGGAAATTTCAACAGACAAACTTAGGGGGAAGCAGAAACATTGAGAACAGAGCACACGCCCATATCTGTTTGACCTCAGAGCCTTCCTTCTTTAAAGAACAGTTTTATTAAGATATACTTTACATAACACAACACCCACCCTTTCAAGTGTACAATTCAGTACTTTTAAATATAGTCACATGCCTGTGCAACCATCATTATGCTCTAATTTTAGAATATTTTCCTTACCCCCAAAAGAGATTCTGTACCCACTGAGCTCACCATTTTCCCTGTCCCTACCCGCTGGCAGCTCAGTTGGTAAAGAATCCGCCAGCCTTGTAGGAGACCCTGGTTTGATTCCTGGGTCAGGTAGATCCCCTGGAGAAGGGATAGGCTACCAACTCCAGTATTCTTGGACTTCCCTTGTGGCTCAGCTGGTAAAGAATCCACCCACAATGCAGGAGACCTGGGTTCGATCCCTGGGTTGTGAAGATCCCCTGGAGAAGGGAAAGGCTACCCACTCCAGTATTCTGGCCTGGAGAATTCCATGGAGTCAGTCTATACAGTCCATGGTCAGAACTATACAGTCCATGGAGTCAGAAAGAGCTGGACATGACTGAGCAACTTTCAGAGTCACAGCCAGGCACCCCCTGGCAGCCACTAATCTAAAATTTTGAGGGACTGCCAAACTATTTTCCAAAGTGACTGCACCACGTTACAATCCCAAATTCAATGTAGGAGGGTTCCAGTTACTCCGTATCCTCACCAACACTTGTTCCTGTCTGTATTTTTTAATTACAGCCTTGCTAATTGGTATGGAGTGACAGCTCATTGAGGTTTTGGTTTGCATTTCCCTGATGACTAATGATGATAAAGATCTCTTCACGTGTTTATTGGTCATTTTCCTTGGTATATCTTGGTATATAACAGGAGAAGTATCTTGGAGGAATGTCTGTTCCAATCCTTTGCTCGATTTTTTAATTGACTTATTTGTGTTTTTATTGAGTTGTAAGAATTCTTTATATATTCCGGAGGCCAGTCCCTTATCAGATACACAATTTGCAGATATTTTCTCCCATTCTGTAGGTTCTTTTCACTTTCATGGTTGTCACCTCTTGAAGCACAGAGGTTTTAAGTCCAATGTATCAATACTTTATTTTGTCACTTGTGTTCAGAGCCCAATCTGGACCCTGCCCCCACAGACCTCTGCCGTGGGATAACTGGCTTTCATCTTTCTGCCATGTATAGCCTCTTCAGTGACTCAGAGGGAAAGGCAGGGGCCAAGAGAGGGGTTGCTGTGGCTATAGTGATGCGCAGATGCTTAGAAGCTAGGAGTGGGGTCAGGAAATTCTCCAGGAGGTCTCAGGCGGGGATGAGGGTGAGACCATGCCTGGTGGGACTAGAGAGGAGCTTTTCTCTAAAGCAGGTGTCAGGAGCTTGAACGGAGCCCTGAGGGACAGTCTCAAAGATTCCAGGAAGTGTAGACTATATTCAGGAACTACTGGTCCCAGAGCTTGTGTACCAGAGAGGCATGGTTAATAGCTCAACTTGGAGCCAGAGTGTCTGAGTCAAATCCCCACTTCTCACAGACTAGGTGGCAACTTGGATAAGTTACCTCACCTCTCAGTTTCCGCTTCTGGAAAATGAGGATGATAGTATCAGCTTACCTCCTAGGGTAACTGGAAGGGGTAAATGAATGTGTGAATTGCTCAGCCCAGTGCTTTATTGACAGTGAACACTTGACACATGTTAGTGAGTGACATTATTATTAGGTTGGTACAAAAGTAATTGCGGTTTTGGACTGTGAATTCTAAACCATTATAACTAGGCTCGAGCACATCTTTATTCATCAAAGTAGGAGCCATTACAATCAACACATTTTTGCCAATGAGAAATGAGTGTTTATTCCTGTTGCACAAAAATCCATGCCTTGGGATTCGATGAACTCTTGGAAAGCATTTTCTGCCTCCTGCTGGTTGTGGAAGCGTTTTCCCTGCAAAAAGTTGTCGAGATGCTTGAAGAAGTGATAGTGGGTTGGTGAGAGGTCAGGTGAATATGGCGGATGAGGCAAAACTTCATAGCCCAAATCGTTCAACTTTTGAAGTGTTTGTTGTTCAGTGTGTGGTTGAGCACTGTCATGGAGAACTGGGCCCTTTCTTTTGACCAATGCTGGCTATAGGTGTTGCATTTTTCAGTGCATCTCATTGATTTGCTGAGCATACTTCTCACATGTAATGGTTTCGCAGAGATTCCAAAAGCTGTAGTAGATCAGATGGGCAGCAGACCTCCAAACAGTGACCATGACCTTTTTTGGTATAAATTTGGCTTTGAAGAGTGCTTTGGAGTTTCTTCTTGGTCCAGCCACTGAGCTGGTCATCACTGGTCGTGATGTATAATCCAGTTTTCGTCGCACACCACAATCTGATTAAGAAATGGTTCATTGTTGTTGCGTAGAATAAGAGAAAATGACATTTCAAAAGGATGATTTTTTTTTATTTGAGGTCAACTTAAGAGGCACCCACTTATCGAGCTGTTTCACCTTTCCAATTTGCTTCAATGTTGAAAGACTGTAGACTGGTCAGCGTTGAGTTTTGGCTCATGTGAGGATCAGCTTCAGTGATCCTCTCAATTGGTCGTTGTCAGCTTCCAATGGCCAGCCACTGTGCTCCTCATCTTCAAGGCTATCATGTCCTTTGCAAAACTTCTTGAACCACCACTGCACTGTACATTCGTTAGCAGCTCCTGAGCAAATGTATTGTTGATGTTGCAAGTTATCTGTGCTGTTTTACAACCCATTTTGAACTCAAAAAAGAAAATCACTCAAACATGTTTTTTGTCTAACATCATCTCCATAGTCTAAAATAAACATAAAATAAACAGCAGGTAATAAGTCATTAGCAAAAATAAATAAATAAATAAAGCAAGAAATGCACATTAAAATGATGTAGAACCTAGCCACATTTATTTAAAATGTATTCCAATATCAAATGGCAAATTTCAACAATACAAAAACCACAATTTCTTTTGCACCAACCTAATATATGAGAAGTCTGGAAAGTTAACTTGGGCCAATAGGAGGCAAGTATATTCCATTCTTTCTTCTATAACTTACATCCATGCTCCTTGAAACTTCAAACCCAGCGTAGTCAGTAGAGTCGGGGTAGGCAGGCCTTGCAGCTAGCAGGGGTGGGAAGGTCACAGGAAGCACCTCAGAGAGGCTGAGTTGTGACAGGTGAGGTGTGAGGAGTGCGCCAACGGCCTGGCCAGTGCCTCTTGTATTTCAGTGTGCACACGAACCACCTGGACTTGTTAAAACACAGGGGGTCTGGGGCGGAGCTGAGATTCTGCATTTCTGATGAGTGCCCAGGAAATCCCAAGGCTGTTGGTCCTCAGACCACACTCTGAGCATCAAGGAGCTAAAAGTTCTAGAGTTCTGGTCCAAGCTAGGCCATCAGGGATGCTGAGCAAGTCCGCTGAGGCCCCCGAACCACAATCTGGATAATGGGCCTAGTATTGGCTGTACTGTGCAGGTAGGCTCAGGAGACTAAGGAGCTGAGGGCTGAGAAGACACTTTGCAAAGGATGCAGGAACTGTGGGTCCTTTTCTGGATCATAAATGCAGAAACGGAGACTCAGGTGGGTGAAGGCAGGGTCTTTCCAGGCCCCAGGTGACCCAGGCCTCCACTCCCAGGCTCCTTGCTATGCAGAGACCCCTCCCAGAGAAGCTGGGCTGGAGGGAGGATAGTGATGCCACCGGTAGCCACAGTCTCCGCTGTTTCCCACAGGCACTGTGCTCTCAGACATCATCCAGAAGTACTTCTTCTCCCCGACGCTCTTCCGCGTCATCCGCCTGGCCCGCATCGGCCGCATCCTCAGGCTGATCCGCGGGGCCAAGGGCATCCGCACGCTGCTCTTCGCCCTCATGATGTCCCTGCCCGCCCTCTTCAACATCGGGCTGCTGCTCTTCCTCGTCATGTTCATCTACTCCATCTTCGGCATGGCCAACTTCGCCTACGTCAAGTGGGAGGCCGGCATCGACGACATGTTCAACTTCCAGACCTTCGCCAACAGCATGCTGTGCCTCTTCCAGATCACCACGTCGGCGGGCTGGGACGGGCTCCTCAGCCCCATCCTCAACACGGGGCCCCCCTACTGCGACCCCAACCTGCCCAACAGCAACGGCTCCCGGGGCAACTGCGGGAGCCCCGCAGTGGGCATCCTCTTCTTCACCACCTACATCATCATCTCCTTCCTCATCGTGGTCAACATGTACATCGCCATCATCCTGGAGAACTTCAGCGTGGCCACAGAGGAGAGCACGGAGCCCCTGAGTGAGGACGACTTTGACATGTTCTACGAGATCTGGGAGAAGTTCGACCCGGAGGCCACCCAGTTCATCGAGTATTCGGCCCTGTCCGACTTCGCCGACGCCCTGTCGGAGCCGCTCCGGATCCCCAAGCCCAACCAGATAAGCCTCATCAATATGGACCTGCCCATGGTGAGCGGGGACCGCATCCACTGCATGGACATCCTCTTTGCCTTCACCAAGAGGGTCCTGGGCGAATCTGGGGAGATGGACGCCCTGAAGATCCAGATGGAGGAGAAGTTCATGGCGGCCAACCCGTCCAAGATCTCCTACGAGCCCATCACCACCACGCTGCGGCGGAAGCACGAGGAGGTGTCGGCCACGATCATCCAGCGGGCCTTCCGCCGGCACCTGCTGCAGCGCTCGGTCAAGCACGCCTCCTTCCTCTACCGCCGGCAGGCGGGCAGCAGCGGCCTCTCGGACGAGGACGCCCCGGAGCAGGAGGGCCTCATCGCCTACATGATGAACGAGAACTTCTCCCGCCGCCCCGGCCCGCCCTGCAGCTCCTCGGTCTCCTCCACGTCCTTCCCGCCCTCCTACGACAGCGTCACCAGGGCCACCAGCGACAACCCCCAGGTGCGGGCGTCTGACTACAGCCCTAGCGAGGATCTCGCCGACTTCCCCCCAACCCCCGACAGGGACCGCGAGTCAGTCGTGTGAGCGCAGCCCAGGGAGGGGGGCGCCCGCGCAGAGCATCGTGGCAAACCCAAGGGCAGCCGCTGGGCCGTCCGACCTTTGCTTTGGGCTTCGGGAGTGAGAGCGGAGCCTCGCCCTGTGGACCGACCAAGCAGTCCTGTGCACCGCGCCGATGGCTGGGAGCACTTGGCCGAGCTGTCCGTCTGGGGTTACCAGTCCTGGGGGCCGGGTCTGGTCCGGCAGCGCCCTGGGGCTCTGACCACCTCCGTCCCAGCTGCTGAGACAAAACGCGAAACCAAGACTATGTTGTGAATGGGCTTTCATACATTTATTATATTTGATATTTTTTTACTTGAGCAAAGAACTAACATTTTTTTTTTTCATGGATGGATCGGCAGCGATTCACACTGCCTCTTCCTAACTCGGAACAAGAGTGTCTGTGGAGTTGCTGGGGCCCTGCTGTCAATGCAAAAGTGAGATCCGGTCTGGGTCCCGCGGGCCTTCACTGCCTGGGGCGGGCAGAAAGGGGGTCCCCCGCCGCTTGGGCTGAGGTTCCAGGAGGGATGAACCCCTTCCCATACAGACGTGCACGCACTCTCACACTCACAGAGGCCAGACACAAGCCACATGTGGCCTGGACTCCCCGAGGCGAGCGGCCCCCCCCAGGTGGGATTCTTGTCAGCCAGGGCTCACTCATTGCCCCGTTTCCCCCTGTATGCTTATGCAGGCCACCCTGGAGTCAGGCCTATAAATACAACAAGCTTCCAGAAGAGAGCGGCCCGGCTCCCAGGGCTTGTCCTCGGCACTGACGTTGCCTTTCTTCCCTGTAGAGCTTGGCCTCTGTTAGAGTATTAACATTAAGGGAAGGGCTTGAGGGAGGCACATACGTCCTGCCACCCAGCTTGTCCGTGCTGCCCAGCCTGGCTGGCCCTGCCCCAGCAAGAGAAGGCTGAGCACGTGGGGTTGGGGTGAAGAACCCACTCCACAGCCCCCAGCACGGTGCCCTCCAGCCCGCGTGGAGAATGGAATCGCTGTTATCACCCAGGCTCTGTCTCCAGACCTTTCTGCCTCTGCCCAGGGCTGAGGGGGTGCCCGTGTGGACCCCAGGTCCTCTCCAGCTGCGGCAGCACAGGAGTGGGGAGGGCTACCCAGGCCGCGTGCACGGAAGGGGCTGCAGGACGCTCAGGAGGGGAATGGACCCCAGGTCTCCTGGGAAGGGGAGTCGAGTGACCCTGGACCAGCGCCCCCCTCCCCGCCCCGTTCAGCCCGGAGTCCCGGTGGCACCGCACTCGGGACCTCCTGGCGCGGGGTCCAGGCTGCCCACGGGTCTTGTGAGCAGGCCTTTTCAGGGAAAAATACCTTTTCTAGTCCAATTACCACCACCCTCCCCACCCCCCACCCCCTCCCCCCTCGCCCCACGCCCCCTCCCCGCCACAGGGCCTCTTCAGCTGCTGACAATCCTACTGAGCATATGCAAATCTTTCAATGTAGAGAACTGTCACCCTGAGAGTGACAGTGGTGGCTGGTGGAGGCTGTGCAGGCAGGGGCTCGGCTGCCCAAGTCCCCTCTCCAGCAAAGCCGCCCTCCACCCGGCGGCCACCTCACAGGCCGCCTCTCGGGGCAGCCCCGGAAGCCAGAAGCTGGCTGTCCTAACCTACCTCGCCGAGCCGTCGGGGGGCCGGCTGTGGGGAGCTGAGGGGGAACCGCCAGCGGCGAGTCAAGTATTACCGTTTCTTCCTGTCACTCGAGTTCCCTTGGCGGCAGCCCCAGCCGCCCCCCCCACCCCGCCCCCAGTGATTTCTCTTCTCTCATGTTCCCTTGAAGTCTGGCGTGGGATGTGGTTTTAACTGTCCCAGCACCACTTCTCTGAGTGGAAATCTTATTTTTGTAGCTCTCTGTGCTGTGCTCTCAAGGCTGGGAGAGGTGTGTGCCCTCCGCGACGCCTGGCACCCTGCATGGGCAGGGAGGCCGGCCGGGCTGCAGGCCCGGCTGACCGGAAGGAGGCCGGGGTTGGTGTGTGGGGACAGCCCGGGAGCCTGAGGCAGCTGCCGGGCCGGCCACTGACTGCAGCCCGTGTGGCCGAGGGCGGGGCCGAGCTAGACCGACTCCTTAGCTTGTGTCTCTCATTGCTTTTTTCCAGAACTGCATAGTGACCAGCAGAGTGGGAGCAGGAGGGGAGGACACAGGAGGGAGGGAGAAGCACCAAGTGCCAGCCGTTGTCTGAACCACCCAAGCACTTCTCACCAAACTTCGTGCATAAATAAGATGCATATTTTTAAAACAAATCAATAAATGGCTTACATGACCTGGTCTGGACTCGGTCCATTTTTTTTTTTTAAATATAGCTGATTTACAAATTGATAATATTGTGTTAGTTTCTGGTGTACAGAAAAGTGATTCAGTTGCACATACACACATATATTTGAGGGGGGGACAGATACCTGTTAAGTTGGTGTGTGAAGAGACATGACCCCCAATGTCATCAAATCCAGCCTTTGTTTTTGCCTCTCCCTGTCCCCTTCAACTTTATTCAGTGGAGATAAACTTCCTTGGCCCCAGATGAAAACCAGGCCAGCCCTGGGGCTTTTCCACTCAATTCTTGGTGAAACAGCAGCCTTCAGCCACCCTGCGTTGTAAATACCACCTTAGCTTCCTTCTGAGCATGTCCAGTCCCATGACAGTCAGAGATGGGGCGGCTGGACAGGCACCATGCGGGCATCCTCAGGCTTGCGGGGCCTTCTCCCGGTGGTCTCCCAGCCCTGGGGATGCACTCTTCCGGGTGCCCCATGACCCCTTCTTTGCCCATGGGTACCCGTGGGTCCGTTCAGCCTCTTCCTGCCAAGCCCCTGGGCTCCCCCAGTAGCCCTGCGGTGGCGGCTCACACAGGCCCTCTCCGCCTGCTGCCTCTGCCCCACCCACACTGGCCTGCCGCCCGGCCCTGGCAGCCCCGCACTCCACAGCCACCACCAGAGCAGCTGGCCCACAGCCCTGCTCCCAGATCCCAGAGCTGGACTCAGATCCCTGTCACTGGTCCACCCGAGTTTCCTCAGCCCCAGGGGGGCCCAGTCCTCACTTGGAAAACAAACTTACGGTCACCAAAGGGGAAAAGTGGGGGTGGGGAAGGATAAATTAAGAATCGAGGATTAACCTAGACACACTACTGGGCTTCCCTGGTCGCTCAGACGGTAAAGAATCTACCTGCAACGTGGGGAACCCGGGTTCGATCCCTGGGTTGGGAAGATTCCCCTGGAGGAGGGCATGGCAACCCACTCCAGTATTCTTGCCTGGAGAATCCCCATGGACAGAGGAGCTGGTGGGCTACAGTCCATGGGGTCGCAAAGAGTCAGACACGCCTGAGTGACTCAGCACAGCACACTACTGTATATAAAACATGATCCACAGGGACCTGCCATAGAGCACAGGGAGCTCTACCCAATACTGTATTAGCCTATACGGGCGAAGGATCTGACAAAGGATGGAGGTATGTACATGTATAACTGAATCACTTTGCTCTACACCTGCAACTAACAATAACCTAACACAACACTGTAAATCACCTACCCCTCCCACAGAAGACGCTGGCCTGGGAGGTGGCAGGCTGATCCAGAGGGAGGCAAGAGGGGGCCTTGCGGTCATGCACCACTGCAGCTGTCACCCGGCCGCTCTGGGGCGAGGCAGGGGTCCAGGCTCCACGAGGGACGGACGCCGGCTCCTGTGTCAGAGGGAAGGCATGCGGCCCGGGATCTCAGCCCTTGGCAGGGGCAGAGATGCTCCTGGACAGACGTCAGCTCTCAGCCTGGGGCCGCGGCCCTGGCAGCTCCCTGCCCCGTGCCAGCCGCTCTTCCGCCTCAGCCCTGACAGCCACGGGACTCGGTGCCCTGAGGCTGGGAGGGGCAGGGAGACAGCCAGGCACTCAGTCCTCCAGGTGCAGATGGAGCAGGCAGCAGCCGAGAGCCAGGAGACGCCAAAGGCCACCTCTCCTGGGCTGGGGGTGCCACAGGACTGGACACCCTTCAGCGCTCTGTCCTGTGTGTGTGGGCTCCCTAAGGGCTGGGGAAGGCCAAGCCAGCACTTCCTACCACCCTCTCCAGCCCGGCCCGTGCCCGGCACAGACAGGAGCCCAGGGACGTTAAAACAATAGACACCCCACCAACCCAGCTCTTCAGTACCCACAAGGTTCGCCTGGACCCTCTCCTCCATTTGAACCCTTCCCGCCTTTCTGTCCTATGCAACCCTTGGCCCCGTTTCTCAGCCACATTTCTACCTTCCATTCCTTATTCTTCTGGAAGGAGGTCACCTACGTGGAGGGCATGGGCAGATTCACATACAGGGTAGCCTTAAGGCACAGTAGCCAGTGTCCATGTTGAGGAGGGGGCAGGTGTGCCCACAGGGAGATGCCTGAAACCCTAAGACTGAACCTCAGGCTTCCTGTCCCAACCACCGTGGACCACGATCCTTGGGATGGGGGAGGCAGACAGAACAGGGGTGGGGGGCAAGGGCCTTGGTTTAGAAATGACACTCAAAGCCTGGCAGCTGCCAACCTCTGTCTGGGGGGGGGGACCCCAAGAGGCTCCCACCCGAGGCACCTCTCTCCTGGGGGTGTCCCAAGTCAGCGTAAATGGCAGTGGAGGGGGCTGGGCCAGCCCAAGCCCAGCACATACAATCACCGTTCTCCCAAGCACTTCCTCCCATGCCAGCTCATGGGGCTGGCATCCACGGTCAGCTGCCAGGCACCTGCTGCTGGAGAGAAAAGGCCCATCACCCCAGCCTCCAATGGCAGCATGAGCCGGCTTGGGTTCCAGAGAGGCGTGCAAATCGCAGCAGAGCCCCCTTCCCCGGATGTGGGCCGAGCGGCGGCGGTCCATCCCGTCCTCCTGCCCCGCCGTCCTCTGTGTCTGGCTGCCGTGGGCTGAGCCTGCCTCCAGGATTTGCTCTTGGAGCCGTGTCTCCTGGGGACCATCTGTCTGCCACTCACCCTCTCGGGCTGCACTTCCTGGACAGCCAGGGGCCAGGCTGCTTCTGCGTGTGGGGCCAAGGGAGGTTCTGCAAGGACAGAGGGCAGGGAGGGCTTGACCAAGAGGAGAGGCCGGCTCGATGGAGATAATTGGGCCTCCTGTATCCTGTATCAATCCATCACGTTTATAGTCTTCCCTCCAGACAGGAGACAACGAGGAAATGACAAAAGCCAATAAGGCCAATAAATGAAGGGTAATGGAATAACCAGTATGTGCAGCCCTGAGCCCTAGAGCCTGGAGCAGGCTGAGCCCCTCCCCTCCCCTCTCTTCCCCACCCCCACCCCCCAACCCACCCACCGCCGGTCTCTGTCCTGACTTCAGCCACAGGCCCCCGAGGGACAGGCGAAACCAGTCAGCAGCCTCCATGGGGGTGTCCAGCTGGAGATCCGCTACTCAGTTCCAGCTGGAGTCCTCCCCGCCTCCTCTCTCTGTCTCTCTCACACCCCACATCTAATCCCGCAGGAAATCCTGTTGGCTCTGCCTTCAGAATACATCCCAAGTCTGACCACTTCTCAACACCTCCATGGCCACCATTGCTGGTCTGAGCCACACTGCCTCTCGCCTGGAATCTCCCGAAGGCCTCCTGCTTGGTCCTGGGCCCAGCCCATTCTCAACACAGCAGCCAGTGGGATCTATTAAAAGTCATGCTTTTGGCTCAGGCTGCTGCTTTACACAGAACCCCAGTGGCCCCCAGCTCACCCAGAGAACAGACAATGTTTTCTATCAACTAGTCAAGAATTTACATGACATATCCAGTTCCTCTTTTTTTTTTTTTTTTTTTGAGGGATCTTTGGAGAAGGCAATGGCACCCCACTCCAGTACTCTTGCCTAGAAAATCCCATGGATGGAGGAGCCTGGTAGGCTGCAGGCCATGGGGTCGCGAAGAGTCGGACATGACTGAGCAACTTCCCTTTCACTTTTCCTTTCATGCATTGGCGAAGGAAATGGCAACCCACTTCAGTGTTCTTGCCTGGAGAATCCCAGGGACGGAGGAGCCTGGTGGGCTACCATCTATGGGGTCGCACAGAGTCGGACAGAACTGATGTGACTTAGCAGCACCAGCAGAGGGATCTTCACTCTCTGCTTGAGTTGTTTACAAAACGAAATAGGGGCTGAGGTCTGACAGCGCTACCATTTCACTGTTGAGGACACTTGGATACCTTGCAGGGTCCAGGCTCCCGAAAGGCAGTTGTTGTTTAGTCACTAAGTCATGTCCAACTCTTTGCAACCCCACGGACTGTAGCCCACCAGTTCCTCTGTCCCTGGGATTTTCCAGGCAAGAATACTGGAGTGGGTTGCCATTTCCTTCTCCAATGCATGAAAGTGAAAAGTGAAAGTGAAGTTGCTCAGTCGTGTCTGACTCTTAGCGACCCCATGGACTACAGCCCACCAGGCTCCCCCATCCATGGGATTTTCCAGGCAAGAGTACTGGAGTGGGGTGCCATTGCCTTCTCCCCAGAAGGCAGTACCAGTCCTCAAAGACATGGGGAGCTGAATGGGTGAGCCCCACTTTGACTCTTCTCTAGGGGACATTTCTGTGGATAAATAATCATAGTCTCCAGTCAAGAGCACAAGCCCAGTTCAGCGCCTCCCAAAAGTGGCCTCACTCCATACTGAAGCCAGCCTTCCCCCCAAGAAACACAGGGGAGCCCTGCCACCACCACTGACTTCTATTTCCCCAATCATCTCATTTCAGAAGCCCCTGGCCCAGGGCCTTTACTGTGGCCACTCCATTCCACTACAGCCTCCTTCCCTCCCCATCTCAGGAAGCAGCAGGTGGATACTGGGTCCTTCTGGGAACTGACGCAGTTCCTCCAGAAGCCAGCTTTGCATACCTCGGATTTCAGAGAGAGGAAGCCTTGGATCTTGTCTTGAAACAGTTAACTAACTTCAAGTGGGGGACCGGGAATACCCACTCATCCAACGCTTGCATAACTAACAAAGCCAGCCAAGTGGCCTTCACTGGACTCCGGGTACTTTCTTTTGAAGCCTGTACCTGCTCCCTGTGGACATGGCAAGTGGCCTGTGCTAGGCATGTAACCATTCCTGCTGGTCCCCCGAGCCTTGCGGAGGCTTATTTGGAGAGCAGGCCTCCAACAGCACCCCAGCCCTAACCTCAGCACAGGCTGTGTGCTTTCCGTGCAGGAAAAAGGAACGTTTCCAGGTGGAAATCTTCCAAATGTGTCTTCCCCAATCACCCTGTCACCAGATTGTTCTAAGCAAAAACTTTCTCGTAAATTATCTTTGCCTTTGACTGTTCACACACAAAGGTCGCATAGTTGTCTGCCTCTGGTATCACACACGTAGCTGGGGAGATGGTTTCAGAGGTTCCCACAGCTGGAATCTCCAGAGGAATTCTGACCAAGAAAGGGGACATGAGGTCATGATGAAGAGGGAGAGAAGGTGGGGAGGACTCAGACAGCTAGAGAGGGGAGGGACTCTATCCAGCCCACCTTGCCCCTCCCATCTCCAAGCTGCCGTTTCTTTGGTGTTGCTCCCACCACCGCATCCAAATGAACAAATGATAAAATGCTCAACGAGGAACAATAATACAGTGGTATCAATGAGCACACATAGCACCTGAGTCTTGCTTCCTAAATACTATTCTGGGGACTTCCCTGGTGGTCCAGAGGCTAAGACACCGAACTCCCAGTGCAGGGGGCCTGGGTTTGATCTCTGGTCAGGGAGTTAGGTCCCACATGCCACAACTAAGAGTTTGCATGCTGCAACTAAGACCCAGCACAACTACACAAACAAATATTTTTTAAAAAGATTATAAATACCATTCTCCATTCAAAGGAAATAGGATTCCTTGGTGAAATGGCTGGTTCATTGTTAGAGCAGAGAAAAAATACAAGATGAGCCCTGGACCATCCTGGAAAGTAAGAGAGTACTTAGGCTGATAGATACACATCAAAACACACAGGAGGCAGTTTGAATGGGCCAGTTCATAAGTTTAGAAGGAGGAGAGGAGTGACAAATCATCAGTGGATGAAAATTAAGGTAAAAGTTTGATGAGCAACATAGTCTCAAAGTATCCTCCCACAATTGCTTTTTATAGCTTTCTTAATTTAACAGTGGGGAGGGGGAATTTGGTGCTCACCTCCTAAACCAGGTGATGGAAGACAACATTTCTAACAAATGAGAAAATGTACATTGCATGCCTCCCCATGTGATATCAGAGAGACACATCATAACCTATGTGGTAATCTTACCGAAAATGCACAACCTGAAAGTAATCATGAGGAAACAGCAGACAGGATTTGAGCAGCATCGTTCTACAGAATAACTGGCCTAAACCCTTCAGCAATGTCAAGTTCAAGTAATACAAGGAAAAGCTGAGGAACGCTTCCAGATTAAAAGAAATCAAAGGGACATGACAGCTAAATGCAACAGGTGATTCTGAAAAAGGAAAAAAAATGAACAAATAGAAGACAGGATTGAGACCACGAATGAAATTTGAATATAGCCTAAGGATTAGATAACATATTTTCTGATTTTGTTAACTGTGTTGTGGTTTTACAAAAGAATATCCTTGTCCTCATCAATATACTCTCAAGTATTTAGGAGTAAAAAGGCATCATGTCTTCAACTTACTCTCAAGTGATTCAGAGGGAGAAATGTGTATACTGTGCATAGTATATTACAATATAGAATATATACTGTATATATAGAATATATACAGTATAAATATACACTATTTATAGTATATTATATACATAATATATTGTATGTGTAGTATATACATGTACTGTATAAAATATATTAAATACATACACTATATATACATATATATACTACATGTACAGTATATTATAGACACATATATGTAGAGAGAATTACAAAATAAATGAACAAAACATAAATAACTGGTGACTCTGCATAAAGGATATAAGTGAAGCTAAAGTAAAATTTACACAAATGATAATAATAGCCAAAACTCCACGGTGCGTGCTGTGTGCCAGGCCCTGTCCAAATACTTTGCATGTAGTAACTCATTTGATACTTGCAAGAGTCCTACAATGTATGCGCTACTATCATCCATGTTGTCATCTTCTTTTGGAGATGGGGAAACTGAGGCCCAGAGCAGGTACAATGGCAGAGCTGGGATGTGACGGCAGGCTCCCTTAGACCATGGGCCCTGCAGACTCAAGCCGTGCAGAGGCTGAGAAGGGAACCCAGGGACGGGAGCAGAGGATGCCCACACTCATGCCCGAATGCACACGGACCGGCTGCCCGATGCAGTGGGCTGCAGCCTAAGAATCAAAATAACCTCCAGCTCTGAACACACCAGCGAGCCTCTGAGAAAGCAGAAAGAAGCTCCGAGTTGAGTGCCTTAGGCGTGGGGGACAAAGACCGCCCTTCCCAGAGGGTCCCTGAAGCTCCTAGCCCAGACGGTTGGCCTTTCCCTTCCCCATCCCGAGAGCTCCAAGCTCCGGTTCTCCTCCTCCCAGACCCCCGGCCCACCACTCGGACGTGAAGGGTTTCTGGCCTTGGCCTGCTGGTGATGATCACTGCCTGGGGCCGTGGAGGAAAGAAGGAGGCCCCTTTGGAACTGTGGCCCCAAAGTCAGGGCTGGGGGGTGGCAGGGGGATGACTGTAAGCTGGTGGGCACGCGGACTGCAGGAGACAGGGTGAGGGGACGAGGTCACTGTAGGAGCAGCTTGGCAGGGGTGGCCGTCCTCCTGGGCGCTTTGCCAGGAAGGACGGAGGGAGGTCTGCTCCCCGCACCCTGAGCAGGCCGGGCCTCGCTGCCCAGGGCAAAGTCTCCAGGCCAGGGCGGGAGGGTCTGCCCGCACCTGTCCAGCCCGCCAGGGACGAGGGGAGGGGAGGAGGCCGCTGACGTCCAGGCTCGGCGGTGGATGGACGCCCCCCCGCCCCCCGCCACTGGAGGGCCTGTCACATGGCGGCCGCGGCTCACACCCGCTTATCGGGGCCGGGGTGTGGAGAGGGTGTCGCGGACAGGAGATAGCGCTGGGACAGAGCTGTCCGCACCGGCCTGCTCTGCCTCCCTCATCCGCGCCTGCTCGGAGGCCCCTCGGCCTGTGCATCCCCGTGGCCTCCAGGCTGCCCCCGCCCACCTCCCCACAAGCCCCCTTTGAGAAGCAGAGCCCTGCCCTAGACACCCAGAACACTGGCCCCGAGCGACCCTGGAGAGTTTCTGGCCCTCGTTGCACCTAGGGGACCAGGCAGATCTCACTCACCTGAAATCATATTGCAAGCAGGCCAAGGAGCAGAGCTAGGCTCTGACCCTGGACCAGAGCAGGTGAGGGTTCGAGTCTCAGCCTGGGACCCCGGAGGCAGGGTCCTGGGGGCCAGAGTGAAGGAGCAGCGAGGGGCACGCTTGTCACTGAGGACCCCAGGCTGTTCAAGTTTCAGCCTCACATGGGCAGTGAGGACACAGATACGTCATACTGTCCTGGACTCCACTGACCATGGAGAAGATCCAAGGTCTCGGCCTGTGTCTGAATGGCAATGATGGGGAGAGGGTGAAGGCCTCCTCTGCAGTGTGGGCGCTGGAGGACGGGGGGGTGCAGGGAGGCGAGAGGGGGCCCCCTGCACAGAAATCAGGAGGCCAGGGGAGAAGTCAGGGGCCCATCAGGAAAGGTGGTGGGAACGAAAACCTGTGCCCTACCTGACGGCCTTCCCGGCTGGCTCAGATGGTAAAGAACCCGCCTGCAATGTGGGAGGCCTGGGTTCAATCCCTGAGTGGGAAGATCCCCTGGAGAAGGGGAAGGCTACCCACACCAGTTTTCTTGCCTGGAGAATCCTTATGGACAGAAAAGTCTGGCGGGCTACAGTCCATGAGGCTGCAAAGAGTCAGACACAACTGGATGATTTTCACTTCACCTGATGAGCTAAGGTGGGCCCTTGACTGGGCCAATGTCTTGCAGGTGCGGGGGAGGCCTGGCAAATTCAAGGCCCTTGTCTGCCACTGTCCCTATCCCCAGAGCCTTAGGAGAAATTTGTGCAGAAAGGAGCCCTGGCATCAGCAGAGGGAGAGTGGTCCATCTTGTGCCTTTCAAGTAACTGAGGCTGGGGGAGGAAGAGTTTGGAAATAATCCCAAGATCCTGGCTGGGGACGGGGGAGAGGGCAGGGCTCCACACCTGCACACAGCTGGAAGACCTAAATTTAACTCAGCCTCCCCCTGGGCCAAACACACCAAAACCCTGCTCAGCACGCTCCGACTGGCACCCCCTTGCCCCCATGCTCCCACTGGGAAGGGCAGCTTCAGGACCAGACCGTGCGGAGCCTGATGAAGAGTGAGCGGGGAAAGCGCCCTGAGAACTGCAGCCAGCCCGAAGCAGTGCTGGGCACCCAGACATCCCAGACACCCTGGGACTCAAGCAGGATAACTTGCTGGTAACTCCACAACAAGTCCTGGGCACGTGCAATTTACAGAACCCTCTAGAGGCCCCAGAGAAGAGCCACCTCCACAATAGGCCTGCCTCCAGGAAGTTAACAGGCCTTGGAGAGCTAAGGCTAGTCAATGATGAATGACTGGATTATGAAACAAAGTGAAATAACTGCAAAGGCCTTGGGGGGTGGAGGTCAAATGTTAGATGGGTGAGTGGGAAGATGGTTGGGCAGCCAAGTGTGCCCCCCTGTGTCCAAAGCACTGACCCAGCTATGCTGTGTGCTCCCAGAGGTGAGCGGGCCACCTCCCTGCTTCAGAGTGCAAGCGTGTGTGCTAAGTCGCTTCAGTTGTGTCTGACTTTTTGCAACCCTATGGGCTGCATCCGCAGGCTCCTCTGTCCATGGGATTCTCCAGTCAAGAATACTGGAGTGGGTTGCCATTTCCTTCTCCAGGGAATCTTCTTGACCCAGGAATCGAACCCACATCTCTTACATCTCCTGCACTGGCAGGCGGGCTCTTTACCACTAGCAGCAAATTATCATTAAGACCTATTTTTGCATTGTGCGGTCAATTGAGTTTGTTTGCTTTTTTTTTAAGATGTAAAAGAGAAATGAACGGAAGTTCTGAAAACATCAGAGCCCATTATTATCACATGAAACTTGCTGGGTGAGTGTGTGAAGGAGGTTGCTGTGTAAAATGAATTTTTTACCAAAAGGACCCTCCTTGGCTCTGCCTCCTTCAGTGTTTTCAACGGACACACTGGAGGCTTGTTTATCCAATCTGCGGTCTCAGAGCTGGGAGACATAGCTAACATGTCAGATGGCCAAGTCAGGATCATAAAGAATGTGAACTCACCTGAAGATGGGCAGGAACTATAAGAAAATAGAATCTTAACAGTTGGGCATACATATGCCACATTTGTGTTCCAAAAATTGACTATGGAAGCACATGATGGGGAAATGATGTGACAGTAGATCATGTGGAAAAGACATGAAGCTGCTAGTTAAGAGTGAGTTCCACATGAACCAGTGGTATTGTGAGAAAAATGGGGTGTCAATCCCCTGACTTGATTCAGCGTTACTATCACCTCACCCTGAAATCTTTCCCCAGATGTGGCCACCCACTGGGAGGGCATGTGAAATCATGCTGAAGGGTCTGAAATCCATGAATGCCTGGGCATGAAATGAGATACACAGATGTCTCTAGGAGCTCCTCATCTCTAAAGGGCTATCAGGTGAGCGTGGGTACCCGCCGGTTCTGTGTAGCCCGGAACAGCTGTTAGGGTCTGTCACTGATAAGCAGAGTTACAGAGGAAGATTTTGTCTTAATGTTATGAAGTTCTTCTACGGCACCTGGGGGTCCAAAGACATAGGAGGTGTCTTTGATATCTTGATATCACAAAGTGAAAGTCACTCAGTCATGTCCAACTCTTTGCGACCCCATGGACTATACAGTCCATGGAATTCTCTAGGCCAGAATACCGGCATGGGTAGACTTTCCCTTCTCCAGGGGATCTTCCCAACCCAGGGATCAAACCCAGGTTTCCCACATTGCAGGCCGATTCTTTACCAGCTGGGTTACCAGGGAAGCCCAAAAATACTAGAGTGGGTAGCCTATCCCTTCTCCAGGGGATCTTCCTGACCCAGAAATTGAACCATGGTCTCCTGCATTGCAGGTGGATTCTTTACCAGCTGAGCTACCAGAATACTCACAAGATCAAGCTCAAAGACCTCCTGCTTGCCTGAACACTCCTGTCTAGGGGACATGTGCATAATGGGAGGGTGGGAGTAAAGTAGGGCCCAGTCTGGCTCCAAATCCTGGATTCTAATCAGGAACTCCAGTGTTGCTTGTGCACAAAACAGATTTTTAGCTTCACGTGCATGCATGCACCCAGAGGTGAGCGGGCCACCTCCCTGTTTCAGAGTGTGAGCGTGTGTGCTAAGACACTTCAGTCGTGTCCGACTCTTTGCGACCCCGTGGACTATAGCCCACCAGGCTCCTCTGTCCATGGAATTCTCCAGGCAAGAATATTGGAGTGGGTTGCTGTGCCCTCCTCCAGGGGATCTTCCTGACCTAGGTATCGAATCCGGGTTTCCTGCATTGCAGGCAGATTCTTTACCACTGAGCCACCAGGGAAGACCTTCAGCTTCACATCAGATACTGAATCAAAATCTTCAAGTGTGGAGTTGGAGAATCTACGATATTTTTTGAAGCTTACAGGTGGACTATTCAAGATTGGAGACTAGATATAATAACAAAATATATGAACCTTGATGGAAACTGACGCTTCAAAAAGTATAAAAAACATTTTGGGAACATGCAGGCAATCATTGAGATTGTTATTAGATGATACTGAGTTCTTGATAATGTTCTTAGATGGGATAATAGTTATTTGGGGTATAGGGGCTTTTTTTCCCCTGGGTAGTTCAGGCTGAAGTATTAAAAAGTGAAGTGCTGTGCATTATTCACAATAATCAAGGCGTGGAAACAACTTAAATGTCCATCAACAGAGGAATGGATAAAGAAGATGTGGTACACAGATCCAGTGTAATATTATTCAGCCATAAGAAAGACTAAAACAATGCCATGTGCAGCAACATGGATGTAATTAGAGATGATCACGCTAAGTGAGGTCAGGAGAAAGACAAATACCATGTGATATTAGTTACCTGTGGGATCTAAAACATGACACAATTGAACCTATGAAACAGAAACAGACTCACGGGCCGAGTACAGACTTGTGCTTTCCCAGGAAGAGGGTTTTGAGGGAGGGATGGAGTGGGACGTTAGACTTAGCAGATGTAAGCTTTTACATAGAGAGTGGATAAACAACAAGGTCCTACTGTATAGCACAGGGAGCTATATGCAATATCCTATGATAAACCATAATGGAAAAGAATATTTAAAAAGAATAATATAAAAAAAGATTTTAAAAAATGTAAAAAAGAATATATATACACACATATATATCTATATATATAACTGAATCACTTTGCCGTACAGCAGAAATTAACACAACATTGTAAATCAACTATACTTCAATTAAAAAATAAAAAACAACAACAAAAGTGAAGCGCTGTGTCTACAACTTACTTTTTTTAGACAATGAGTTAATTTTAAGTAGTTCAAGAAAAGAAGAACACAAACGAGACGCAATATCGAGGGAGAGGGCTTTCAATGCACTTTCAACTTTTCTAAAGGCTGGAAATTATTCAAAATAAATCTGGGAGGAAAAGCTAAGCCTCCTAGGCTACTCTGATGTGAACCAAACACGAGGCGAGATGGACAACAGGACCCCTCCCGTCCCACCGGCCTGCTGACTGAGGCTCCGTGTTGGGGCCGGGTCCCGGCAGCGTGGCGTTACATCACAGTGACCCCTAGAGGTGCTGTGCGCTCAGGGTAGACTGGCCCTTGGCCGAACTGTCAACTCATGAACACAGAAGAAAAGCCCATCCAACTAGCCCATCTCCCCTGCCCCAAATTATACAGAGTGCAGGGCATCCGGTCAGCCCTCTGACCTAAGGGTCGGTCCCTGGAGGTGGGGGGCCTATGGTATCCCGTGACAGGTCGTCTCCATGACGACAACCAGCCCAGCAGGCCGGATGGAGAGGCTGGGCATGGAGACAGGCAAGCGCAGGGGTCCCATGGCTGACGTGAGGCCAGCCCTCACCAGCTCCCCCAGAATGAATCAGAGAACCCATCAAGGAGGAGACTGAGGGCCCATAAAGGGGAAGGGCAGACACGGTGGACGTGGGATGAGCAGGGAACACACAGCAGGCCCCGGTCGGGCCAGGCTGCTGAGGGGAAATCGAGATTCACCACGCTGACACCAGCGACAGACATGGGCTCACGAGGATGAGGGCAGGGAGCACGCGGGATACTCACGGTCACTCCTAGAGCAGGGCTCCAGGCTGAGCCCGGCCCCGTAGGAAGCCACTCCCTCAAGATCAGACTCTGCCTCTCCTGCTGGGCTCCAGTCTAAGTCCTGAAGGAGGGACAGAGGTTTTCAGTGTGAAGATCGAGGCCCGAGGCCAGAGGCGCTGGCAGGTATTTAAGGGGCTCGCACGCCCATCCTACCTTGGCCACTTTCGTAAGGTCCCCCTTGTCACACATGATTCTGGTGAAACAGTCTCAATCCACAGACCAAAGAGACTGAAGCCTCGAAATAAAGATGTCACTCTGAGTGGAGAGAGATTAGGGAGTGAGTCCGTCACCCTCGGGGGGGGCCCTCAGCAGCAGAGACCCCAGCCTGGTCCTTCTTCCCCAGCAGCACCAGGGGCTCCCTGGGTGTATCGGGGCGGAAGGCAGAGTCCCAGGTACAGGAGCCCAAAAACTCACAGGAGCTGAGGAGGGCTGGATGGTGATCGGTTTGGGGCAGTGGTGAGGTGGACACGCCTGGCCTGGGGCCCTGCTGCGTCTGAGCCCCAGTTCTCAGCTGTCCCACGGGGCAGGCGGAAGTGATCTGATTCAGAGGCAAGTCCTGAGCTCTACCCAGCGCTTACGTTTCAAAGTTTGTCTTGGTGTTAGTTCAGTTGTGTCCAACTCTGTGACTCCATGGACCGTCATTCATCAGGCTCCTCTGTCCATGGGATTCTCCAGGCAAGAATACTGGAGTGGGTTGCCATTTCCTACTCCAGGGGATCTTCCGGACCTAGGGATTGGACCTGGGTCTCCTGCATTGCAGGCAGATTCTTTACCTTCTGACCCTTAACAGAAGTGCTGAGATAAAAATTCAAGCATCACCTGTCATACACCACCAAAACTTTTACATATAAAAATGAGGATTGGGAGATTGCACTTTTTTAAATTATAAGTAGTTATCTCTATTTTTCACAATGACCATGTAGCATTTTTACAGGAACTGAAAACATGTTAAGACTCTACCGACTTCCCCAGCGACCCAGTGGTTAAGAAGTCGCCTTCCAAGGCAGCGAGTGTGTGTTCAATCCCTGGTTGGGAGCTAAGAGTCCACATGCCTCGTGGCCAAAACACTAAAACAGAAAACAGAAACAATATTCTAACAAATTCAAAAAAGACTAAAAATGGACCACATCAGAAAAAAAAAAAATCTTTTAAAAAAGACTCTGTAATTTACTGATCTAAAAATCAAGATTCTCGACCATCCAGGTGGAGATGCAGGAGTGGAAATAGTATGGGAATAACCCCATATTTGCTGGAAATTCAGGTCAGGGGACCACGCAGTGACAGGCTCAGGGAACGGCAGACAGGGGCTCACCTCTGAAGACAGGCGGTGAGACCTCCACCCCCAGAGCCACCCTCGGGCTCCTGGAGAAACACCCAGACCCCTCTGTCCCCTCTCCAACAAGGAGAGAGAGTAACAGGTGTTTTTTGGATTTTGGTTTTTTTTGGTCACAGTGACATTTTGGCTGTTTCTCCCTGAGAAGAGAAAGACTGGCGCAAGCTAATGGGGAACAGTGTGATAAGAGAGGCCATTATAATCAGGCTGCGGTGTTCTGACCCCACCAACTTCCTTCTTTGTTAACGATTGGCAGAATCAGGCCAGTCGTGACCATCTTAACTCTATCTCAAGCCGTGGCATTTCTGTTAGAGACAAACACAAAACACCATGACAATTGTTCAGGTAATACCACTTGGAACGACAGCAGTGATGGGACACGGACAAGTTCTATACCCTGTATCTTATTTTAAGATATTTTTACTTCCTACCCTGATGACAGCCCATGAAAGGATTCCACGGAAACCCAAACTAGAGAGCTGGCTGAGAAACACAGCCACTGCTTCCTTCAGATCTAACAGTTTTGGGGTCTTGGCCCAACCAGCCGTCCTGCGCCATCCAGGTAGACAGACAGGCATAGGGTGAGAGCTGGTGACTCTGCGGGCACAGACCCTTCTTAGGTTCCATAGTGTCTGGAACAAAAGGCCCATCTGGAAAGCAAGCGACACACAGGAATTTGGCACCAGCCAGTCACTAGAAGAGCCGCACTTCTGAAGGCAAGTAGGGACTCTGATCAACCCCAGGAAGCACTGACCTCTCACCTTCCATGATCGTTTCTTCCTTTTTTTTTTTAATTTATTTTTTCCTGCACTGGGTCTATGTTGCTGGGCAGGCTCTCTCCAGCTGGAGCGAGTGGGGGCCACTCCCATTTGCGGTGTGCAGGCGTCTCTTGCTGTGGCCGCGGGCTCTAGCCGCACAGGCTCAGTAGCTGCAGCACGTGGGCCCAATAGTTGTGGCTCCCAGGCTTAGCTGCTCCTAGGTCTGCGGAATCCTCCTGGACCAGGGATCGAACCCACGTCCCCTTTACTGGCAGGCAGACTCTTAGCCACTGGACCACCAGGAAAGTCCCCCTGTGATTGTTTCTTCCCAAAGAACTAAGAAGGGTTCAAGTCAGAGAACATTCAAGTTTCTTTGGCTGGATGGCAGACAAGAAATCAGAACCTCTTACCAAGCGGGCCCCAGGGTCACAGACACCCATGGAAGTATGTCTTTCTGAGCCCAAAGCCTCTATATCGGGGAAGATTTGAATGTACCCCACATTGGGTGCCTTGTTCCTCGTGGATTACTTCTTTGGGAAGATGAACTTTGGGCAAAACACTTAAGCTCTCCAAGCCTCAGCTTCCTCATGGGTAAAACAAGGACAGTGCCATCTCCCTCGGAGGGTAGTATCAGGATAATACATGGAAAACACTGAGCTTTGTATACACGACCCACTAGGTGAGCAGAAAAAGTAGGTGCTGGGGCTTCTACATGACAGAAGAGGAGAAACAGTGGGTCCACGAGAGGAGGAACAAGAGAGAGAAATATACAACACATGTGGTCAGGATAATGCATAGAGGCATCAGACCAACTCAAGTCCTAATTACAGAAAACACAATATTGGGTTCCAAGAAGGCTGAATAAATACATGATTTGGAGACAGAAAACATAACACCTTCCTGTACAATCCATCCAAAGGGACATGCATCCCAAGGGATTTAAATTCACCTGCCAAAGGTAATAAGAAACCAAAACACAGATTCCCAGAGAAGATGAGCATTAACACATAGATTCTTATTGTCTTTAAAGTAAGGTCACCCTAAAGAGAAGCGGGCCCCATCGTCTGCTCTGCTTGTAGGACAAAGAATGCCAGGAGTGAGTCCTAGGGTGGTTTTTCTGTTTTTGTTTTTGCCACACTATGAGGCATGTGGGATCCATGATCAGGGATCAAACCTGTGCCCCCGGCACTGGAAGCACAGAGTCTTAGCCACTGGACCGCCAGGTAAGTCCCCTGGGTTTTTCAATGGACAAGAAAAGCCAGCGCCTTCTCTGTCTCACAGTCAGAACTTCTGGTGCTCTAAACATTCAAAGGTCAAAACCGCCAGCTTGGGAACTCCCATCACTAAAAATAAAAATACGGCCTTAGTTTATCAAATTCACTAGGGAGCTAAACAAATAGCCTTTCAAGAAGCAGCCAGACACACCACATCAGGATGGCTGTCTGCAGTGTCACCTAGACTGCGGCTCATTTGTAAAATCACATTAGGTAAATGTAAACGCCGTCTGCTCAGAGCTCTGCATGCTCGGGTCTGCCATCAAACACACAACTCCTGAACGTGTCATCAAATCCAACACTTTGGATAGGTGTCCACACAACGAAGCAGCCAGAGCCAGGGTCGGGCCTGGAAACATCTTGGTCGCCTGTGTAGGCTGGCTGTAATAATGAAATAACACTGTTATGAAACCTGTTCAAATTTCCTTCCAATTGGCCTAAGAGCCATTATCTGTTTTCTGAAGAAGAAAAAGTGAACATCCGTTTCCTTAATGGCCTCCAATAAAATGACACAACCCCACAACACGATCGTGGAGCTCCCAGGCCCGCCCTTCCTCGGTAAGAGGCCTCCCTTCCCGACCAAAACCTCCAACTCGGGCAGGCCCCGCCGGGAGCCCAGCTAAGACAGAGGGACGAGAGCTGGGGAGGATCCGCTTCTGCCTCCCCCAGCTCCTACCCACACGCACAGCCCCACAGCCCTGAGGCCTCTGCTTACACGCAGGGAGGCCCCGCCATGACCCACCACAGGGCGCGGGGAAGACCGGCCCGAAGCAGCGAGCTCTGTAACGAGCTGTCCTGGAATCAGTACAGTCGGTTGGTCAGGGTGCGGCTTAGAGTAAGGTTTACGGAACTGCACAACCTACATGACCCCCTCCAACAAGTCACTGGTGCGTGTTCCTCACAGACCAACACACACACCGCAGTGAACCCGATGGAGGACACAACCAGCCCACGGATCACCAGAGATGCTCACTCAAGAATGCAACTCAGCTCTTTCCGCCCTCTTTCCGTGCCGCCAGAATGGTGCGCATGAATGTCCTGGCTGATGCTCTCAAGAGTATCAACAACGCCGAAAAGAGAGGCAAACGCCAGGTGCTTATTCGGCCGTGCTCCAAGGTCATCATCAGGTTTCTAACAGTGATGATGAAGCATGGTTACATCGGCGAATTTGAAATCACTGATGATCACAGGGCTGGGAAAATTGTTGTGAACCTCACAGGCAGGCTAAATAAGTGTGGAGTGATCAGCCCCAGATTTGATGTGCAACTCAAAGATCTAGAAAAATGGCAGAATAACCTGCTCCCATCCCGTCAGTTTGGTTTCATTGTACTGACAATCTCAGCTGGCATCATGGACCATGAAGAAGCAAGACGAAAACATACAGGAGGGAAAATCCTTGGATTCTTTTTCTAGGGATGTAATACGTACAAATAAAATGCCTTAGAGGAAAAAAAAAAAAAAGAATGCAACTCAGAGGTGCTGTGCCCCGGCTGCAGGAAATACTAAAGGAATAGGTAATAGGAGCCGAAAGTAAACACAGCTCCTGCTGCTCTCAAGAAGCGTCCCATGGGGGGAGACGTCAACAGCCACCGTTCCCACTGCAAGTGGGATGTGGTGAGATGTCAGTACAGAGCATCAGTGCCTGCGCTGGGGGGTGGGTGCAGAGGAAGCCAGGAACCAGAACGGCGCCAAGGTTTACAGCTGGGGCGGGGTGGGGTTGGCGGGGAGCGGGCAGCAGGGAGAAGTTTAAATGGGCTCAGGTGTGCCAGGCATTAACTAGCTGGGAGCAGTTAGGCAAATCCTTGGTGCCACCTGGTGGACAGCCTCCGTCACTGCAGCACAGACCTCAGACTCCCAATCTAAGAAGCCCTTGAGACCCGTCACTTGAATATTTTCTCTCCTTCTTCTACAAATGACAATTCTCACAAATAATTAATTGGTCATATCCACGTGTTGCCAAACAGGGCTTATAATCAGGTTCATTAAATTCCACCCAAAAGTAAAGAAGCTTGACATCTCAAGATTCATTGCTTTACCTCATGGAAATGCACCATTTCTGTTAGATTTTTTAAAACTGTTAACATAGCTAAAGGACCTCTAATACTACTTTTGAGTCTCATGGACACAGAAATTCCTGCCAGGAACCACAAAGTGTGAATCTTCCACCCATGACCTTCTCACAATATTTCAATAAAGGGGGGTAAAATACTATTCCCAGAAATAAAGAGAAAAATGAACACTTAGTCACTGACTATCTTCTCTGATTCAGTCCTATTTTTTCACAGGAAGTAAACATCTTTAATCTCTCTAATGTAGGAACCAGTCCTACTTGGAAATTCAGAAAACTCTTTTTTTCCTCCCTGATTTTAAAACTTAAAAAAAAAAACTGAAATATTTTAGAGCTCTCTTCTCTGCAGATAACTCAATCTACATAACAAATTCTTCCCACTTTCAAGAAAATTGGAAGACTTTCAGAAAATGTTTCTAGAAACTAGGGTACTGAAGCAGAATGGTTCACCAGATGAAACCCCAGAGACCTGAGGCTTTGCACTAAGTTGCAAATCACAGCCACCAGTATCTTCTTTTTTCATTCATAAAATGGGTAATAACAATCCCCAAATCGTCCATCTCATAGAATAATTCTGAAGACACAAAGACCCGTTAGTTTTAGGAAAAAAATTAGAAATCTGCAAGGCCTATGTGAAGAGTTATTTTTGTAGCGAATGTCATTCAAAAGACAGGAATGCAATTGCATTTGGTACAAAAGATAGTTCTGCAGAGGGACAGTTTCCCGTGGGAAAACACGGAATTAAGCAAGATGAGACCATTTCAAGGTGGACAAAAGGGTTTCAGAAGAAAACAAGTTGGGCACAAATGATGCCCTCAATAAAGGACCCAAGGGCTTAACATGAACCAAGTCTTTAGTATCAGTAAATCAGCAATAATCCTTTTTATATAATATTTAGGTATAAAAATACTTTACAAAGGAAATCCTTGCTGCTGTCAAATTACCAAAAAGCACTGAACTCTTGTCAAGGCTGTAACAGAAACTGGAAATCAACCAGGAGTGACTAGAAAATATAATATATATAACAATCAAGAAGCTGACACTCCTTCACAACCTGAAATCAGGTTTTGTGCATGAGGGCCTGAGCTTGTTTCTTCCCATCCAAGAGACAGAGATGACAATTTGTTCCCCAGCTTACCCCCAACTCCACACACATATAGCTGGGCCTTCATACTGATGCAGTGCCAGAGAGACTGGCCACAAACAACCCAGGCTGAGGCTAAAATAGGTACCTGCAAGACTCAGTTAGGTATTTGGTTATGTTCCTCTAGCAAGACATAAAAAAGACATTCCAAAAATAAAGCAATTGGACACATCAAGAGATGAAGCCCTTAAAATAAACTCATGCCAATCAAGTGAAAGAAAGAGACCGTGATGCTGTGATAAATGGGGACTCCCCAGCTGAGCGGACAGAGGGACAAGAAGTGAGGGAGTCACGGGGTGGGGAGGCAACAGGGGTGTGGCCGCCCTGTGTGCTACCTGTGAAGCCACTTCGGACGCTCAAACCCCGGGAGACCGTCCTTCTCACGCTGGGCACCCGCCCTGCGAGGGGGCGGGAGATGCCAAGCCAGTGGAACAAGCACATCTTCCCAGACGGTCACTTCTACTGAGTGATTTAGGATGGGGGTAAGGAAATGTTTAGCCAATAAAATAATGGATTTCAATTGAGACAGATATGGAAATGAAGACTGCCTAAAGATGAAACAGGAGATTTAAAAAAAAAAATTCCTGATCTCTTCAGCTGAAGCCTCAAGATCCCTGGAGGCATACTTTCCCTTTCTTCCCCCTCCTGGAATTAGTGGAAGTTTGGAAAATAATGCCGTAGAAGGAAAATACAGACAGGTAAGCACTTCCAATAGGACCACCACCCCCACTGCCGAGCCGTCAAATCTGAAGCTCATTTTCTTGCCAGGACAATTATAATCTATGGGCTGGAATCTTTAGGTATGTTTCATTTGCCTGAATTCTATCTCTTCTTGAAATAGGCACATGGCTGACCTAAGCTATAATAAAGGGGGTGATTGTGATTAGAGCTGTCAGATGACTCACTTCTGATAAAATCACTGCCTCTATCTTCCCGCGGGCTCACATTCACTCCAATCCTATGACGCTGCAGTTCTTTCCTACATATTCTAGCAGACATTTCTGCCTGGCTAGAAGGAATCCTCCTCTTGGCCCATTTTCTGCTCTTATTTTTGCACGCCAGCAATTATCACTTGTAACCTCTCCAACCACACCATGTTTCACCTCCTGGCCTTAAGCTTCTACATATGAAGAGCAGAACCATCCCTTCACTGGAGATTTATGAGAGCTTAAAGAACAACGCTGTGAATGACGGGCAATTCTCATACAAGGAGAGACCCAGATTTGGACTTCCCCCTTGACAATTACTAGCAATGTCACTTGGACGTGACCTCTTGAAACCTCAATTTCCTCCAATAAAAGAAGGTAATCCCTACCTGTTTGTAAGAGCTGTTTGTGAGGCATGAACAAAGCTACATACATACCGGGAGGTATACAAGGCCCCTGATAAATCCCAGGTCATCTGCTCCACTGCCTCCAAAGTACATGCATATATGCTTCATTACCTAGATAGAAAAGTAAATAAATACCTTATTTTTATTAGCCACATTCTCCTAAAATAAGGTTCAAAGTATAGTTATAAACAAGAAGTAAATACTAAATGGATTGATTTAAGAAAATAAAACACGAACACTTCTCAGGCTGTCTGAATTGCCACATGTAATTACATGCATCCCCTTGGAAACAGGAATTCATGATTCAAATACAAATTCATTCCTTGAGAGGAACAGACCCACCTTGGGTCTGGCGATGCCATGTCCCCTTTCTCAGCATCACTAAAGGACATGATTTTACTCACAATGATTTTATTATGAATTCCGAGAAAATAACCTGAATTTTCAGCAGTGCATTCAAAGTTTCTACCATCTGGCGCAAACCTTCCCCCCCTTTTTTCAAAGCAACTTTTTATTGAAGTATCGTTGACTTTTAATGTTGTATTCATTTCAGGTGTATGGCAAAGTCATTTCGTTTTATATATACACACATATATATTCTTTCTCAGATTATCTTCCATTATGGTTATTACAAAATATGTGATATAGCTCCGTGTGCCAGACAGTAGGTCCTTATTGTTTATCCTTTTCTTTTTGTCTCCTTCCCTTTACAAGGGCTCTGATCCAACTGTCTGTGGGACTCACTGTAACTCAGCACACGGCCTGCCTCTTCCCCTTGCCTACCTTTGCCTCCCATTCTGTTTTCCTTAACCAAATTCACCTAAGTTTCTACACGTATATTTGTACATATACATATTTTTTACCCAGCTAAATTCTTCAATTGGCAAGCTCTAAGACCTTTTTTTCCAATTTAATTTATTAAAATAGCATATTTTGCTTTCATGCTAATAGATATGCTAAAGATTTTTAAATTCAAAATTCCACCTGAAGTCAAATTTGATCTGAAAAATGTTGCCAAATCTAACAAAAGCTATAATGGAAATTGTGAGTGAAAAATATAAATACGTATGTAAAAGTTGATGTCCCTTTGATATGATTCTAAGAAAGATGAAAAACTACATATCCGTAGTAGGTATATATTCTTATCAACATTCAACTTTATGTTCTCACACAAAACACACAGAGTCATCTGCTTCCTTTACAACCAAGGTCTATAATCTCCTTCTCAAAAAGCACAGGAATGTTGAAGATGGAGAAAAAAGGTCTTCTGAACAGTGAGCCAATAAAGGCAATAAAATTTACATACTATGTTCTTGGGGGCTCTCTCCACTCACTATAAAAGGCTAAAAATACATGTGGTGAACACACATGACAAGCCACACAGCAGACCGAGTACTCAAGAATCAACTTGTCCAGATCTTGGTTTCCAAACACCAATCCTAATTAAAAGGAGCCAAGAGAAATGGCTGATTCCAGAGTTTGCAAAAGCTGAGTCTGGAACATCCCGTTATACCAGAAAGCAGGAAGTGCAGAGAAACATGGTGGAGTCCTCAGCACTATTGCAGGTGTTCAGAGTCTCAGCAAAATCTGAGCACAAGTTATTAAGAATTGATAGAAGTTTTTGATTCAAAGAAGAGAGAGAGAGATGACTCCCACAATGTGAAATAGAGGAAAGAAGGAAAAAGTAACCAAGAACGTAGTTTGAAGCATGTCATTTATAATTCCATATATATTCCTCCCACGTGACAAGTACTTAAAGACTGGCTGAATTAAAGATTTGCCAGCGTGAACATGAATGGGTGCTCGGTCACTTCAGTCATGTCCGACCCTGTGAACTGTAGCCCACCAGGCTCCTCTGTCCATGGGATTCTCCAGGTAAGAATACTGGAGTGCGCTGTCATGCCCTCCTCCAGGGGATCTTCCCGACTCAGGGATCGAACCTGTGTCTCTTGTGTCTCCTGCACTGCAGGTGGACTCTTTGCCACTGAGCCACCAGGGAAGCCCAAACATGAATAGGCCCTATCAATTAATACAGATACGGAAAACTAATGATATAGGTTCAGAGGCTCAGAACGTGAAAGAAAAGACTGATAATGCTTTAAAATTTTTAAAAAAAATTAAAAAAAAAAAGGACTGTTACTCAAAGTATACTCCTCAGGAAGCTTATCTTGACTGCCCTCACACATTCATCATCCTGACACGAATTACCTTGAGAAGAGCTGACAGGTCTGTTTTGAAACTCTCTTCATGGCTACTTGAACATGCCTGCCTAGCATTCACTGATTGACTCTTCAGGAGAGGCAAGGTTAAGTCTTTGTAATGGTTAGTTTTATACATTCCAGTGTAATAAGAATTCTGGCATAGACAAGATACACTGAAAGGTACAAATATACATGTTTTATTCTGAATTAATTGCAAATTTAAAATGTGTAAGGATGGCATAGAACACCTGCATAGTCTTCACCCAGATTCACCAACTCTTAACACTTTGCCCAATCCACTTTATTGCTTTCTCTCTCTCTCTTTCTAAACCTTTTAAAAAATAAAAATAAAAACTTTTAAAAATAAGTTGTAAAATATCCTTCAGGATCTGTTTCCTAAGAGCAGAGACATCCACTTGTATAATCACAGTACAATGATCAAAATCAGGAAATTTAACACTGATAAAATATAATTATCTAATCTATAGACAAATGTTACCAGCTGTCCAAATAAAGTCTTATATAGCAACTTTTGTATTCCTGATCCAGGATCTGACCTAAGATAACACAAGGCATTTTATTTTCATGTATTTGAGCCTTTAGTTTTTAGTCTTCATTAATGTGGAACAGTTAATTTCTTGGCTTCTGTCTTTGAGGACACTGATGTTTTTGAAGGCTCTAAGTCAGCTATTCCATGGAATATCCCTCAGTTGAGGTCTGCCTAATACTTCTGCATGATGAGACTCAACATTATGCATCTGGGGCAGAAATATCACAGAAATAATATTGTATCCTCCTTAATGCATCATGGGCTTCCCTGATGGTTCAGTTGGTAAAGAATCCACCTGCAATGCAGCAGACCCCAGTTCAATTCCTGGGTCGGGAAGATCCCCTGGAGAAGGGATAGGCTACCCACTCCAGCATTTTGGCCTTGAGAATTCCACAGACGGTATAGTCCATGGTCGCAAAGAGTTGGACACAACTGAGCAAGTTTTGCTTCACATTAATGCATCACACCAGGAGGTACAGTTTATCAGTAAGTCCCACACATGTACTATTAACCTTGATCACTTGATTAAAGGGCAGTTTCTCTACTGTGAAGTTATCATTTCTCACTTTGTTATCAATAGGTAATTTGCAGAGGAAATCTTTTGGACTATGTAAATGTCCTATTCCTCATAAAAATTCCCTCTCTAGCTTTAACAACCACTCATGACTGTCTGAAACACTTTCTGCCATTAATGGCTACAAAATGATTTTTCTCTTTCATACTAACAAACTTATTAGCTGACAGTAAGCAGAAGCTTCTCCTTACACCCATGTATTGACTTACATATTAAAATAAGGATTCCTGTTTAAGAGGTCTGTAATCCATTTTATTTTGATATCAAGTAGATCCAGACATGTTAAATTAGAACTCCATAAACCTGATTCCTATGTCCCTTTGACATGCCTTTGCCATTTGTTTGACCACTTTCTTGCTTTCTGGCACAAGATGTTCCAACATGTACTTTCCCTCACCAGCCCTTGGATCAGCCATTTCCGCAAGTGCCTGGTCCTTTCAGCAGGAGATGTTTTTTTTAGAAACCAAGATCTTGTCTCAAGGTACACTCATTGCTAATAGCCTATCACTGCTTCTAGGCCCTTTCAGCAGATAGATCATACAAATTATAGCCAGCTTAAGAAAAACGATACACTTTCCATAACAGCATTTGGTCAAAACACATTTAAGAGAAATAGTCACACACACACACACAAAGCTGTTTTTTGAAATGCTCTTAATTATTGGTTAATTTTCTCTTTTAAACTTTGTATATGTTTTGCTTCTACTACACAGGAAGCTAGTCATACAAATTTTATGAAAACAAAGCACACACAAAATTGTAATTTGCTCACTAAGGTGTAGAAGTGAAAGCTGGGAGAGCCTATTTTCCAAAGGTAAGAGTAAAGAGGATTTACCAAAGCTCAAGAATAATCAGTATTTGAAAAATAAGTGAGTCTAGGGAGCTTTAAGCCATTTTTCTTCTAATATTATAAAAAATACTAAAATCTGCAAGTTGATCAGAGGAGAGAGATTAATCTGCTTAGAATACTAACTCTTTTACCACTTTTTCACTCCTACAAGAATGCCTGGAATACTCTGAGGGTGTGAGTACCCCTGTGAACACCTTGGAGACTTACACATCACTGCTCATCAGAGCCAAACAGGCTGATAAAAAGCCAGTCAAGTGCGACAAAATATACCCTAAAGTTCTTTTTGTTTTCCTAACTGTTTCTCAGGTCATTCAGTTTTATCACAGATCCTCTTAAGTAACCACATAACCTAAGCAGCATTTAGTAAGTATCTATTAGGTGTTCCGCCCGCCCCCTCGCCCCCGCCCCCAAATACACCTCCTCTTGGACTTTCCAGAAAGTCTTTCTTTCCCACAGTACATCAACTCAGCCACCGTCTTGGCAGAATCCTCAATCTTAAGACATCAGCTGGAGCTGTCCGCAGTTCCACACCACCAACTATTCTCCCGTGTTCTTCATCTCCCTTTCCTTTGGTCCATAAAGATCTCAAATATCCTGCATGTAAAAAACTTCACCTTAAAAAAAAAAAAAAAAAAAAAAAAATCCAAGCATCTAAAAGAAAAGCTTTCCCTCCCATTTAATCAACTAAGTGCAATCGGGATGCCCTCCTAAATTTTTCCCTCTTCCTCACCCAAAAACTGAATTCATGCGTCCTCTCTCCCCGGTCCCTCCACAGTCCACGTGCAGGGGCTCAGTCCCGCGTGGGTCCCCACGTGCACCTCCCCGCCTCAGACCGCTCCTGCGAACGCCAGCTTCCTCACCTACCACCCTACACAGTGCTGCCAGAATACTTCTTGACAACACCCACAAGTCAAGTCACCCGTGCCTTAAAAACCTATGACTTCCCAATGTCTAAAAATTAAAGCCGACGAGACGCTTTCAAGGAATACAAAGCCGTCTATTATCCGGCCCCCTGTCCTACCTACTGTGATAGAAATCTTCAACCCGCTTCTGAGCCGCCCATACTTTCTTGGACCAAAAGCGTCATCCAGGATGGAACAATACCTAAATCCCAGGACACTGCGACCAAGCGTCAGCCGGGACACCTGGAGCCAGTTAAGCCGGGGCAACTGCCCCGAGGCCGGGCATTTGAGCGCCGGCCGCGCCGCGCCGCGCCGCCCCGGGGTCCGCACGGAGCCTCGCCTCAGTGCGCGTCTCGGCTTCTCGTCGCTTCAGGGTCTCGGGCCGCCCCGGAGCCGAGGAGGGGAGGGCGTGACCGTGACCCCGACCCCCGACCCCGAACCCACCCAAAGCCTCACCGCTGTTGCGAAAACCCGTCTGCCCTCCGGGCCGCGCGCCGGGTAAGTGGGTCCGGCCCCTGCGGCGCGTCCCCGGCTGCTGCGCGCGGCGCGCGGGGTTCGCTCCCGGTCGCTGCTGCTGTTTAGGAAGGGCTGCGCGCCGCGTCTCCGTCCGGGGAACTTCGGTCTCCCCTGTCGCCGGCGCCCTCCGCCCGGCTGACTCGGGCCTCCCGGGGTGGGGAGGCGGCCGACTTGCGCGTCCTAACGGGAGTTGGGGAGCGGCAGGCGCAGAGTCCGGGCTGAAGTCGCAGCGCCTCTCCTCCTGAAGGCGGGAAAGCTGTGCGGGGGTCCCCCGAGGCTGGACTCGCTGAGGTGGGCCTCAGCCTCCTAACCTCCCTTCCCCCTCTTACAGGAGGTTCTAATAACGTTTAATTGCGTCTTGGCTTCCCCTGTGGCTCAGCTGGTAAAGAATCAGCCTGCAGTACTGGAGACCTGGGTTCGATCCCTGGGTTGGGAAGATCCGCTGGCGAAGGGAACGGCTACCCACTCCAGGATTCTGGCCTGGAGAATTCCATGGACTTTCCATGGGGTCGCAAAGAGTCGGACACGACTGAGCAACTTTCACTTCACTCCAATTGCTTCTTGGGGCGTTCTGGCTTAAAATTCATCCCTAGGCTAGCAGGTCCCTGGATTCAGCCAAATCTCTCTGCACTCCTTCCTCTCTGAGATGCAAGTCCCGAGAGCAGGGGAGCGGGGATTGGACTGAAGGGACCCCTGGAGCGCTGGCCTCCGCCCAGAAAAGGGGTCGGGACCTGCGGTATCAAAGACGCCCCTATACCCTTCTGGCGGAATCGAGGGAGACAGTTAGGAGGTCGTCCCTGCCGCCTCAAGTGAGTATTAATCACCATAGCGTGGGGGAGCAGGCTGACCCCTGAGAAGTACTGTTAAAATGATGCCTTCCTCCTCCCACTGGAAGGAGGTGGATGGGCTTGAAAGTTCCAGTTCCCCATCCTTTCCTCGCCTTCCCGGTGTGACCCCGCAACCAGCGACCTGGCAAGCCTGGCTTCCAGCCCCAGAACTTTCCAGGCCCCGGGGAGAATCCAGGCTGGAGGGAGGCTGGGGGCTGGAACTTAAGAAGTGCTGCCCCGTGGGTTCCAGAGGTGGAGGCGGGAGGGTGAACGGAGTAGTGTGGTGGAGAAGGGAGAGGTGAGTGAGTGCTCCGGGAGACTTTGAGAGAGAAACACGCCCCTCTGTAGAGACTTCTTTGCACTTGGAGGGAGAGGAGGAAGAAATCAGGCTGGAAGGTGCCCAAGCCCAAGCAAACCTCTGGGGCGGGGCGGTCAGGATGGCCGTGGTCGTTAGAGAGGATGGCCGCAAGAGGGCGCAGGAGCGCCGGCGGAACGCGGCTGCGGCTGCCAGGTGAGACGTGCCGGCTCTGAGATGGGGCATGAGACGGGGTTGGTGAACAGGGGATGCCCAGAGTGATGGTGGTTGGTTTCCAGGCGGCTCTGACTCTCGGCCCCAAATTGCCACGCCTCACAAAGCGGGCAGAGATCTGACTACAGCATGTGTTGGGGGCATTTCCAGCCTGGCAAGTGCCTCAGTGGCCAGACAGCCTGCTGTGCTGTGAATTGGACTTTAGTAGATTCTACACAAAATTGAGACGACACACTATTTTCCTTTCTGCGTTCGCTTTTTCAACTTAGAGTAATGTTTTTCCGTTTCATTCACGTTCTCTGAAGTGGAAGGATGTCTCTTTTTGTAAGACTGAGTATGTGTGTGTGTGTAAATATGTCACATTTTCTTTATGCTAGACACCAGGGAAACAATGAAAAGATGGCACCTCAAATTTCTGGGTGCCTAAATTAAAAAATAAGAATGGGTAACATCAAATTTTAGTGAGAACATAGAGGAATAAAAATTACCCTGTATAGCTTCAGTTCAGTCGCTCAGTCATATCCCAAGTCACTCCTTGCGTCCCCATGGACTGCAGCACACCAGGCTTCCCTTTCCATCACCAACTCCTGGAATGTGCCCAAACTCATGTCCTTTGAGTTATGCGAGTATAAAAAATACATCTAGTGAGGAAAGCTGATTGGGTTTTACTTAAAAAACTCAAATCTTGTACCCTGGTGTTGTAGCCACGTGTTTAAAGAAACAAACTCGCTCAGAAGGACAGTGCAGATAGTGGAGTGCAGCTTATTACACCGGCGGGCCCAAGGCAGAGTCTCCTCTTAGCCAAGGACCCCGACCAGTTTTTATGAAAACCTAATATTCCTTAAGTGTGCGTGCTCAAACCCACCTCCCCAAATTCTCTGAAACTAGTCTGAAGAAAGGAAAAGAAAGATACAATCAAAGTTCACCCTTGATTCGTATGCCTTAAGCCTGGGTGGTCAATTAATAACAGTGGACAATTATCAATAGGCCTGTGGTCATGCCCCAGTAAGCATAACAGAATGTATGATTCTATTTGGTTACTATTTGATTCTTTTAGGCGGCAGAGAGTCTAGGTACTGGCTCTTCCATGGCGGGGGTGTCTGATTTTCCAGTTGGTATGTCATTTCCATAGATACTGGGCATATAGCTCAAAGTCCACAGTCCGGCCCCATTCTGTTTCCTCCTTCACTATTAGAAAAGAGTAAACACACAATAATAAATTTCTAAAAACAACTCTCTGAACTTCTAAGATAGCGTTGCTTTCTGTATTCCTCCAGCCATCTATAGGTAGTCTCTATTGTATGCAGATGTTAAAAATGAAAGTCAGTGATAGAGAAACAGAAAAATAGATGAGTCTCTATATCGTCATGGTTATTGTGAGACTCCTAGTGGCAAAATCCCAGGGTATCATAAAGGTTAACCCTAAGAACAACTGTGAGATGTCCAAAACAGTGCGTTATAACCTCCTTGCAAACACACAGTCAGTAGTCATTGCACTGATGACTATATCCACGTGTTCCAAACAAACTTACTCAGGTGTTACAGCCTTCTTTAGGCTTCCGTATACCTTAAAGTGCCAGCCACACATGTGATCCTTCAAGACCGTGAGACGGTGGTCTTTGGTGGAGACGACAGGTCTTGAGACAGGGTGTTTGGTGGTAGGGGCTGAGGTGTGGTGTGCCTGCTTTCTCCGCTGCTACTAAAAACTGGTCTAGGGGAGCAGCAGACACAAGGAAGAAGCTTGTTAAAGATGCCAGTTGATGGGCCCCACTCCAGACCTGCAGAATCACTGTTTCTTCCTTGGATGCAGAATACTTTGTATGCATATTAAAGTTTGAGAGGCAATATTTACATAAGTGCTTTGCACCCTAGGCTTACTAGTAAAGATGACTAGGAGAGTTTTAATTACTACTATCACCTGTGACCCCTCTCAGATTCTGTCTATTGGTCTGGGCGAGAGTACATTTTTTAAAAAATATAGTTGACCTTCAGCTTCCCTTGTGACTCAGTGGTAAAGAATCTCTCTGTGTGCAGGAGACACAGGTTCAAATCTGGGTCAGGAAGAACCCCTGGAGAAGGAAATGGCCACCCATTCCAGTCTTGTTGACTGGAGAACCCCAGGGACAAAGGAGCCTGGCCGGCTACAGTCCATGGGGTCACAGAGTCGGACACGATTTGAATGACTAACACACAGACATAGTTGACATTCAGTATTGTATGTGATTCACAATATGTTATACAACATAGTTTTAGGTGACCAACATAATTTATATAGAATACAAACTTGTTTTAATTATGTCTTCCAGGCAATTCCTGGATGAAACCAGGATTATGCAAGAGGGCTGTTGTATTTTTGTGGTGTGGGACTTGAGTCAACCTGTGATTCAAGGCAACAGAGTCTGTGTGGGTGGGTCAGGTCAGTGCACCCCACCCTCACCATTGCTGTGGCAGCATTCGTGGCTGGCTGTGAGACGGAAGGGCATGTGAAAATGGGGAAGGAGAATATTATGTCATGGTCTCCATACAGAAGCTCATTTCTTCCTGAATGTGCCACACGGCAAAGGATAGGGCAGTGTGGTCTTTTTTGCATTTCACGGGCCTCCTGAGTGTGTAGGTAGCAGGTGAAAATGCTGTGCTAATAATTCCTTCAAAGATGTTCAGGTGTGATTTCTCTAGATAATAGCATCTGAGAAAGAAACTTAGAAATGGAGGAGAAAGAAGACGAAACGGTAGGCTCTCAGATAAAATTTGTGATTCAGGTCAGCAGCGTGTCCTCTTTTCTTGCTGAAGTCCCATGTATTCAGACCTTGTAAACATTTACTTCTATATCTCTGCTGGTCCTGCCTAACAAATTTATTTTTAATACTTTTTTTCCCTCCTAATGATAGCCAAGGTTAGGTCTCAAGGATATCCCACTGCCTTCTCTCCATTTTCTCCATCCAGACTCCCTTTAGAGCATGACGAATTCCTGCCATGAGTTACTGATGTGCAAATGTTGAAAATGTTCTCTTTTTTCTTATTAACTTGGGGATGCGTTGATACAGAAGATGCCTGCTTGAATGTAAGGGTAGGTCGTGGGATATCAGTGAAGGAGGAGAATATGTAATATCTAGGTCCTGTTTGGATTCAGCATCAGTCTATGTCATTGGTTCCCAACCTTTTTTGGCACCAGGAACTGATTTCATGGGAGACCATTTTTCCATGGATTGGGGACAGGGGATGGTTTCCGGATGATTCAAGTTCATTACGTTTATTCATTACGTGCACTTTACTTCTATTATTGTTCTATCCATTCCACCTCAAATAATTAGGCATCAGATCCTAGAGGCTGGGGACTCCTGGTCTATATAGACAAGGATAACGAAAATGCTCCAATAAAACTGATTGGTATATGGCCTAGAAATAACACAGTTCTAAAAAAGAAAGAGAGCTCTCAGTTGCCTCAAGGAAAGACTTTCTATTCAAAATATACAACAGTACAGGACATCAGAGTTATATGTGATTTTAAATGTGCTATGTTTAACCCTGTTCTCATAATCAGATTAATGTTTCAGGTGTTAATGTTTTCATTCACTTTTTTCTTTTTGCAAAACTGTCCCAGCAATGGCGATGAGTCCTGCGTGCAGGCAGCTGATAGCAATTTGTCCCAGCACAGCTGATGTTAATTTTGTTCACTTGAATCAGGGGCAGTTGGCCAGATTCCTCGACTGAAAAGATAATAATTTTCCAATTATCATTAATAGGGTCTTGGAGGGGTCTGCTGAGAACTGTGCATGAACCATCACATTTCATGTGAATTGTCCCTGTCTACTTCATTACCCTTGCCTGGAGATTTCTTTGGAAAATGAAGCCGCTCATCTTTGTTCAGGCTTTTGTGAGTAAGTGTTCTGTAAATTTCCTTTTTCTAATTTAAAAATTTGTATTTATTTATACATTTATTTATTTATTTATTTGGGCTGTGCTGGGTCCTCCTTACACCACACGGAATCTTTAGTTGTGACACGCGAACGCTTAGTTACATATGGAATCTAGTTGCCTGACCAGGGATTGAATGTGAACCCCCTGTATTGGGAAAGCGCAGTCTTAGCCACTGGACCACCAGGGAAGTCCCTGTAAATTTCCTTCAATTCCGTTATAATTTCAGTTATTTTCTTGTTTCTTACTTTTTGTTTCTCCAGGGTAAAAAAAAAAAAAAAAGAGTTCTATAGTATATATTCAAGTATCTTAAAATGCTGTAATATAATCAGCACAAATGAAAAATGAAATCATTTCAAGAAAATAATGATTTGTCTATGTGAAAAAAAATCTTCATGATGTTTCATCTTGTCCTCATTTCTTTAGTCCATCTGCATCTTTCACTCTAGATGAGCAGTCATTCTGGATATTTAAAATAAAATAAGATATTATTGTCCACATCTTAAAATCAGATATCCATTCCTTCCTTTTGATTGAGTAGTACTTGGAAGTAGAGTTAGGATCTGCAAATGAGAAATGCTTCCTAAGTGTTTTAAAGAGGCTGTCAGGAAATACTATTTGGTGAAGTCACTTTGTATAACTTAAAGCTGTTACCAGAGTCCAAGCTCAGTCTGCTCAGAGGTGTTGGGATCAAGAAGGGACTTTATTCGGGAGCTGGCTGACGGAGAAGATGGCAGGCTAGTGCCTTATAATAACCATCTTGTCAGGGCCTGGTTGCTAGGTTATTTATGGATTGGAGATGGGGGGAGGTGAGGAAACAAAGTAAAAAGACTATTAAATCCTTGCAAATGTCTCCTAGAATGGCAAGCCTCCGGCAGGCGGATGTGTTAGTCTCACTTCTGTACAGTCCCTCACTGGTGGGCAGCTCAGGTTACCTCCCTGAGGCAGGCCATTGTGTACGTTTATAATAAAAAAGGGTTAAAGTCACTGAAGCAGATCCAGTGTAAGTTTAAAATTAACTCTTGCTGGTTACGTGGTGTCCTCTCTACTGAGCCCTACTGGGTTGGAAATTGTAGAAACCCCAGGATGAGTAATATGTTCCTTTTTTTTTTTTTTTTTTAAATAAGCAGGTCTTGCTGTCTCTAAGCTGAACCTGGTCACCTTTTTTTGAGCAAAGAAGAGCCCTGGGATGTGAAGAAAAGGAGACAACAGTCATGCACCCAGGTAGGTGGGGATGAATAAAGCAGATCACACAGAGGTGATGTCCAAAGGCAAAGGAGGAAGCAAGGCCTTAAAATGCTGTTTGGGAAACTCTGCTTCAGTGGGAATTACTGTGAGAAGTCCAGGTTTCTGTGTCCTGCTGTCACAGAGGTACCTCTCCTGCTCCACCCGTATCACGCGCCTAAATCCTCTAAGTGTTTTCCTTTTGCTCTGGTGATCTTCCATGGCGATCGGAGTGAGAACCAAAGGCTTCCCCACGCCCAGTGAGGTATGTTCCAACTCTTCTTCCATTGCTTTTGGGGACCTGGGAAAATCTGTGCATTTACAGAGTTCCTTTATGGAGTTTGTGTGAGTTTCTCCTCCCTTGTCTCCTAGAGACACCTGCACATTCCACTACGACACCGGGAACGTGAGGCAGACTGACTGTCCCCCATTCACCTCTGTGTGGAGCAGGCTTCCCCAGGGCCCAGACCCTCCACTGGGTCCTCAGAAATGAATCTGGGAGCCTCCCAGTGTTTACCCAGCCTCACGATAGAATAACCTGGGCCACTTCATTAAGATATCATTGATCCTGGGCCCTGCCTACGACTTCTTGACAGAAGTTCTGGGGCTACAACACAGAGGACGATAGGGCTCTAAAAAATAACAGAAATGATCCCAATAGAGAGTCAAAGGTGAAAATGACTTTGGTGAACATTGCTCATCAGAATTTCCCATATGAATCACTTTTGGATCCCATTAAAAACATACTGGGGGCCTAACACTCGGAGGTTATGACTCTCCAAGTCTGGGTCATTAATTTGCAATGTGAGCAGTCAATGAAGTTGCTTCCCCCAGACCTCATTCCCAGCAGCATTAATCTAGAGAAATCAAGAACAGGGCCTGAGTGCCTTACACACAACCACCCTATCTGGACACAAATACTGCTGTTCCCAGTGAAGACCACCACCAGCTTCTGAAAAGAGGACATTTCTCTGCTCACCACTTGCAAAATGAGTAGGGACTGGAGAAAGCTGAACAGTGGGAGAACAGCATGTATTCATTCACGAAAGGAATGTTTTGTGAGGATCTACTGCATGCTCACATGTATGTGTTAAAGACATGGTGCTAAGATCCACACATTATGAGAGCTGACTGTTGTAATCTGCTGGGGATGGAGTCTTCAGTGTTGGGGATGGGGTCTTCAGTGTTGGGGATGGGGTCTTCAGTGTTGGGGACTGGGTCTTCCGTGTTGGGGACTGGGTATTCAGTGCTGGGAACTGGGTGTTCTGTGTTCGTCTTTACCAGAATGATTTAGATGTCAGGCTTGCCTTCATGGGAATAGGGATTATCTTTGTTTCTTCTCTTTCCATATCATGGATAACAAAGATAAAAACCCACCCACCAAATTTCAAGTCCTTTGCTCTCCTTAATCTGTCTGAGTCTCAGCATCAAAAACCAGAAATGCCAGATCCATTCACAAAGGTTGCCAGGATCTCTGGTCTCTGAGCTGTTCTGAGAAGGATGTCCAGGGAATGGGGGTGGACATGTCCATGGCAGGACATTTTTTCCTTTTTTGGTCATTTAAGTGATCATTTTAAACAGAATCTGAACAACATTTCCTATTAGGCTCTGCAAGTCTGATTTTGAAAGAGGGACTATATTCTGCATGGAAACTCTGGAGCAGCAGAGCTGTGCCCGCAATGTTAAGCCTCAAATAAGAAACAGGAATCTGGGCCATCAAATGGGCTACTCTCGAGGTGGGACTGATCCTGGGTGACCAGCACCCCTGATTCCAGTCTGCTCTTGGGGCAGATGCATTGTTAGAGGTACTAGATTCAAGTCACCATGAGTTTCACCCGGGTTCCGTGTGTGTGCCTGTGTGGAGGTTTGAGATAAAAGGCAAAAAGGGAAAGGCTGTCAAAAACCTTGGTGGGGTAACCACAGATCAGGGGGAGAAGTGGTCTGTGCTACCCGCTGTGATACCAGCTTGCCTGAACTGCAGGCTGAGGTGTGTGGGCTTCATTAAAATGGGATTCAGGACTGGTGGTCTTGCGCCCAGGGCTGGGGAAGGGAGGAGCCCATGACTGGATGTCTTGGCCCCGGGAGGGGCTGGTGTGTGCCAGAAGTCCTCCATGAGCTGTTCGGCATGTGGTGTGAGACGGATAAGGCAGGCGGAGTGATGTTACTGTCAAGGGCGGAGCCTTTGATGGTAGGGCACAGAGGAGCTGGTGAGAGGTTGGCATGAGTGAGGGGGCCGGGAGGAGTGGGGAGAGACTGCAGTGAGGGTCCTCAGCCCCCAGGCACCTGAGCGAGGTGTTCGGGGACTAGAAAAGGAGTGTGGTCCGTGTGAAATGCAGCACTGTGCGTTAGAATGTTAATTTCTGCCCGTTTCAGGTTTCCAAGAGTTAATCTGAACCTACCTCTTTTCAGCTCCAGCAGCCTCAAGTCAAAGATGGTTAAGAGCACTTTATCTGCAGGAACTAGGGGACAGGTTTTTCTAGGAAAGGAAAGTGGAAAGTGAAGTCGCTCAAGCGTGACCAACTCTTTGCGACCCCTTGGACTATAGCCCATCAGGCTACTCCGTCCATGGGATTTTCTAGGCAAGAACACTGGAGTGGGTTGCTATTTCCTTCTCCTGGAGATCTTCCCGACCCAGGGATTGAACCCAGGTCTCCCGCATTGTAGGCAGACGCTTTACCGTCTGAGCCACTAGGGAAGTCCAGTTTTTCCAGAGAAGATGCCAAATGAAAGCAAGGATACTATTTGATTGTATCTTACCCAGTCACCTTGGTTTTGGAAAGCCTAGCTGGCTGGGTGTGATTGGCTGTTCTTATTTTCTCAGGTTAACGTGCCTTGACTCGGGGTTAAGTTTTGTGTGCTTAAACAGGCTACCAAAGCATGAGAGCCACCTCAGCCTAGTGGCCTCCTTGTTTAATCACTTTAACAGTGGAAACGCTGTAGGCTGAATATCACACTTCTCATCCGTATGCAAGGTGACTTAGCAGTTGTCCACCTAACACAGAAATGCACAGGCCTGTTGGTGCAACAGTTTCACCAGATAAGCCACATGTGTAGAAACCAAAGATCCACGTCTGTGACAGCAGGAAAAAGAACATGTGCAGCTATGTAAATGCATAACTGCGAAGCGTTTTGGTTAAGTCGTTTTATTCATAACTACCATGGAATAAGACACTGTGTGGGAATGCAGGAGATCCATTTCTACTGGTGTGAAAGTATCACCTTCAAACATCATTGGTAAAGGAAAGCAATTTCATTGACAGAAAGTTTGACTTGACAATATATGTGTCAGTGTTGAACCATGTACATAGTATTTTAGCGGTGGTGTGTGTGTGGATGTGTACTATACAAATTCAAAAGTAGTTTGTGACACATGGAAATTGCATAGCAACGAGGATATACTTAGAACTGAGAATAGAACATCTGGAGATAACATTTTACTACTTCCCGGGGGGGGGGGGGGCGGAGTTAATTCATGGACATTTTTACTTGATTTTATTAAATATTTCATAATGTGTATTACTTTATGATTAAATTTGTTCCTCTGGATAGTCATTTTCTATCACTGCCTTAATATATGGCCCACGCATTTCACAGTTTAAAGAACACTCTACAGTTCATAAGTAGAAATCTAGCAGTCTTGGCTGGGCTTTCTGTTTAGGGTCTTAGAAGGTCAATGAGGAGGGGCTCATGAGGCATAGGTTCTTATCTGCAGCTTCCAAGAGAGAATCCACTGCCAGGACCATTCAGGTGCTAGGCAGAATCCATTTCCTTCTGGTGGTTTCTGTGTCACCCTTCCATGGTCACACCTTGCACCTGGTGTCCCTGAGGAGAGAAGAAATACTGTGTCATTGTGTGCTCATTTGTTCTCTAAACTTCTACAGTGTATTCAGTTGAAAGGATCATCACAAGTATTTTATGTCAGTAAGGTTATTACCTCAAGGTCTAAAACTAGAAACTATTCACAGTTAGGTTATGATTTAAATGCAAGTCATGGGATTAGTGAATAGAAAAAGTTAGTGACCCCCAATCTACCTGCTGCAACTACCAAACCCACCTCCATCCCTCTCCTTCATTCTCTGCTCCTCATTGACCTCACTCTCTCTGCCTGTGACCTTTAGATATCTCTGGAACTAATGCTTCCCCTTCTCGGCCTCTTAAATTCACTCCCACACCCATCCTGTGCATTTAAGACCTTTATCTCCATGAAACCTCTATCCCCTGATCACAAACTCTCAGCCCAGCCCTCCTCCCCTTCTGCTCCCACAAGCCTTTCATCCTTCGTTTCCTCCTCCTCCTTTGCCCTCCTGTCATACCAGGGACTTCAGCCCATTTCTCATGTCTGTGTGTCTGATGCCCTCAGATGTTCCAGGCTTCAGTTACCAAGGGTCCTGCACCATTTCCCCCACCCCTATAACTCCTGACTCTGCAATTTTGGGGAATAGTTTGAAAAGAATAGGTGTTAATTCTTCTCTAAATGTTTGGCAGAATTCACTTGTGAAGCCATCTGCTCCTGAACTTTCATTTTTTGGAAGCCTTTTTAAATAGCTCATTTATATATGGTATTCTCTGATGGCGCAGCAGGTAAAGAATCTGCCTGCAATACAGGAGACACAGGTTCAATGGCTGGGTAGGGAAAATCCCCCGGAAGAGGAAAATGTAACCCACTCCAGTATTCTTGCCTGGGAAATTCCATGGACAGAGGAGCCTGGTGGGCTATGGTCCATGGGGTTGCAAAGAATCGGACGAAACTGAGCGACTGATGCATGCATATCTATATCTATATAGATAGATAGGAGTGTATATCCATCTGGTGTAATATGTCATTTAAGGCCGACATTTCCTCATTGATTTTCTGTCTGCATGACCTGTCCAGTGTTATAAGTGAGGTGTCAAAGGTTATAAGTGAGGTGTCAATTTCTCCCTTATGTCAGTTAATACTTGCTTTATGTATTTTGGTGCTTCTATGTTGGGTGCATAAATACTTTAAATTGTTGTATTTTCTTCTTGGATTGATCCTTTGATCATTATGTAATGTCCTCCTTTGTCTCTTTTAAAAGTCCTTATTTTAAAGTCTGATTGGTCTGGGAATTTCCTGGCAGTCCAGTGATTAGGACTCAGCGCTTTCATTGCCGCAAATCGGGTTCAGTCTCTGGTCAGGGTACTAAGGTCCTGCAACCCACGCAGCCAAAAAACATTTTTTAAAAGGCTATTTTAAAAATCACTTAAAATTTTAAATATACTGGCATGTGGAGTATGAGAGATTTATTGGGATATACTAAAGTTTCAAAAAAGTTAAAAAATAGAACTACTGTATGGCCTAGTGATTCCACTCCTGGATATATATTGAAGAAAAAGCCAAAACACTACTTCAAAAAGATAGATGTACCCCAATGTTTGTAGTAGCAGTATTTACAATTGCCAAGATAAATAAGCAACCTAAGTGTCCATCAGCAGATGAATGAATAAAGAAGATGTGTATTCACACACACACACACACACACACACACACACACACACACTTCAATACTACCTAACAGTGGAAAAAAAAGAAATTTTGCCATTTGCAGCAACATGGATGGCCTTGGAGAGCATTGTGCTAAGTGAGGTAAGTCAGAGAAAGGCAAATACTGTTTGAAAATTATAACAAATGAGGGACTATAGCTAGAGAAAAAACAAACTCACAGACACACAGGACGAACCAGTGGTGACCAGTAGGGAGGTGGCAGTGGCAGTGCAGGGGTCGCGAGTGGGAGGCTCACACTGTCGTCTGTCAGATGGGCCCATGGGGGACTCCCCGTGATCCAGTGGCTAAGACTCCCATGCTTCCAATGCAGGAGGCCTAAGTTTGATCCCTGGTAGGAAACTAGATCCCACATGCTGCAACTAAGCCCTGCCACAGCCAAAAAAAAAAAAAAAGATAGGCTCAAGGGTATAGTATACAACATGGGGGAAATAGCAATACTTTATAACCATAAATGGGAAGTAACCTTTAAAATTGTATTACATTTTTTTAATTTTTAAAAATAAAAAATTTTTAAAGATTCTGTATTCTCAAAGAATATTTGAAAAAGTAGATACGTTTTGTCTAATTTTTCTCTTAATCAGTATACTAAAGAGAATTGAGGAAATATAAATATGTAAGTTGCACCACAATTCATAACACACACATAGACACACAATAAACAAAAAATGCTGATCTACTGATTCAGTTACAATATGCTTTATTAACATAGATCACAATTTCCTTTGTGAATCATCAATATGTAGTCATAACATCATTTTTAAAGGCTTCTGTCCATTCCTAGCACAAAATGCTAATCCACCTCCATTGTTGCCATTGGTTTATTTTCAACCAAAACTGCAGTGCAAACAACTTCACTGCAAACAAAATGAACAGTCACCTCTGTTTATTAAAGATACTGGCTTTTCAAGTGGAGGTTTTAACCATTCCAGGCTTGTTCTTGTAGGTTTCCATTACTCTCCACACTTTCATAACAGCCAGTGATATTCTTCCTTATCACTTCTTTGTATTTTCTAAACAGTTTACAAGAATCATATTTTCAATGTATGCTCAGTCATGTTAAATTTCTGAAATACAGTTGAACTCAATTGATAAATATTTTCAAAGACCTTAAAGATTCAGAACCAACAGTTCTAACTTTTTTGATATCATTGTGCATATGTGTCCCCTACTGTATTTGTAAAATGTAAAGTGTATCATCCACAAAGAGAGTGACAAGATTTACCCAGGTGAAAATAATTAATGTGAATTCTTCTGTGAATGTTTGATAGAAGAAAAAAAAAAAGCTTGGTAGAAATCACCAGTGAAGCCATATAGTCCTGGTATTATTTGTTGGGAGATTTTTGAGCACTGTTTCAGGGTCCATAATAGTAATTTGGTCTGTTCAGATTATTTCTTCATGATTCAATCTTTTTATTTTTTTAATTTTTTATTTGGCCTATAGATTTTTTAGGATCATGTTGTTCAATTTTTACATATTTGTAAACTTTCTAGTCTCTGTCCTGTTGTTCATTTCTGGTTTCTTACCATTATGGTTAGCATGTAAGTAAGCAAAATACTATATGATATCACTTATATGTGAGATCTAAAATATGACACAAATGAACCTCTATATGAACCAGAAACAGAATCATGGACATGAAGAACTGACTGGGGGTTGCCAAGGAGGAGGGGTTCAGGGCGGGATGGAGTGGGAGGTTGGGGTTAGCAAATGCAAGCTTTTATGTATAGAATGGATAAACAGCAAGATGGTACTGTATAGCACAGAGAATTATATTCAATATCCTATAATAAACCACAATGGAAAAAATGTGTGTGTGTGTGTGTGTATATAACAGACTCACTAATAATTAGTATGATATCAGTCTTCTTAAATTTGCTAAGATTTGTTTACTGGACCATCACTTGATCTGTCCTGGAAATGTTCAGCAAGCAATTGAGAAGAATTTTGCTGCTATCGGATGAACTGCTATGTTTTTGCCTGTTGAGTCCATTTGGTCTGACGTATAATTCAAGTTTAGTACTCCCTCACTGACGTACTCTCTGGATGATCTATTCACTGTGGAAAGTTGGGTATTAAAGACCCCAAACACTTTTTTTCTATTGTCTATGTCTCTCTTCAAATCTGTTAGTATTTGCTTAACACAGTAACACTGGTGAGTGCATATTTATTTGTTTGTCATCTTGATGAATTGACATTATCATTATTTCAGTTCAGTTCAGTCGTTCAGTCACATCTGACTCTCTGTGACCCCATGGACTGCAGCACTCCAGGCTTCCCTGTCCATCACCAACTCCCGGAGCTTGCTCAAACTCATGTCCATCAAGTCAATGTTGCCATCCAACCATCCATCCTCTGTCATCCCCTTCTCCTCCTGCCTTCAGTCTTTGCCAGTATCAGGGTCTTTTCCAAGGACTCAGTTCTTCACATAAGGTGGCCAAACTTCATCAACTTTAGCATCAGTCCTTCTGATGAATATTCAGGATGGATTTCCTTTAGGATTCACTGGTTTGATCTCCTTGCACTCCAAAGGACTCTCAAGAGCCCTCCCCAACACCACATTTCAGAAGCATCAATTCTTCAGCGCTCAGCTTTCTTTACAGTCCAACTCTCACATCCATACACGACTACTGGAAAAACCATAGCTTTGACTAGACGGACCTTTGTTGGCAAAGTAATGTCCCTGCTTTTTAATATGCTGTCTTGGTTTGTCATGGCTTTTCTTCCGAGGAGCAAGTCTCTTAATTTCATGGCTGCAGTCACATCTTCAGTGGTTTTGGAGCCCAAAAAAATAAAGTCTGTCACTGTTTCCATTGTTTCCCCATCTATTTGCCATGAAGTGATGGGAACAGGTGCCATGATCTTAGTTTTCTGAATGTTGAGTTTTAAGCCAGCTTTTTCACGCTCCCCTTTCACTTTCATCAAGAGGTTCTTCAGTTCCTCTTCATTTTCTGCCATAAGGGTGGTATCATCTGCGTATCTGAGGTTATTGATATTTTTCCCAGCAATCTTGATTCCAGCTTGTGCTTCATCCAGCCTGGCATTTCACATGATGTACTCTGCATACAAGTTAAATAAGCAGGGTGACAATACACAGCCTTGATGTACTCCTTTCCCAGTTTGGAACCAGTCTGTTGATCCATGTCCAGTTCTAACTGTTGCTTCTTGACCTGCATACAGATTTCTCAGGAGGCAGGTAAGGATGTCTGGTATTCCCATCTCTTAAAATGAATTTTCCACAGTTTGTTGTGAGCTACACAGTCAAAAGCTTTGGCATAATCAATAAAGCAGAAGTAGATGTTTTTCTGGTATTCTCTCGCTTTTACGATGATCCAGCAGATGTTGGCAATTTGATCTCTGGTTCCTCTGCCTTTTCTAAAACCAGCTTGAACATCTGGAGGTTCACAGTTCACATACTGTTGAAGCCTGACTTGGAGAATTTTGAGCATTACTTTGCTAGCATGTGAAATGAGTGCAATTGTGCGGTAGTTTGAACATTCTTTGGCTTTGCCTTTCTTTGGGATTGGAATGAAAACTGACCTTCTCCAGTCCTGTGGCCACTGCTCAGTTTTCCAAATTTGCTGACATATTGAATGCAGCACATTCACAGCATCATCTTTTAGGATTTGAAATAGCCCAACTGGAATTCCATCACCTCCACTAGCCTTGTTCGTAGTGATGCTTCCTAAGGCCCACTTGACTTTGCATTCCAGGATGTCTGGCTCTAGGTGAGTGATCACACCATTGTGGTTATCTGGGGCATGAAGATCTTTTTTGAATAGTTCTTCTGTGTATTGTTGCCACCTCTTCTGAATATCTTCTGCTTCTGTTAGGTCCATACCATTTCTGTCCTTTATTGTGCCCATCTTTGCAGGAAATGTTCCCTTGGTATCTCTAATTTTCTTGAAGAGATTTCTCATCTTTCCCATTCTGTTGTTTTCCTCTATTTCTTTGCATTGATCACTGAGGAAGGCTTTCTTATCTCTCCTTGCTATTCTTTGGAACTCTGCATTCAGATGGGTTTATCTTTCCTTTTCTCCTTTGCCTTTCCCTTCTCTTCTCAGCTATTTGTAAGGCCTCCTCAGGCAACCATTTTGCCTTTTTGCATTTCTTTTTCTTGGGGATGGTCTTGATCACTGCCTCCTGTACAGTGTCACAAACCTCCGTCCATAGTTCTTCAGTCAGTCTGTCTGTCAGATGTAATCCCTTGAGTCTATGTGTCACTTTCACTGTATAATCGTAAGGGATTTGATTTAGGTCACACCTGAATGGTCAAGTGGTTTTCCCTACATTCTTCAATTTAAGTCTGAATTTGGCAATAAGGGGTTCATGATCTGAGCCACAGTCAGCTCCCGGTCTTGTTTTTGCTGACTGCATAGAGCTTCTTCATCTTCGCCTGCAAAGAATATAATCAATCTGACTTTGATATTGACCATCTGGTGATGGTCCATGTGTAGAGTCTTCTCTTGTGTTGTTGGAAGAGGGTGTTTACTATGACCAGTGCGTTCTCTTGGCAAAACTCTGTTAGCCTTTGCCCTCTTCATTTTGTACTCCAAGGCCAAATTTGCCTATTACTCCATGTACCTCTTGACTGCCTGCTTTTGTATTCCAGTCCCTATGATGAAAAGGACATCTTTTTTGGGTCTTAGTTCTAGAAGGTCTTGTAGGTCTTCATTGAACCATTCAGCTTCTTCAGCATTAGTGGTTGGGGCATAGGCGTGCCTTACTGTAATATTGAATGGTTTACCTGGGAAACGAACAGAGATCATCCTGTCATTTTTGAGATTGCACCCAAGTACTGCATTTTGGACTCTCTTGTTGACTATGATGGTTACTCCATTTCTTCTAAGGGATTCTTCTCCACAGTAGTAGACTCAAACACAGGTCTGGCTCAGTCTCTGTGGGTCTTTGGCTCCTGGTGCAGATAAGGGTTTGTCTGAGCTCTCTGAGCATCTCTGGTGGTTATGGGGTTTGAGTCTAAACGTGATTTCGCCCCTCCTACTTTCTTGCTGGGGCTTCTCCCTTGCCCTTGGATGTGGGGTATCTTTTTTTGCTGGGATCCAACATCTTCCTGTCGATGGTTGTTCAGCAGCGAGTTGTCATTTTGGAGTTCTCACAGAAGAAGATGAGCGCACATCCTTCTACTCCGCCGTCTTGCCCTTCTCCTGTCATATGATGACCTTAATTTTTTATCTTGTTGCAGCTTTTGGCCTAGAGTCTGCTCTGTCTGGTATAATTCTTGCTACCACTGCCTTCCTCTAGTTGCTACTTGTATGGCATGTTTTGTTCTAAAGCTTCACTTTGAGCCTAATTTGTGTGTTTAACACTGAAGTCAATCTCTGATAGGCAGCATATAGTTTGATCTTATATATTTTTTCCTAATCTAGTTGATTTACAATGCTGTATTAGCTTCAGGTGTATAACAACAATTATACATCTGCATATATCCATTCTTTTTTAGATTCTTATTCTCTTATAGGCCATTACAGACTACTGAATAGGTTTCCCCATGCTATACAGTTGGTCCTTATTATCTATTTTACATATAGTAATATAGAAATGTGTATAGGTCATTTTCAATTTCCCAATTTATCCCTCCCCCACCTTAACACCAATAACAGTGTTTGATTTCTACATCTGTAATTCTATTTGTTTTGTAGATAAGTTCGTTTGTACCCTTGTTTTTTTTTTTTTAGATTCCACTCGTAAGCAATATGATATTTGCCTTTCTCTGACTTCACTCAATATGACAGTCTCTAGTTCTAGCCACATTGCTGCAGATGGCATTATTTCATTCTTTTTTTATGGCTGAGTAATCTTCCATTGTATATATGTGCTGTGGTCTGTGCAAGGGTTGGAAAAGAATCTCCAGACATGGAGTATTTCAGAAAGGAGTGTGTTTATTAAGAACAAATAGCAGAGATAATGAGGCACTGCAAGCACAGTCAGGCCGACTTCCTGACAGATCAGGGAGTGCCGACCAAAGGGAGAATAGAGAGGGAGAAGGGGTTAGAACAGTCAGCAGGCTCAAAGGAGAGCCAACGCTTTTGTGGGCTTGAACTTGAGTGAAAGATGCTCAGTCGTGTCTGACTCTTTTCGATCCCATGGACTATAGCCTGCCAGGATCCTCTGTCCATGGAATTCTCCAGGCTAGAATTCTGGAGTGGGTTGCCATTCCCTTCTCCAGGGGATCTTCCCAACCTAGGGATTGAACCTGGGTCTTCCGCATTGCAGGCAGATTCTTTACCATCTGAGCCACCAGGGAAGCCCTTTTGTGGGCCAGTAGCCAAGTTTATAGCCTCAAGACAGAAAATTCTTGCTGGAAGGGTGGCATTAGGTGATTGGTTAGGGCACTATTGGGTGAGTACCGGGGTGGGTATTTTTACCTAATGTGGGGTCAGGGAACTGGTTGGTAAGGATGATGGGGGGAGCGCTTAGCAATGGTTTCTGTAGAGTTCAGTCAGTTCTGGAGATGACCTCAGTGCTGGGCTCTGGATCTGTGGCCTTGGTTCAAGGCCTCACACCTGTGACCTCAATATGGGACTCCACAGTATGTACCGAATCTTCTTTATCCATTCCCCTGTTGATGGACATTTAGGTTGCTTCCATGTCCCAGCTGTTGTAAATAGTGCTGCTATGAACAATGGGGTGCTTGTGTCTCTTTATGATTTTCTCCGGATATATACCCAGGAGTGGAATTGCTGGATTATGTGGTAGCTCTGATGCTGGGAAAGATTGAAGGTGGGAGAAGGGGACGACAGAGGATGAGATGGTTGGATCACATCACTGACTCAATGGACATGAGTTTGGGTGAACCCCGGGAGTTGGTAATGGACAGGGAGGCCTGGCGTGCTGCAGGCCATGGGGTCACAGAGTCGGACACGATTGAGTGACTGAACTGAACTGATGGTAGCTCCAATTTTCATTTTTTAAGGAACCTCCATCCTGTTCTCAGAAGTGGCTGTATCAGTTTACATTCCCACCAGCAGTGCAGGAGGGTTCCCTTTTCTCCACACCCTACCCAGCATTTACTGTTAGTAGATTTTTTGATGATGGGCATTCTGACTGGTATGAAGTGATACCTCATTGTACTGAATAGTTTTGACTAGTATTTCTTTAATAATTAATAATGTTGAACATCTTTTCATTTGCTTTTTAGCTATCCATATGTCTTTGGAGAAATGTCTATTTAGATCTTCCACCCAATTTTTATTGGATTTTTTTTAATTGAGCTGCATGAGCTGTTTGTGTATTTTGGAGATTAATCCCTGTCAGTTGCTTCATTTGCAAATATTCTCTCCCATCCTGAGAGTTGACTTTTCATTTATATCTTCTTGATGAATTAATCCTTGTATCATTATAAAATCAGCTTCTTTTACTGTTGGTTTTGACTTAAAGTCTGTTTTATCTGATTTAAGTATGGCTACCTCCACACTATTTGGCTTCCACTCGCATGAAATATAGTCATCCATCCTTTTACTTTGAGCCTATTTGTGTTCTTAGAGCTGAAATGAGTGTCTTATATGCAGACTATAATTAGGCCTTATTTTTTTTTTTATCCAGCCAGCCACGCTATGGCTTTGATTTGTGAATTCAATCTGTTTACATTTAGAGTGATTTTTGACATGTAAGGACTTATGACTGACATGTTATTAATTGCTTTCTGACTGTTTTGTTAACCCATTGTTTCTTTCCCCCTCTGTGCCTGTCTATCTCTCTAAATCAGTGATTTACCAAGTTGTTATGCTATGCTTGTTTTTTTGTTGTTTTTTTTTTTACCGTTTGTGATTCTACTAAAGAGCTTTGCTTTGTGGCTACCGTAGGGCATACAGAAAACATCCCAGGGTTAGAACAGTCCATTTATGCTGACAGAAACTTACCTTTGCATGCCTGTAAGTGTTCCCTTTTATTCTTCTATGTTTTTTATTTCACAACATATGTCCTTTTACTTGCATGTTTGTTAAAATGCTGTCGTAAGTATCCACTTTTCTCTGGCATTTTTCATTTCATTTTAGTTCCAAAATGTTTTTTGGTTCTTTTTTACAGTTTTTATCCATTGTGTTTTTCTGCTCTTTTCTTCCTTTTTTTTTTTCTGATTTTATTGAACTCTTTTTCTGTCTTTCCTTGTAGCTTACTGAGATCTCTTATAACAGCTTTTTAAAGTTATTAATTAGGTAGATTGATGATTTATAAGTCTTTGGGGTTGATAACTGGAAGACTTGTGAAATCATTTATTATTGTTAGATTACATTTTTTTAAAAATGTTCCTGTGGGGTTTGTGCTACTATATTCACTTCCGAAGTAGCAGCCACCTGCTCCAGGGTTTACTAATTGTCTTCAGGAAGCAAACACCCTCTGTCAGCCCTCTAGAATTAGAGAGGGCTTTCTAGGCTATCTCAGGCCTTTATGGATAAACCTGTTTCACATTTCTTATCACATCTTTGGGCAGAATTCTTGAGCTTATATACCATCTTTTGATCTTGCAACACAATAGGCTGGGTGCCGACAGCCCCTCTTTCTTCTCCTAAGGATGGTGCTACTACAGAAACTTATGGTCTGTTTCTGTCCTGCAGATGTGACCCAGCTTTCTCGGTGTGTTCTCAAGCTGTTGCCCAGAGCTTGCTCTCAGGGCCTTGGTGGGGAGAGCACATGGGAACTGACCACAAAACTGTGAGGATTTGTGGTGGTGGGCTGTCCGGAGCACCAAGGGCGCCCTCTGCCCAGTTTGGAGGCTGTTTGAGTGAAGCGTCCCTGTTGACTCATGGATGGGCTTCTTCATGGAGTCCGTGATACAGTTAGTAGCATCTGTGCCACATTAGTGTCTTAGGAGAATCCTATGAGTCTTCTTCCCAGCCCCCAGTCATGAAACTAACTCATAATTCATGGCCAAGAAAGCAAGAGGCCTGTTTTGCTGCATTCACACAGTTGGGGGCGTGCTGTCCCCAGCTTGGGTCTTCTTCCTCAGGATTGCTTTGGCAGTGTGGGTATTTTGCCACTCTGTATTTATTTTAGGATCATTTGTCCTAGTTCTGTGAAAAATGTCATGGGTATTTTAATTGGGATTGCTTTAAATCTGTACATTGGTTTGAGTAATAAGGCTATTTTAAAAAGACTAATTTTTCCAATCCAAGAGCATAGGATATGATATCTTTTTATTTATTTATGTCACCTTTAATTTCCTTTATCAATGTCTTATACTTTCAGTATATAAATCTTTCACCTCTGTGGTTAAATTTATTCTGAGGTATTGTATTACTTTTGATACAATCACATTTTTTTCCCTTAAATTCTCTGATAGTTTGTTATTAGTACAGAGAAAGATAACTTATTTCTATGTATTCATTGTGTGTATTTCCAACTTACTGAATTTATTTATGCTAATTTGTTGGTGAAAACTTCAGGGTTTTCTCGACATGTTATCATATCATCTGCATACGGTGACAGTTTTACTTCCCTTAGAAATTAGATCCAAGTTTTTAATTTTATTTTTTCACTGTCACTAGCACTGTTAATACTGTGTTGAATAAAAGTGCTGAGCGTAGGCATCCTTGTCTTGCTCCTGTTCTTAGAGGAATTTCTTTCAGCTTTTCACCACTGAGTGTGACAGTAGCTCTGATTTGTCATAAATGCCCTTTAGTATAAAAGCTGTGTTGCCTTTAAATCCACACTGAAAGTTTTATCATAAATCATATTTTGAATTTTGTTGATACAAAAGTTTGCCAAATACTTTAGCTGGAGGTGTGAGGATCATCATGTGATTTTTATCCTTTGTTCTGCTAATTTAGTGCCTCACTCATTGATTTGCATACATTGAATCATTCCTGCATTGGTGAGCTAAATCCCATTTGATCATGGTATGTGGTTCTTTTAATGTATTGTTGAGTTCAGTTAACTGCTCTTTTGTTAAGGGGTTTTGCATCTATATTCATGACTGATATTGACCTGTGATTTACTTTTTTTTGGTAGTGTCCTTTGGTTTTCATCTATGGGTGATGCTGGCCTCAGAATTGAATATTGAACATTGAATATATCCTATCATTCCCTCTTGGTCTGCAAAGTCTGCTGATAAGAGTGTGAAAACACTCTTTCTTCAGCTTGGGGGGAATAGTTTGAGAAGGATAGATGTTAACTTTCCTTTAAATGTTTGATAGAAATTTATCAGTGAAGTCACCCAGTCCTGGACTTCTGTTTATTGGGAATTTTTTTTATTACTCATTCAATTTCATTTCTAGTAATTGCTCTGTTTCTATTTTTATTTATTCCTGATTCAATCTTAGATTTATGTTCCTAGGAATTTATTCACTTCTTCTGGGTTGTCCAGTTTGTTGGTATATAACTGTTTGTAGCAATCTCTTCTGGTATTTCGTATTTCTGTGGTGTCTTATAACTTCATCTCTTTCATTTCTGGTTTACTTGGGCCCTTCCTTTTTTAAAAAAAAAAAATACTATTTTTGTCTTTTATTCTTTACAAAAGCTTAAGTGTTTGATCTACTACCCTTACTATATGTATACCTTTTCCAGGGAGATTTTTTACTTTTGTATGTTTTTTGTTACTAATTAGTGACACTTCTTTTAAGCTTAAGTAAATTGCTTCAACATTTCGTATAAGTCTGCTTTATTAGTGATGAACTCATTTAGCTTTTGCTAGTCTGGGAAACTCCTAATCTCTCCTTCAATTGTGAATCATAATCTTGCTGGTAGTGTTCTTATTGTAGGCTTTTTCTTTTTAGAACATTGAATATATCCTATCATTCCCTCCTGGTCTGCAAAGTCCGCTGATAAGTCAGCTGACAGTCTTAGGGGAATACCTTGCACATAACTAGTGCTTTTATTTCACTGCATCTATGATCCCTCTTTAATTTTTGACCCTTTAACATGTTTTGGTGTGGACCTGTCTGTCTTCACCTTGTTGGGGATTCTGTGCTTCCTTCCCCGGATTTGGAGAGTTATCAGTTGTTATACCCTCTAATAATTTCTCTGCCCCTTTCTCTCTCCTCTTCTTTCTGGGATCCCTATAATGCTCATGTTACTGTTTCCTGATGTTGTCTCAGAGGTCCCACTTTCTATTTGTTCATTCTTTTTTCTTCTTGCTATTGAGCTTGGGTGATTTTCACTTCTCCGTCCTCCAGATCACTGATTTGTTCTCCTATATCACATCATCTAATGTTGCTTCCCTCGTGTATGTGTTAATCTCAGTTATTGTATTTTTCAGCTGTTAGGTTCTTTATTATATTTTATTACTCTCTGAAGTTCTCACTCTGTCCATCTATTCTTCTCCTGACTTGGATGAGCATCTCTATAATCATTACCTTGAACATTTTTTTTTTTTTGATACAATGCTTATCTCTGTTTTATCTAGTTCTTTTTCTGATGTTGTATCTTGTTACCCCATTTGTAACAAATTCCTCTGTTTCCTCAGGTGTCCTAATTCTCTTCATTTCTCTTCATTAGGTCCGGTTCATTCCACTTCCCGGTCTTGGAGAAGTGGCCTTACCCAGGGGATGCCTGGAGGGCCCAGCAGCATGTTCCCTGGCCAGCACAGGCGGGCGACCCCTCTGTGGGCTGCGTGGCGGGCCTGCTATTGTGGACCGGCTGGTAGGCGGTGTTAGGCCCTGGCCTAAACTGACATGAGGTCCTGCATTTTGTGATTGCCCTGGGCATGCTGGTAGGCAAGGCAGCACCCGCATCATGGGTGGCGGCGTGCAGCACTCCAGGTGTGGAGGGGTCAGCGGGGCCCCCAGTGCATCTGGGGGTGAGGCCTTGTGGAGCAGAAGCGCCGCAGGCTTGGTGGCAGCTGGGGCACGCCAGGACACGCACCAGGTCGAGGGAAGACGGAAAAGTTGCCTGCCAACGTCTCAGTTCCTAGCGGGAGTCCCAGCTGCCTCTCCCCTCCCCAGGAAGCTCTCTTGAGTTGAGCAAGTAGGTCTGACCCAGGTGTCTTGGGAACTGCCGGCTCTGAGCGGGGCCTGAGGACAGGGGAGAGTTTGTGTGGTGGCCTCTGAGAGCAGAGTCTCCGCTTCCCCCAGCCTCCGGCCCTCCTGAACGTAAGCCCCGCAGGTTCTCAGAGCCGGACCTGCTGCGCTGTTTCCTCCCCACCCGCCCGGGGGAGGAACCCTGGGCTGAGCAGCCCGACGGAGGCCTCAGACCCTGGCCCAGACCCAGACCCTGTGCAGTTGAGACACCTTCCAGTCGCGAATCACTGTGCCGGAGGTGTGGGTGTGTTAGACTGTGATTCCAACCCTCCTCTCCACCTGTGCTTTCTCCTTCCTTATACTTTCAGTTGCACAAAAATTTCTCTACTGTTCTTCAGGTCATTTCAGAGATGATTTCTGGGTGAATTGTGATTTTGATGTGCCTGCGGGAGGAGGTGACCTCAGTATCTTCCTACACTCATCTTCTTGATCCCCTCTCAAGAGCTTTTTTTTTTTTTTTAATATATGCACTTAACACTGTAAACATAACTCTTTGAATTGTTTTACCTGCACACCATGAGCTTAGATACTTGCATTTCCAATTTTGTCTGCTTTAAGATATGTATTTTTTATTTCTCTATTGCTTTATTCTTTTAAAATATTTATTATTTATTTACCTGACTGTGCCAGGTCTTGACGGCGGCACACGGGACTTTTAGTTGCGGTGTGTGGGATCTAACCCGGGCCTTCTGCATTGGGAGCACGGAGTCGTGGCCACTGGACCACCAGGGACGACCTCTACTGATTGATTCTTGTGTGCAGTGGCTGTTCGGGAGCTTCTTGTTCACATTGCTAAGTGTTCTTGAATTTTTAATTATTCTTCTTGAGTTTCAGTTTCAAACCATTGTGTTAGGAAATGATGCCTGACGTGATTTCAGTCTTCTTAGATTTTTGAAGATTTCTTTTGTGGTATAACGTTTAATCTATCCTGGGAAATGCTCTATGAATACTTGAGAAGGATGAAAATTTTGCTGCCACTGAGTGCAATGTACTGTAAATGTCTGTTACGGTCACTTGATATCACGTGTGTATTCAAGTTCAGTGCTTCTGGGTGGGTATTCTGTCTGGGTGATCTATACAGTGTTGAAAGTTGGGTACTGACATTTCTTACCATTATTTTATTTCTTCATGTTTTCCCTTTCACAAGTGTTCATATTTCCTTTATATGCTGAGATGCTCCAATGTTGGATACGTACATATTTATGTAGGATACAATATATGTATGTTGGTTACATACATAATCTCTTGATGAATTAGCCCCTTTATGATTATATAATAACCTTCATTTCTTTGAGAGGTTTAAGTCTTCTTTGCCTTATAATAGTGAGGCAAGTATCATTTGCGTGGAATATCTTTTTTCCAGTTATTCAATTTTATCCTATACATGGCCTTAAAATTTACACAGATCTCCTGTACATAGTATGTAATTGATTTTTCTGAATCCATTCAGGCACCCTATGGGTTATTTAAATTGAAGTATATGTCATTTATAATATTACATTAGTCTCAATGGTACGAAATTTTAGTATTTTTTATACATTATGCCCCACTTAGTTATTACAAAATAATGGTTATATTTCTGTGTTGTATAATATATCCATGTGTTTATTTTCTTTTTTTTTAATTTATCTTTTTATTGAAGGATAATTGCTTTACAGAATTTTGCTTTCTCTCAAACCTCAACATGAATCAGCCATAGGAATACATATATCCCTTCCCTTTTGAACCTCCCCCCCATCTCCTGCCCCATCCCACCCCTCTAGGTTGACACAGAGCCCCTATTTGAGTTTCCTGAGCCATAGAGCAAATTCCTGTTGGTTATCTGTTTTACATGTGGTAATGTAAGTTTCCTTGTTACTCTTTCCCTACATCTCACCCTCTCCTCATGTCTACAAGTCTATTCTCTATGCCTGTTGCTCCATTGTTGCCCTGTAAATAAATTCTTCAGTACCATTTTTCTAGATTCCATATATGTGCGTTAGAATATGATATTTATCTTTCTCTTTCAGACTCACTTCACTCTGTATAATAGGTTCTGAGTTCATCCACCTCATCAGAACTGACTCAAATGTGTGCCTTTTTATGGCTGAGTGATATTCCATTGTGTATATGTACCACAACTTCTTTATCCATTCATCTGTCGATGGACATCTAGCTTCCATGTTCTAGCTATTGTAAATAGTGCTGCAATGAGCAGTGGGATACATGTGTCTTTTTCAATTTTGGTTTCTTCAGGGTATATGCCTCGGAGTAGGATTGCTGGGTCATATGGTGGTTTTTATTCCTAGCTGTTTAAGGAATCTCCATACCATCTTCCTTAATGGCTGTATCAATTTACATGCTCACCAACACTGCAAGAGTGTTCCTTTTCTCCACACCCTCTCCAGCATTTATTGTTTGTAGGCTTCTTGATGATGGCCATTCTGACCAGTGTGAGGTGATATCTCATTGTAGTTTTGATTTGCATTTCTCTAATAATGAGTGATGTTGAGCATCTTTTCATGTGTTTGTTAGCCATCTGTATGTCTTCTTTGGAGAAATGTGTGTTTAGGTCTTTTTCCCACTTTTTGATTGGGTTGTTTGTTTTTCTGGCCTTGAGTTGTATGAGCTGCTTGTATATTTTGGAAATTCATCCTTTGTCAGTTGTTTCATTTGCTATTATTTTCTCCCATTCTGAGGGTTGTCTTTTCACCTCACTTATAGTTTCCTTTGCTGTGCAAAAGCTTTTAAGTTTAATCAGGTCCCACTTGTTTCCTTTTGTTTTTATTTCTGTTACTTTATTTCTGATCTTCTACGTAGAGGATCTTGCTTTGATTTATGTCATAGAGTGTTCTGCTTGTGTTTTCTTCTAAGAATTTTATAGTTTCTGGTCCTACATTTAGGTCTTTAATCCATTTTGAGTTTATCTTTGTGTATGGTGTTAGGAAGTGTTATAATTTCATTCTTTTACATGTAGCTGTCCAGTTTTCCCAACACCATTTATTGAAGAGGCTGTCTTTGCCCCATTGTATATTCTTGCCTCCTTTGCGAAAATAAGGTACCCATAGGTGCATGGGTTTATTTCTGGGCTTTCTATCTTGTTTCATTGGTCTGTGTTTCTGTTTTTGTGCCAGCACCATACTGTCTCGATGACTGTATCTTTGTAGTATAATCTGAAGTCAGGAAGGTCGATTCCTCCAGCTCCATTCTTCTTTCTCAAGACTGCTTTGGTTATTCGGGATCTTTTGTTATTTCCATATGAATTGTGAAATTTTTTGTTCTAGTTCTGTGAAAAATGCCACTGGTAATTTGATAGGGATCACATTGAATCTGTAGATTGCATTTGGTAGTATAGTCATTTTCACAATATTGATTCTTCCTACCCAGGACCATGGAATATCTCTCCATCTGTTTATGTCATCTTTGATTTCTTTCATCAGTGTCTTATAATTTTCTGTGTACAGTTCTTTTATCTCCTTAGGTAAGTTTATTCCTAGATATCTAATTCTTTTTGTTGCAATGGTGAATATGATTGATTACTTAATTTCTCTTTCTGATTTTTCATTGTTAGAATATAGAAATGCAAGTGATTTCTGTGTATTGATTTTGAATCCTGCAACTTTGCTAAATTCCATGTGTGTTTATTTTCTACATTTGTTGTTGTTTAGTCACTAAATCATGTCTGGCTCTTGGCAACCCCATGGACTGCAGCATGCCAAGCTTCCCTGTCCTTCACTATTTCCCAGAGTTTGCTCAAATTCATGTCCATTGAGCCAGTGATGCCATCCAACCATCTCATCTTCTGTCACTGCCTTCTCCTTTTGCATTCAATCTTTCCTAGCATCAGTGTCTTTTCCAGTGAGTCAGTTGTTCAAATCAGGTGGCCAGAGTATTGGAGCACCAGTCCTTCCAGTGAATAGTCAGGGTTGATTTACTTTAGGATTGACTGGTTTGATCTCCTTGCAGTCCAAGGTAAGTTGCCATGTCCTCCTCCAATGGACCATATTTTGTCAGAACTCTTCATTATGACCTGTTCGTCTTGGATGGCCCCACACAGCATGGCTCATATAGCTTCATTGAGTTTCACAAGCCACCCCACCTCGACAAGGCTGTGATACATGAAGAGGATTTTCTGCATAGGGTACTGATTGTCTTTCCCTCCCTGCTTCATTCTCCCCCGTAGAAACCATTACTTTGTCCTCTGTAAGTCTATTGTTGTTTTGTTATATACATTTTTTTCTTCCATTTTTTTAGATTCTACATGTGAGAATATAGAGTATTTCTCTGTCTAACTTATTTCACTAGGTATAATACATTCTAGGCCAGTCCACATTGTTACAGGTGGCAGAATTTGATTTTTTAAAATTATTTATATTTACTTATTTCTCTTTTTGACTGCGCTGGGTCTTCATTGCTTTGCATGGGCAGATTCTTTTTTTTTTTGCATGGGCAGATTCTCAACCACTGTACCACCAGGGAAGTCCCTCCTTACAATTTTGGTTTGCATTTCTAGGAATTACCTATGTTGACGATCTTTTCAGCTGCTTTTTCCCCCCCATGTTTTTATTAATTTACCTCTTGAAATGAGCAACAGAAATTTGGCCCAGTTTTTAATTATTTTTCTGTTACATATCACATGATGTTTCTTGATGGCCAAGGTCATGTAGAGCCTGTAAAAGTGTTCATGACTCAGTCGTGTCCGACTCCTTGCAACCCCATGGAATGTGGCCTGCCAGGCTCCTCTGTCCATGGGATTCTCCAGGCAAGAATACTGGAGTGGTTAGCCATTCTCTTCTCCAGGGGATCTTTCCAACCCAGGGATTGAACCCAGGTCTCTTGCATTGCAGGCAGATTCTTTACCATTTGTTGTTGTTCAGTCTCTATGTCTGACTCTTTGTAGCCCCACAAACTACAGCACACCAGGCTTCCCTGTCCTTCACTATCTCCCTGGGTCACTATCTCCCTGGGTTAGGTCAAACTCATGTCCATTAAGTTGGTGATGCCATCCAACCATCTTATCCTCTGTTGCCCCTTTCTCCTCTTGCCTAAATCTTTCCCAGCATCAGGGTCTTTTCCAATAAGTAGGCTCTTTGCATCAGGTGGGCAAAGTATTGGAGTCTCAGCTTCAGCACCAGTCCTTCCAGTGAATATTCAGAGTTAATTTCCTTTAGGATTGACTTGTTTGATCTCCTTGCTGTCCAAGGGACTGTGAAGAGTCTTCTTCAGCACCACAGCTTGAAAGCATCAGTTCTTCGGCGCTCAGCCTTCTTTGTGGTCCAACTATCACATCCATACATGACTATTAGAAAAACCGTAGCTTTGACTAGACAGACCTTTGTCAGCAAAGTGATGTCTCTGCTTTTTAACATGCTGTCTAGGTTTGTCATAGCTTTTCTTCCAAGGAGCAAGTGTCTTTTAATTTCATGGCTGAGGTCACCATCCACATTGATTTGGGAGCCCAAGAAAATGAAATCTGACACTGTTTCCACTTTTCCCCATCTGTTTGCCATGAAGTGATGAGACCGGATGTCATGATCTTCGTTTTTTGAATGTTGAGTTTTAAGCCAGCTTTTTCATTCTCCTCTTTCACCTTCATCTAGAGGCTCTTTAGATTCTCTTCACTTTCTGCCATTAAAGTGGTATTATTTGCATATATTTACCATTTGAGCCACCAGGAAAGCCCAAGCCCTTGAAATGTCCATAAAAACCACTTTTAAATTTGTTGTTCTGGGAAATGGCCTCAAGAGGGCAGCATTTCTTCATGCCCCCTTCTGGTAACAAGGACAAGCCTTGTCACAGCCAAAGTCCTATCCCTGGGTTGTAAAGTAGAGTGCACAGTGATAAACAGGAAAAACAAACAGCCAAGGGTAGAAGGTCCTTACTTCTTACTCATTACTCTTCACCCTCCAGACATATCCCAAGTCCTACCAGAGTGCTAGGCTGAGACTGTTGTGGTAGGATGGTGAAATGATTAAGTAGGAGGCTAGAAGTAGGAAGGCCACCACCAGGAGACGTGGAGACAGGATGACTTTTCAGAGCTCTTCCGACCCAGAGTACGCACCATTTTTTGGGAAAAATAGGCTCGGTGTAACTGCAGGAGAGCCCTGCGGGATCTGAAGATGACTGTCCCATGCAGAGCGAACCAGGCACTCTAGATTCAACAGGGGAAGGCTCATTTGCTTACACATGCTCACCACCTTAAGCAACATGACGGTCCACCTTGGGATCCGTGCCTGCTCAAGCCCCAGGGGTGTGACACCCTCAGATTGCCAGGCCTGAGGGCTCTAGAGTAGGCATTTGTATTCATTTTCTTCTCATATAACTTTTATTTTCTATTAGCAGTGTTATGTTTGTTTGAGGTCTATAGCAACTTGATTCATATATACATTTGTCTATTCTTTTATGATTCTTTTTCAGTGTAGCTTAAGACAGATTGTTGA